>NC_091177.1:34977178-35299678 GCF_040958095.1 Procambarus clarkii
GAGACCGTCGTTCTACCGTCCAGCCCAAGTGGCTGGTTAGAGAAAGAGATAAATGAGTGAGAGAGAGAGAAATGAGTGAGGGAGAGAGAAATGAGTAAGGGAGAGAGGAATGAGTGAGGGAGAGAGAAAGAAATGAGTTTTGGAGAGAAGGGAGAGGGAAGTGAAAGTATGAGGGCCAGCAGGGAAGGAGGGTCAATGATGGAGAGTGAGGGAAGGCATTTGGGGTGGTTGGTGACTGGGTTATGTGAGGGTGTGTGTGTCTGTGGTGGAGGGTATAGGGTGAGGGGGTGAGAATGATGAGAGAAGGACGGGGTGGGGAGTGGGTGTGGGGGTGAGAGAAGGCGATGGTTTAGCCTGTGAGGGCGTAATGTTACACGTAGGTGCCAGAAAGTAGTACCAAAATGAGCTATATATTGTCTCTTGAGGTTTGTGTCCATATTTTTAGCTTATATCCAGTACTAATTATTATATTGAATGAACACTGTACACCATATGATTAAAGATCTCTTAATTAAAAGACACTTACCACCAAGCCAACATCCGAAGCACAACTATGTATTATGAAGCGATTGCGTCGTCTTGTTTTCATCCTTAGGCCTGTTTGGGTCCACGCCGCTTCTAGGCGTAGATCACTCGTACTTCCCTCTATATATCATCAGTAATCAGCTTCTTGTTCCCCCTTTCGCAATACTAAAGCTCTAATGTTAAACGTTTTGACAGCTTGCTTCAATCTTCACTATCACTATCACAGCTAGTTATGTACCCTTTGACTGAACGGTGGCGACAATGGTTCCTGTCATGGCACTGAGGTCGTACCCTTGATCTTGGCTAATTAGCACTATTGGACACAATCCTTGATATTGCTATTATCTAATCGGTGTGTTAGACTTCGTAATATCACTACGCAACGATTTTCTTTCGTAATCCTCCGATGACCCGAATTACGAAAACTTTTAGTTGAGCGTGGCGCATGTGTCCACCCTCCTTGGACTCCTGACTCTGTGATCAACTGTGTGTGTGTGTGTGTGTGTGTACTCACCTAGTTGTACTCACCTAGTTGTGTTTGCGGGGATTGAGCTCTGGCTCTTTGGTCCTGCCTCTCAACCGTCAATCAACAGGTGTACAGATTCCTGAGCCTATTGGGCTCTATCATATCTACACTTGAAACTGTGTATGGAGTCAGCCTCCACCACATCACTTCCTAATGCATTCCATTTGTCAACCACTCTGACACTAAAAAAGTTCTTTCTAATATCTCTGTGGCTCATTTGGGCACTCAGTTTCCACCTGTGTCCCCTTGTGCGTGTTCCCCTTGTGTTAAATAAACTGTCTTTATCTACCCTATCAATTCCCTTCATAATCTTGAATGTGGTGATCATGTCCCCCCTAACTCTTTTGTCTTCCAGCGAAGTGAGGTTTAATTCCCGTAGTCTCTCCTCGTAGCTCATACCTCTCAGCTCGGGTACTAGTCTGGTGGCAAACCTTTGAACCTTTTCCAGTTTAGTCTTATCCTTGACTAGATATGGACTCCATGCTGGGGCTGCATACTCCAGGATTGGCCTGACATATGTGGTATACAAAGTTCTGAATGATTCTTTACACAAGTTTCTGAATGCCGTTCGTATGTTGGCCAGCCTGGCATATGCCGCTGATGTTATCGACTCGATATGTGCTGCAGGAGACAGGTCTGGTGTGATATCAACCCCCAAGTCTTTTTCCTTCTCTGACTCCTGAAGAATTTCCTCTCCCAGATGACACCTTGTATCTGGTCTCCTGCTCCCTACACCTATCTTTATTACATTACATTTGGTTGGGTTAAACTCTAACAACCATTTGTTCGACCATTCCTTCAGCTTGTCTAGGTCTTCTTGAAGCCTCAAACAGTCCTCTTCTGTTTTAATCCTTCTCATAATTTTAGCATCGTCCGCAAACATTGAGAGAAATGAATCGATACCCTCCGGGAGATCATTTATATATATCAGAAACAAGATAGAACCGAGTACAGAGCCCTGTGGGACTCCACTGGTGACTTCACGCCAATCGGAGGTCTCACCCCTCACCGTAACTCTCTGCTTCCTATTGCTTAGATACTCCCTTATCCACTGGAGCACCTTACCAGCTACACCTGCCTGTCTCTCCAGCTTATGTACCAGCCTCATATGCGGTACTGTGTCAAAGGCTTTCCGACAATCCAAGAAAATGCAGTCCACCCAGCCCCTCTCTTTCTTGCTTAATCTTTGTCACCTGATCGAAGAATTCTATCAAGCCTGTAAGGCAAGATTTACCCTCCCTGAACCCATGTTGGCGATTTGTCACGAAGTCCCTTCTCTCTAGATGTGTTACCAGGTTTTTTCTCACGATCTTCTCCATCACCTTGCATGGTATACAAGTCAAGGACACTGGCCTGTAGTTCAGTGCCTCTTGCCTGTTGCCCTTTTTGTATATTGGGACCACATTCGCCGTCTTCCATATTTCTGGTAGGTCTCCCGTCTCCAGTGAATTACTATACACTATGGAGAGTGGCAAGCAAAGTGCCTCTGCACACTCTTTCAGTATCCATGGTGAGATCCCATCTGGACCAACAGCCTTTCTAACATCCAGATCCAGCAGGTGTCTCTTGACCTCCTCTCTCGTAATTTCGAACTCTTCCAAGGCCACCTGGTTTACCTCCCTTTCTCCTAGCACAGTGACCTCACCTTGTTCTATTGTGAAGACCTCCTGGAACCTCTTGTTGAGTTTTTCACACACCTCTCTGTCATTCTCAGTATACCCATCCTCGCCTGTTCGAAGTTTCAATACCTGTTCTTTCACTGTTGTTTTCCTTCTGATGTGACTGTGGAGTAGCTTTGGTTCGGTCTTGGATTTGTTTGCTATATCATTTTCAAAACTTTTCTCTGCTTCTCTTCTCACCTTGACGTACTCATTCCTGGTTCTCTGGTATCTCTCTCTGCTTTCTGGTGTTCTGTTATTCCGGAAGTTCGTCCACGCCCTTTTGTTCAGTTTCTTCGCTTCCATACATGCCCTATTATACCATGAATTCTTCTGTTGCTTCTCAGATTTTTTCCTTTGGGCCAGGATGAACCTTTTACTGCCTCCTGACACTTTTGGGTAACATAGTCCATCATACCCTGTACAGACTTATCTCTGAGGTCTGTGTCCCAAGGTATTTAACTTAGGAAACTTCTCATCTGTTCATAATTCCCCTTTCGGTATGCCAGCCTTTTGATTCCTAGTTCTTTTTTTGGGGAGATAAGTCCTAGATCTACCAGGTACTCAAAGTTCAATTCACTGTGGTCACTCATTCCCAAGGGTGCTTCCATCTTAACTTCCCTTATATCCCACTCATTTAGGGTAAATATCAAATCAAGCATTGCTGGTTCATCTTCTCCTCTCATTCTTGTTGGTTCTTTGATGTACTGGCTTAGAAAGTTTCTTGTTGCCACGTCCAGCAGCTTAGCTCTCCATGTTTCTGGTCCTCCATGCGGGTCTCTGTTCTTCCAATCTATCTTCCCATGGATGAAGTCTCCCATAATTAGTAGTCCACATCCATTCCTACTAGCAACAGAAGCTGCTCTTTCTATTATGTTAATGGTGGCCATGTTGTTTCTATCATATTCCTGTCTAGGTCTTCTGTCATTTGGTGGTGGATTATATATGACTACGACTATAATTTTTTTCCCTCCATTTGTTACGGTACCTGCTATGTAGTCACTGAAACCTTCACAGCCCTGAATATCCATCTCCTCAAAATCCCAGCCTTTTCTTACCAGCAGAGCTACACCACCCCCACCTCTTCCTTCCATCTCTTTCCTCATAACATAATAGTCCTGTGGGAACACTGCGTTTGTTATCGTTTTCGAGAGCTTTGTTTCTGTGAGGGCTATTATGTCTGGGTTTTCCTCTAGTACCCGTTCTCCAAGCTCATTTGCTTTATTTGTAATTCCATCTATGTTAGTGTACATCGCTTTGAAGCTCACTTTCTTCTGTCCCTTCTCAAATCGCCTCCTTGGTGAGTGTTCTGCTGGTGGGGGAGGCTGTATCATGGGTGTGAGGACTTGTGAGGTGGATAACAGGGTCTCAGAGGATACTGGGATGAGGGGCGGGGGATCCAGTGAAGGGGGAGGGACAGGGAGGGTATGGGGTGAAAGGGGAGGGAGGACGGGAAGGAGAGGGGGGGAGGGAGGACTCGGGAGGAGGGGAGGGGTAGAAGGGTGGGAATTTGGTGTGGGGGGAGGGAGATTTGTCTGTGTCTGTGTGTACTCACCTAATACTCACCTAATTGTGTGTGTGTGTGTGTGTCTGTATGTAAGTGTGTGTCTGTATGAGTGTGTGTGTGTACTCACCTAATTGTGCTAGTGGGGGTTGAGCTCTGGCTCTTTGGTACCGCCTCTCAACCGTCAATCAACAGGTGTACAGGTTTCTGAGCCTATTGGGCTCTATCAAATCTTCACTTGAAACTGTGAATGGAGTCAGCCTCCACCACATCACTTCCTAATTCATTCCATTTGTCAACCACTCTGACACTAAAAAAGTTCTTTCTAATATCTCTGTGGCTCATTTGGGTACTCAGTTTCCACCTGTGTCCCCTAGTGCGTGTGCCCCTTGTGTTAAATAGTCTGTCCTCATCTACCCTATCGATTCCCTTGAGAGTCTTGAATGTGGTGATCATTTCCCCCCTAACTCTTCTGTCTTCCAACGAAGTGAGGTTTAATTCCTGTAGTCTCTCCTCGTAGCTCATACCTCTCAGCTCGGGTACTAGTCTGGTGGCAAACCTTTGAACCTTTTCCAGTTTAGTCTTATGCTTGACTAGATATGGACTACATGCTGGAATCGCATACTCCAGGATTGGTCTGATATTTGTGGTATATAATGTTCTGAAAGATTCCTTACACAATTTTTAAAGACTGTTCTTATGTAAGCTAACCTGGCACATGCTGCTGATGTTATCCTCTTGATATGATCTTCAGGGGACAGGTCTGGCGTGATATGAACCCCCCAGGTCTTTCTCTCTTTCTCTCTGACTCTTGAAGTATTTCATCTCCCAAATGATACCTTGTATCTGGTCTCCTGCTCCCTACCCCTATCTTCATTACATTACATTTGATTGGGTTAAACTCTAACAACAATTTATTCGATCATTCCTTTAGCTTGTCCAGGTCTTCTTGAAGCCTCAAGCTGTCCTCCTCTGTCTTACTCCTTCTCATAATTTTGGCGTCGTCAGCAAACATTGAGTGGAATGAGTCTATTAGATACCCTCTGGGAGATCATTTACATAATATCAGAAACAGGATAGGACCGAGTATAGAGCCCTGTGGGACTCCACTGGTGACTTCACGCCAATCTGAGGTCTCACCCCTCACTGTAACTCTTTGCTTCCTATTGCTTAGGTACTCCCTTATCCTCTGCAGCGCCTTATCAGTTACTCCTGCCTGTTTCTCCAGCTTATGCATCAGCCTTTTATGGGGTACCGTGTCAAAGGCTTTCCAACAGTCCAAAAAAATGCAGTCCGCCCATCTTTCTCTTTCTTGCTTAATCTTTGTCACCGGATCGTAGAATTCTATTAAGCCTGTAAGGCAAGATTTTCCCTCCCTTAACCCATGTTGATGAGTTGTCATGAAGTCTCGTCTCTCCAGATGTGTTACTAGGTTTTTTCTCGCAATCTTCTCCATCATCTTGCATGGTATACAAGTTAAGGACAATGGCCTGTAGTTCAGTGCCTCTTGTCTCTCACCCTTTTTGTATATTGGGACTACATTAGCCGTCTTCCATATTTCTGGTAGGTCTCATGTTTCCAGTGACCTACTATACACTATGGAGAGTGGCAAACAAAGTGCTCCTGCATACTCTTTCAATACCCATGGTGAGAATCCGTCCGGCCCAACAGCTTTTCTCACGTCCAGCTCCAATAGGTGCTTCTTGACCGCATCACTTGTAATTTCGAACCTTTCCAAGGTCGCCTAGTTTGCTGCCCCCCTCTCCTAGCGCCATGACTTCTCCTTGTTCTATTGTAAAGACCTCCTGGAACCTTTTGTTGAGTTCTTCATACACCTCTTTGTCATTCACTGTGTACCTGTCCTCACCCACCCTAAGTTTCATCACCTGTTCTTTTACTGTTGTCTTCCTCCTGATGTGACTCTGTAGTAGTTTTGGTTCGATCTAGGCTTTGTTAGCTATATCATTTTCATACCTTTTCTCAGCTGCTCTTCTCACACTAACATACTCGTTCCTGGTTCTCTGGTATCTCTCTACTTTCAGGTGTTCTGTTATTATGGAAGTTATTATCCTCCAAGCTGGTCGGCCGAGTAAACAGCACACTGGACTTGTGATCCTGTGGTCCCGGGTTCGATCCCAGGCGACGGCGAGAAACAATGGGCAGAGTTAATTTCACCCTATGCCCCTGTTACCTAGCAGTAAAATAGGTACCTGGGTGTTAGTCAGCGGTCACGGGCTGCTTCCTGGGGGTTGAGGCCTGGTCGAGGATGGGGCCGCGGGGACACTAAAGCCCTGAAATCATCTCAAGATAACCTCAAGATATGCCATTTTGTTCAGCTCCTTTGCTTTCATACATTCCCTAGTGTTATGATCCCAGGTAGCCAAAAAACGAGTTTCCCCTTTTTGAGAATTACTCTATCAAGCCTGACTAGAAGATCTAGGAAATATAGAGATGAAGATTCATATGTAAAAATAATTGGATAAATTTTACAGAGAGTTTAAGAATATGGGCAGTGAATAAGAAAATAGATAAATGACTGGTTATGAGATGTGGATAATTTGCTGGAGGCGTGAGGCTCGCTTCGGGAGGGCTCCAACCCCACTTGAGTTCCAGACATCGTGAGGTGAAGCTGCGCTCCATTTGAGCTCCCGTTGGAGAGGATCCCCTGTTGGATATACCTTCAAGAGAAAGGAAGTGTGCAGACGTTCCAGCTGTGGAATCGAGCTGGGAACGCTGTGGTCTCACGTTCTGGACTGCAAGGAGAGTTTGTTAAGCCGCCCAGAGCCATTATCGTGGGCCGTGGGAGCACCCTGATCAGACTGTCAGAGGAAGATCGTCCTCGACTAGACAATCTGTGGTAAGCACGATTTTAAGCCAGTTTATAGCGAATACTGGTTGTTGGTCTTATGACCAGCGACAGTAGCGAATGTTTATTGATAAGTTAGACATGTTTTGGTAAGGCAGAAGGCCTAAAATAGGAGAGTGGAGATGGAGGAGCGTCCTGGAGGACCGAGCAACGTCCGTCTCCTCTGAGCACTGGCAGATGACTGAGGGAGCCAAGCTCCTGGCGGGGTAGCTGCCTCGAGGACCGCCTGGCCGGGCGGAGCATGGACCAGCCCAAACGGGGGAGTCCACTCTCACAGTATGTAGAGAGCAGATAGATGTTGAATGCAAACATATTGTGTGGATTATATGTGTTTATAAGGAAACGTTTTTATTGGCGTGTCAATGGGTTGCAGGTTTGTCTTTGGAAGAAGTTGCTGAGAACTTCGAAGCCAGCACAGAGGGAGTAGTTGATGAGACTCCAAGGTAGTGGAAAGTATTGAACTCTGTGGGAGAGCAGCCATTCAGTGAGAAAGAGAACCTCAAGCTGTGAGAAGAGGAGTAATGAAATGAAGTTTCACAAGTTTTTGGAATACGAGTGGTGAAGCACCATTGTGTTCGAGGAAACTTCATGGTATAGCAGCCAAGAGAGCTGTGGAGGACCCTAGTAGAAGTGGTGAAGCACCATAGTTGCTCAAGGTAGACTTCATGGTGTAGCAGCCTGGAGGAGCTGCGGAGGATCCTGGTAGTTAAACTGGGAAGAACCTGAAGATGCTAGGGTTGTGAACTTCCAGATGTGGAAGGGAAGTTCTGGTTAATTACTTGTATTGAGTTGGTAGAGTGTTTGGTTGTCATTAGCGCGCAAGACGCAGTGAGAGGTGAGTGACTTTGCCATTATTGTGCCAGGGAATATTATACTGAAGTATAGAGTTACAGTCCTAGGCTGGATTACCTACAGAGACATACATATGTGTTCTAGGACTGATAGGGTGATCGATTGATCATTGTTGTATATCTAGGAACATTTATACTAATATTTATGTGATTGCATTCATACGCTGGTTTTCCTTGCACATGTTTACAGATATATATTCTCCTGGTGATAGTGCAACATTGTGTTATAAGACTTGACCTACTTGAGGAGGTTGGTAGTATTAGGTGGTGAATCAAGAGATAGGATACTACATGATAAGCAGATGATAGTTCTGATGGTGTTGGAGTGCAACCTGACTGAAATAGTATAGAGTGTAGGATTCATTATTATTATTATTATATGTGTGTATGTATTGTGTATGTGCTTTGTCCAGCAAATGTATTCAAATTTGCTGGTGATTGCCCTTGTCCTAGTGAGGCTTCCCAGGAAGTATGAAAGAAGGAGAGAGAGAAAAAGAACCAAGAACCACTGCAGTGGACAGGGTAGAATGGAATACAAATAAGTCAAAGGGGGATTGAGGAGATCATATCACATAAGGAGAGAGTGGGGAGTCACAGCGGCTCGAGTGGGTGTGTGCACATGACAACGAGGCTAAGTATTGGAGCCGCATCTCCTAAACGTGTGACGTTGAGCCCCTCTCCAAGAACCAGAAGCGCCCAGTGTGATCTCCTAGTAAAGTTTAAGCACTCTACCGAGTTTTGGGTTGGGTTGTCCATAAAGAAGGATCAACGACAACATCCAACCCATAATATAATACTAGTGTTATGATCTCAGCCTACAGGAGAAACGAGTCTCCCTCCTTGAGAGTTATTCAGCAAGCCTGACCTAACTAAAAGGTCTAGCAAATATTGAGGTAATAACCTATATGTAAAATAGTTGCCTGGATATGTATAACAATTTAAGATTATGGGCAATGAAGAAGAAAACAGATAAATGACTGGCTAGGAGATGTGGACATTTTGCTGGAGGTGTGAGGCTCGCTTCTGGAAGGGCTTTGACCTCACTTGAGTGCCAGACATCGCAGGGGAAAGCTGCGCTCCGTTTGAGCTCCCGTCAGAAGGGAACCCCTAGTGATATATCTCGAAGAGAAGAGAAGTGTGTAGACGTGCCAGCTGTGGAACCGAGCTGGGAACGTTGTGGTCTCAAGTCCTGGTCGACGAGCAGAGTTTAATAAGCTACTCAGAGGCATTTTCGTGGGCTGTGTGGAGCGCCCTGACCAGACGCCGTCAGAGGGAAAGCGCCCTCGATCAGTTAATCTGTGGTAAGCACGATATACGCCAGTTCATAGTGATTGCTTGTAGTTGGTCGTGTGCCCAGCGACAGTAGCAATGTTTATTTATAAGTTAGACATGTTTTAATAAGGCAGAAGGCCTGAAATAGGAGAGTGAAGAGGGAGGAGCACGGAACGACGTCCGTCCCCTCTGAGCTCTGACAGACGACTGAGGGAGCCCGGCTCCTGACGGAGGAAGACCCTCCCAGCGAGTGAGGACCGCCGCCGGGCGAGGTGGAGTATGGACCCGCCCAAAACGGGGGAGTCCACTCTCACTGTATATAGAGGACAGATAGAGGTTGGAGACAAACATATTGTGTGATTATTTTTGTTTATGTGTTGATGGGGAAACAAATTTATTGGAGTGTCGATGGGTTGCAGGTTTGTCTTTGGGGAAGAAGTTGCTGAGAACTTCGAAGCCAGCCTAGATGAAGTAATTGATGAGACTCCAAGGTAGTGAAGCAGAGGACCTCGAGCTGTGAGGAGAAGCAGTGAAGAGGAGTGTCACGTGCTTCTGTAGAGGTGGTGTAGCAGCCAAGAGAGCTTCACCTAGCAGAAGGGTGAAGCACCGTAGTTACTCAAGGAAACTTCATGATAGCAGCCTGGAGAAGCTGCAGAGGATCCTGGTAGTGAAGCCCGGAAGAACCTAAAGATATTAGGGTAGTGAACTTCCAGAGGTGGAAGGGAAGTACTGGTGGATTACTTGTAGGGAGTTGATAGTGTTTGGTTGTCAGTAGCGTGCAAGACGCAGTGAGAGGTGAGTGATTGTTGGTATTCTGATGTCAAGGAGTGTTTTACACTGAAGTTTAGAGTTACAGTCGTAGGCTGGATTACCTACAGACGTATGCGTTCTAGGACTGATAGAGTGATCGATTGATCATTGTTGTGTATCAATGAACATTTATACTGATATGTTATTGCATTCAAATGCTGATTTTCTTGGTACACATTTATAGATACATATATATATTCTCTTGCTGATGGTGCAACAGTGTATGTAGACTTGATCAACTTGAGGAGGTTGATAGTATCGGGTGGTGAACAAGGAGATAGGATACCACTTGATAAGCTGATGGTAGAGTTCTGGTTGTGTTGGAGAGCAACCTGATTGTAATATTATAGAGTATAGGATTCATTATTATTATATGTGTGTATGTATCGTGTATGTGCTTTGTCCAGTAAATGTATCCCAATTTGCTGGTGTTTGCCCTTGTCCTAGTGAGGCTTCCCATGAAATAGGACAGAAGAAGAGAGAGAGAGGGAGAGAACCAGGAACCACTGCTGTGGGCAGGGTAGGAGGTAATACTAGTAAGTCATAGGGGATTGAGGAGATTATATTACCTAAGGAGAGAGTGGGGAGTCACAGCGGCTCGAGTGGGTGTGTGCACGTGACAACGAGGCTAGGTGTGGGAGCCGCATCCCCTAAATGTGTGACGTTGAGCCCCTCTCCAAGAGCCAGAAGCGCCAAGGGTGATCTCCTAGTATAAACACTCTACCGAGTTGTGGGATGGGTTGTCCGTAGAGAAGGATCAACGACGACAACACCAACCAACCCACAGTCTATAATAAATTGGGGGCCTGTGTCCGGGAGAGTGAACTGACACACCCACACCCTGTCCAAGAGTGGATTTGTACACCCCTTGTGGAAATAGATAAACTGTGTGACTGCAGGTGTATATTCTCTCTTTTGGGAAGACTCACAGGACAAAGATGGATAAGGTGCAAGCGTTTGTGGAGTCAGGCAAGCCTGAGGACTTGGAAGGTTGCACGAGGGATCAATTGAAGCAAATAGCAGAAAAATTTGGCATTAGGTTGAAAGCATCTAAGGTAGCTGGGATGAAGGATGAGATCCTTAGACAGTTGAGAGCCAGAAGTGAAGCGGCAGAGCAAGGAGCCCAAAAAGGAGCTGAAAGTGGAAAGGAGGATGATGGGCAGGATGACGTGAGATCCCAGGGATCAAGTAGGAGCAGCAAGATTAGCCGCAGTAGCAGGAGTAGCCGAAATAGGAGCTTGGAGAGATTCCAGTTAGAGCTCCAGATGCAGCGTGAGGATAAGGAGAGACAGTTCCAGCTGGAAAAGATGAAATTAGAACTCCAGATGAAAAATGAAGCCAAGAAAGAAAAAGAGAAAACCAGAATAAGGGAACTGGAGTTGGAACAGGAGAAAGAAAAAGAGAAAACCAGACTGGAAGTAGAAAAAGAGAAAACCAGAGTAAGGGAACTGGAGTTGGAACAAGAAAAAGAAAAAGCCCAGGTCGAAAAAGAAAAAAAGAGAACAAAACAAATGCAGATAGAAGCGAACAGAACCTTGGCTGAGCAAAGGATTGAACATGGGTTGCCAGAGAGCACCACCCAGGTATCACACCCACCAGATGTTAGGGTTAGGGAGAAGGACATTCCCTTGTTTGTTCCCGAAGAGGCAGAGAGCTTCTTCGAGCATTTTGAAAAAGTAGCCAGTATCAAGGAGTGGCCACAGGAGGAATGGGCCCAGCTGGTCCAGTTAAGATTGACCGGTGAAGCCAGGGAGGCATACACCCAATTGTCACTGGAAGAGTGCCAGGATTATGCCACAGTAAAGAGCAGCATATTGCGCTCGTTTCAGTTAACCCCAGAAGCATATAGGAAGCGCTTCAGAGAAATTATCAAAGTTGGAGCATGTACGTTTGCTGAGACAGCAAGGGATCTGGAAAGACGATTCCAGAAGTGGATTGAGGCTGCTGGAGTTGGATCTTACGCTGACCTGAAGCAACTGATGGTCATGGAGAAGTTCTTGGAGATGATACATCCCGAAACAAAGTTCAAGATCCAAGAAGCAGGGATAAAGGAGGTGAAAGATGCCGCAGATAGGGCGGATATGATTACTGAAGCGTACAAGAGCTTAAGGGAGAACAGAGTGAGAAGCGAGGCGAGACGCAGCAATAGCAGACCCAATGGAGTCTGGGGAGGAAGAAATTATGAGAGACCCAGAAGAGTCTGGGGTGAAAAAAATTTTGATAAATGGGCAGATAAAAGTAAGTACCCTAAAACTCAGAAGAGTAGGTCGCGTACTTCGTCTGAAAGTGAGGATGGAGGAGCTAAATAAGAAACTAATCGTTATCCTGGAAATCAAGAGACCAGTAAAGCTCCACAGAGTACGAGTAGTACGTCTGGCCCGAGGAACTCCAATACGAGTGGGCAGAGTCAGAGCTACTCTGGTACATATAGAAGAGACTTTTCCCAGATGAGATGTTATAATTGTAACGGAGTGGGTCACGCGATGCGAGACTGTCGGCAGGGCAAGAGAGTTGTGACCCTGGCCATGTGTGACCCCCGAAGCAAATATATTAATGTGTTCCAAGACAAACCACAGAAGGTGAACTTAGTGAACGAGAGGTATAGGCCGTTCATGAGTAAAGGTTGGATCAGTATAGGAGGCCAACCTGAGGTAGAAGTTGGTATCTTAAGAGATACCGGAGCTAATCAGAGCTTGATTGCGAGAAGCCTGATTGGGAATGATCGGCGGTTAGCTGGCAGGAGTAAGATGAGAGTATATGGGTTATTGTCTGAGAGTGACATGCCCGTATGTACTGTCCAGCTAAGGTTGGAATATGTGTCGGCAGAGGTGATGTTGGGAGTGTGCCCCGACATACCTGTTCCAGGAGTTCAAGTGATCCTGGGGAATGACTTGTGCGGGACAAAGGTGTTGACAAGAGTCATGGCTGAGACTGTGCCAGAGGAGTGCCAAGAAGGTCACGGCACGGGTGGGACACCTGAGAGTGTGAACCTGACTGACATCCGAGGAGATGAGTCAGGTTACCGCCAAGCCATTGAGTACCCTGTCTCGGTAGTGATGAAGGCAGAGGTGGCCGACAAGGAAGACACTGGAGAAGATGAGACAGTGTCAATTAAACCGGTAGAAGATATCGACGTAGATATAGCGTGGATGTTTGATGAAGGTCCAGCCCAGGAAAATGAAGTCTCGGTGAGGTCAAAAGTGAAGATGACCCAGCCGAAGAGGAATCATGTGAAGATAGCGGACCTGAGTAGAGCCCAGACTGCTGAAATTAAGAGTCGGAAGGCGAATGCAACTGTGCTGAGTAGGAATGAGGAAAGATGTGGACATACTGAGGACGAGAGTAGAGCGTCAAGTTGTCCACGAGCACAGAGGCATATGGATAGTGGAGTTAAGTTGTTTGAGATGTCAGGAGTTGACATGTTTCACAGAAAACGTGGAGAAAAGATAATGAAGAAGAGTAATAGCTGAGAAAATGAAAGGAGAAGAGACAGTATGTGTGGAGAGATGCTTACGAGCACTCTAGGAGAGGTAGAGCGACATGTACGGTCGAGTGCTGTTGAGTGTAGTACAGTGCTTGAAGAAACTTTTAGGGAACGAAGAAGAGTTGAAGGAGAAGAAATGGAGTGGTATAGAGGTGAGAAGTGTGGGAAGAGGATGATGATACAAGCATGGAGGAATAGAGGAAAGCCGAGGACTCGATGGAAGTCAAACAGGATGATGTCTCGGATAAATGAGGAGACGAAAGGGAGGATCGTCGGTGAAGACGAGAGAGTGAAGTATGAGGACAGGAGACGAAAGTATAATGGCAGTAGATGGAAGTGTGAAGACGACAGAGGAGGTACAGACAGTAGACGTCTGACTCTGGACGTGAAGAGAGGAAGACGAGGAAACGGAGGGTGGAAACAATAAGTAGAGTGGACCGATGGAGTGCAGGCGTCCAAGGAGGACAGCCTAGCCAAGAGGTGCCAGAGAGGTCAGATCGTTTGTGAGAAGATCGTGTTTCTGGCGAGTTGTGAGCAAGATGTTGCAAGGAGCAACGAACTAATTGTAGACTCCTAAGGGAGTATGTAAACAGACTAACCGGTCGAACCAATCGGTTGAAGAAAGAGACAGTGTGGTGGCGGATGTATTATCCCGAGCTTTGCCACTGGAATAACTCTCAAAAATAAGGGGAGGGGAGTGTTATGATCTCAGCCTACAGGAGAAACGAGTCTCCCTCCTTGAGAGTTATTCAGCAAGCCTGACCTAACTAAAAGGTCTAGCAAATATTGAGGTAATAACCCATATGTAAAATAGTTGCCTGGATATGTATAACAATTTAAGATTATGGGCAATGAAGAAGAAAACAGATAAATGACTGGCTAGGAGATGTGGACATTTTGCTGGAGGTGTGAGGCTCGCTTCTGGAAGGGCTTTGACCTCACTTGAGTGCCAGACATCGCAGGGGAAAGCTGCGCTCCGTTTGAGCTCCCGTCAGAAGGGAACCCCTAGTGATATATCTCGAAGAGAAGAGAAGTGTGTAGACGTGCCAGCTGTGGAACCGAGCTGGGAACGGTGTGGTCTCAAGTCCTGGTCGACGAGCAGAGTTTAATAAGCTACTCAGAGGCATTTTCGTGGGCTGTGTGGAGCGCCCTGACCAGACGCCGTCAGAGGGAAAGCGCCCTCGATCAGTTAATCTGTGGTAAGCACGATATACGCCAGTTCATAGTGATTGCTTGTAGTTGGTCGTGTGCAAAGCGACAGTAGCAATGTTTATTTATAAGTTAGACATGTTTTAATAAGGCAGAAGGCCTGAAATAGGAGAGTGAAGAGGGAGGAGCACGGAGCGACGTCCGTCCCCTCTGAGCTCTGACAGACGACTGAGGGAGCCCGGCTCCTGACGGAGGAAGACCCTCCCAGCGAGTGAGGACCGCCGCCGGGCGAGGTGGAGTATGGACCCGCCCAAAACGGGGGAGTCCACTCTCACTGTATATAGAGGACAGATAGAGGTTGGAGACAAACATATTGTGTGATTATTTTTGTTTTTGTGTTGATGGGGAAACAAATTTATTGGAGTGTCGATGGGTTGCAGGTTTGTCTTTGGGGAAGAAGTTGCTGAGAACTTCGAAGCCAGCCTAGATGAAGTAATTGATGAGACTCCAAGGTAGTGAAGCAGAGGACCTCGAGCTGTGAGGAGAAGCAGTGAAGAGGAGTGTCACGTGCTTCTGTAGAGGTGGTGTAGCAGCCAAGAGAGCTTCACCTAGCAGAAGGGTGAAGCACCGTAGTTACTCAAGGAAACTTCATGATAGCAGCCTGGAGAAGCTGCAGAGGATCCTGGTAGTGAAGCCCGGAAGAACCTAAAGATATTAGGGTAGTGAACTTCCAGAGGTGGAAGGGAAGTACTGGTGGATTACTTGTAGGGAGTTGATAGTGTTTGGTTGTCAGTAGCGTGCAAGACGCAGTGAGAGGTGAGTGATTGTTGGTATTCTGATGTCAAGGAGTGTTTTACACTGAAGTTTAGAGTTACAGTCGTAGGCTGGATTACCTACAGACGTATGCGTTCTAGGACTGATAGAGTGACCGATTGATCATTGTTGTGTATCAATGAACATTTATACTGATATGTTATTGCATTCAAATGCTGATTTTCTTGGTACACATTTATAGATACATATATATATTCTCTTGCTGATGGTGCAACAGTGTATGTAGACTTGATCAACTTGAGGAGGTTGATAGTATCGGGTGGTGAACAAGGAGATAGGATACCACTTGATAAGCTGATGGTAGAGTTCTGGTTGTGTTGGAGAGCAACCTGATTGTAATATTATAGAGTATAGGATTCATTATTATTATATGTGTGTATGTATCGTGTATGTGCTTTGTCCAGTAAATGTATCCCAATTTGCTGGTGTTTGCCCTTGTCCTAGTGAGGCTTCCCATGAAATAGGACAGAAGAAGAGAGAGAGAGGGAGAGAACCAGGAACCACTGCTGTGGGCAGGGTAGGAGGTAATACTAGTAAGTCATAGGGGATTGAGGAGATTATATTACCTAAGGAGAGAGTGGGGAGTCACAGCGGCTCGAGTGGGTGTGTGCACGTGACAACGAGGCTAGGTGTGGGAGCCGCATCCCCTAAATGTGTGACGTTGAGCCCCTCTCCAAGAGCCAGAAGCGCCAAGGGTGATCTCCTAGTATAAACACTCTACCGAGTTGTGGGATGGGTTGTCCGTAGAGAAGGATCAACGACGACAACACCAACCAACCCACAGTCTATAATAAATTGGGGGCCTGTGTCCGGGAGAGTGAACTGACACACCCACACCCTGTCCAAGAGTGGATTTGTACACCCCTTGTGGAAATAGATAAACTGTGTGACTGCAGGTGTATATTCTCTCTTTTGGGAAGACTCACAGGACAAAGATGGATAAGGTGCAAGCGTTTGTGGAGTCAGGCAAGCCTGAGGACTTGGAAGGTTGCACGAGGGATCAATTGAAGCAAATAGCAGAAAAATTTGGCATTAGGTTGAAAGCATCTAAGGTAGCTGGGATGAAGGATGAGATCCTTAGACAGTTGAGAGCCAGAAGTGAAGCGGCAGAGCAAGGAGCCCAAAAAGGAGCTGAAAGTGGAAAGGAGGATGATGGGCAGGATGACGTGAGATCCCAGGGATCAAGTAGGAGCAGCAAGATTAGCCGCAGTAGCAGGAGTAGCCGAAATAGGAGCTTGGAGAGATTCCAGTTAGAGCTCCAGATGCAGCGTGAGGATAAGGAGAGACAGTTCCAGCTGGAAAAGATGAAATTAGAACTCCAGATGAAAAATGAAGCCAATAAAGAAAAAGAGAAAACCAGAATAAGGGAACTGGAGTTGGAACAGGAGAAAGAAAAAGAGAAAACCAGACTGGAAGTAGAAAAAGAGAAAACCAGAGTAAGGGAACTGGAGTTGGAACAAGAAAAAGAAAAAGCCCAGGTCGAAAAAGAAAAAAAGAGAACAAAACAAATGCAGATAGAAGCGAACAGAACCTTGGCTGAGCAAAGGATTGAACATGGGTTGCCAGAGAGCACCACCCAGGTATCACACCCACCAGATGTTAAGGTTAGGGAGAAGGACATTCCCTTGTTTGTTCCCGAAGAGGCAGAGAGCTTCTTCGAGCATTTTGAAAAAGTAGCCAGTATCAAGGAGTGGCCACAGGAGGAATGGGCCCAGCTGGTCCAGTTAAGATTGACCGGTGAAGCCAGGGAGGCATACACCCAATTGTCACTGGAAGAGTGCCAGGATTATGCCACAGTAAAGAGCAGCATATTGCGCTCGTTTCAGTTAACCCCAGAAGCATATAGGAAGCGCTTCAGAGAAATTATCAAAGTTGGAGCATGTACGTTTGCTGAGACAGCAAGGGATCTGGAAAGACGATTCCAGAAGTGGATTGAGGCTGCTGGAGTTGGATCTTACGCTGACCTGAAGCAACTGATGGTCATGGAGAAGTTCTTGGAGATGATACATCCCGAAACAAAGTTCAAGATCCAAGAAGCAGGGATAAAGGAGGTGAAAGATGCCGCAGATAGGGCGGATATGATTACTGAAGCGTACAAGAGCTTAAGGGAGAACAGAGTGAGAAGCGAGGCAAGACGCAGCAATAGCAGACCCAATGGAGTCTGGGGAGGAAGAAATTATGAGAGACCCAGAAGAGTCTGGGGTGAAAAAAATTTTGATAAATGGGCAGATAAAAGTAAGTACCCTAAAACTCAGAAGAGTAGGTCGCGTACTTCGTCTGAAAGTGAGGATGGAGGAGCTAAACAAGAAACTAATCGTTATCCTGGAAATCAAGAGTCCAGTAAAGCTCCACAGAGTACGAGTAGTACGTCTGGCCCGAGGAACTCCAATACGAGTGGGCAGAGTCAGAGCTACTCTGGTACATATAGAAGAGACTTTTCCCAGATGAGATGTTATAATTGTAACGGAGTGGGTCACGTGATGCGAGACTGTCGGCAGGGCAAGAGAGTTGTGACCCTGGCCATGTGTGACCCCCGAAGCAAATATATTAATGTGTTCCAAGACAAACCACAGAAGGTGAACTTAGTGAACGAGAGGTATAGGCCGTTCATGAGTAAAGGTTGGATCAGTATAGGAGGCCAACCTGAGGTAGAAGTTGGTATCTTAAGAGATACCGGAGCTAATCAGAGCTTGATTGCGAGAAGCCTGATTGGGAATGATCGGCGGTTAGCTGGCAGGAGTAAGATGAGAGTATATGGGTTATTGTCTGAGAGTGACATGCCCGTATGTACTGTCCAGCTAAGGTTGGAATATGTGTCGGCAGAGGTGATGTTGGGAGTGTGCCCCGACATACCTGTTCCAGGAGTTCAAGTGATCCTGGGGAATGACTTGTGCGGGACAAAGGTGTTGACAAGAGTCATGGCTGAGACTGTGCCAGAGGAGTGCCAAGAAGGTCACGGCACGGGTGGGACACCTGAGAGTGTGAACCTGACTGACATCCGAGGAGATGAGTCAGGTTACCGCCAAGCCATTGAGTACCCTGTCTCGGTAGTGATGAAGGCAGAGGTGGCCGACAAGGAAGACACTGGAGAAGATGAGACAGTGTCAATTAAACCGGTAGAAGATATCGACGTAGATATAGCGTGGATGTTTGATGAAGGTCCAGCCCAGGAAAATGAAGTCTCGGTGAGGTCAAAAGTGAAGATGACCCAGCCGAAGAGGAATCATGTGAAGATAGCGGACCTGAGTAGAGCCCAGACTGCTGAAATTAAGAGTCGGAAGGCGAATGCAACTGTGCTGAGTAGGAATGAGGAAAGATGTGGACATACTGAGGACGAGAGTAGAGCGTCAAGTTGTCCACGAGCACAGAGGCATATGGATAGTGGAGTTAAGTTGTTTGAGATGTCAGGAGTTGACATGTTTCACAGAAAACGTGGAGAAAAGATAATGAAGAAGAGTAATAGCTGAGAAAATGAAAGGAGAAGAGACAGTATGTGTGGAGAGATGCTTACGAGCACTCTAGGAGAGGTAGAGCGACATGTACGGTCGAGTGCTGTTGAGTGTAGTACAGTGCTTGAAGAAACTTTTAGGGAACGAAGAAGAGTTGAAGGAGAAGAAATGGAGTGGTATAGATGTGAGAAGTGTGGGAAGAGGATGATGATACAAGCATGGAGGAATAGAGGAAAGCCGAGGACTCGATGGAAGTCAAACAGGATGATGTCTCGGATAAATGAGGAGACGAAAGGGAGGATCGTCGGTGAAGACGAGAGAGTGAAGTATGAGGACAGGAGACGAAAGTATAATGGCAGTAGATGGAAGTGTGAAGACGACAGAGGAGGTACAGACAGTAGACGTCTGACTCTGGACGTGAAGAGAGGAAGACGAGGAAACGGAGGGTGGAAACAATAAGTAGAGTGGACCGATGGAGTGCAGGCGTCCAAGGAGGACAGCCTAGCCAAGAGGTGCCAGAGAGGTCAGATCGTTTGTGAGAAGATCGTGTTTCTGGCGAGTTGTGAGCAAGATGTTGCAAGGAGCAACGAACTAATTGTAGACTCCTAAGGGAGTATGTAAACAGACTAACCGGTCGAACCAATCGGTTGAAGAAAGAGACAGTGTGGTGGCGGATGTATTATCCCGAGCTTTGCCACTGGAATAACTCTCAAAAATAAGGGGAGGGGAGTGTTATGATCTCAGCCTACAGGAGAAACGAGTCTCCCTCCTTGAGAGTTATTCAGCAAGCCTGACCTAACTAAAAGGTCTAGCAAATATTGAGGTAATAACCCATATGTAAAATAGTTGCCTGGATATGTATAACAATTTAAGATTATGGGCAATGAAGAAGAAAACAGATAAATGACTGGCTAGGAGATGTGGACATTTTGCTGGAGGTGTGAGGCTCGCTTCTGGAAGGGCTTTGACCTCACTTGAGTGCCAGACATCGCAGGGGAAAGCTGCGCTCCGTTTGAGCTCCCGTCAGAAGGGAACCCCTAGTGATATATCTCGAAGAGAAGAGAAGTGTGTAGACGTGCCAGCTGTGGAACCGAGCTGGGAACGTTGTGGTCTCAAGTCCTGGTCGACGAGCAGAGTTTAATAAGCTACTCAGAGGCATTTTCGTGGGCTGTGTGGAGCGCCCTGACCAGACGCTGTCAGAGGGAAAGCGCCCTCGATCAGTTAATCTGTGGTAAGCACGATATACGCCAGTTCATAGTGATTGCTTGTAGTTGGTCGTGTGCAAAGCGACAGTAGCAATGTTTATTTATAAGTTAGACATGTTTTAATAAGGCAGAAGGCCTGAAATAGGAGAGTGAAGAGGGAGGAGCACGGAGCGACGTCCGTCCCCTCTGAGCTCTGACAGACGACTGAGGGAGCCCGGCTCCTGAAGGAGGAAGACCCTCCCAGTGAGTGAGGACCGCCGCCGGGCGAGGTGGAGTATGGACCCGCCCAAAACGGGGGAGTCCACTCTCACTGTATATAGAGGACAGATAGAGGTTGGAGACAAACATATTGTGTGATTATTTTTGTTTATGTGTTGAAGGGGAAACAAATTTATTGGAGTGTCGATGGGTTGCAGGTTTGTCTTTGGGGAAGAAGTTGCTGAGAACTTCGAAGCCAGCCTAGATGAAGTAATTGATGAGACTCCAAGGTAGTGAAGCAGAGGACCTCGAGCTGTGAGGAGAAGCAGTGAAGAGGAGTGTCACGTGCTTCTGTAGAGGTGGTGTAGCAGCCAAGAGAGCTTCACCTAGCAGAAGGGTGAAGCACCGTAGTTACTCAAGGAAACTTCATGATAGCAGCCTGGAGAAGCTGCAGAGGATCCTGGTAGTGAAGCCCGGAAGAACCTAAAGATATTAGGGTAGTGAACTTCCAGAGGTGGAAGGGAAGTACTGGTGGATTACTTGTAGGGAGTTGATAGTGTTTGGTTGTCAGTAGCGTGCAAGACGCAGTGTGAGGTGAGTGATTGTTGGTATTCTGATGTCAAGGAGTGTTTTACACTGAAGTTTAGAGTTACAGTCGTAGGCTGGATTACCTACAGACGTATGCGTTCTAGGACTGATAGAGTGACCGATTGATCATTGTTGTGTATCAATGAACATTTATACTGATATGTTATTGCATTCAAATGCTGATTTTCTTGGTACACATTTATAGATACATATATATATTCTCTTGCTGATGGTGCAACAGTGTATGTAGACTTGATCAACTTGAGGAGGTTGATAGTATCGGGTGGTGAACAAGGAGATAGGATACCACTTGATAAGCTGATGGTAGAGTTCTGGTTGTGTTGGAGAGCAACCTGATTGTAATATTATAGAGTATAGGATTCATTATTATTATATGTGTGTATGTATCGTGTATGTGCTTTGTCCAGTAAATGTATCCCAATTTGCTGGTGTTTGCCCTTGTCCTAGTGAGGCTTCCCATGAAATAGTACAGAAGAAGAGAGAGAGAGGGAGAGAACCAGGAACCACTGCTGTGGGCAGGGTAGGAGGTAATACTAGTAAGTCATAGGGGATTGAGGAGATTATATCTCATAAGGAGAGAGTGGGGAGTCACAACGGCTCGAGTGGGTGTGTGCACGTGACAGCGAGGCTAAGTGTTGGAGCCGCATCCCCTAAACGTGTGACGTTGAGCCCCTCTCCAAGAGCCAGAAGTGCCAAGGGTGATCTCCTAGTATAAACACTCTACCGAGTTGTGGGTTAGGTTGTCCGTAGAGAACGATCAACGACGACAACACCAACCAACCCACAGACTATAATACTAGTAAACCATGGATTCATCTTTTGCTTCTCTGATTTTTCCGGTCGGGCCGGGACAAACCTGCTTACAGCCTCCTGACACTTTTGGGTGACATAGTCCATCATGTCTTGTATGGACTTGGTTCTGAGTTCTGTGTCCCATTGTATATCCCTTAGGAATTTATTCATCTCCTCATAGTATCCCTTTCGGTACGCCAACCCTTTGTTTCCCAGTTATTTTTGGGGGGAGATAATTCCTAGCTCAACCAGGTACTCGAAGCTCAAATATTCTATGATCACTCATTTCCAGAGGTGCCTCCAACTTAACTTCCCCACTATCCGACTCATTTAGGGTAAATATTAGATCAAGCAAGGCTGGTTCGTCCTCTCCTCTCATTCTTGTTGGTCCCTTGACGTGTTGACTGAGAAAATTTCTTGTTGCCACGTCCAGCAGCTTAGCTCTCCATGTGTCTGGTTCTCCATGTGGGTCTCTGTTCCCCCAATCTATCTTCCCATGGTTGAATTCCACCATTATTAGTAGTCTGGATCCGTTCCTGCTAGCCACAGAAGCTGCTCTCTCTATTTTATTGATGGTGGCCATATTGTTTCTATCATATTCCTGTCTGGGTCTTCTGTCATTCAGTGGGGGGTTATATATGACTACTACTATAATTTTCTGTCCTCCAGTTACTATGGTGCCTGATATGTAGTCACTGAAACCTTCACAGTTCTGATTTACCATCTCTTCAAAACTCCAACCTTTTCTTATCAGCAAAGCTACACCACCTCCTCTCCCTTCTCTCTCTTTCCTCACTACATAGTAGTCCTGTTTAAACACTGCATTTGTTATGGTTTTTGTTAGCTTTGTTTCTGTGAGTGCTATTATGTCTGGGTTTTCTTCTAGTGCCCATTCTCAGAGTTCACTTGTTTTATTTGTAAATGTTAGTTTACATTGCCTTGAAGCTCACTTTCTTCTGTTCATTTTCTAGTCCCCTTCTTGGTGAGCATTCTACTGGTGGGAAAAGCTGTTCCGTGGGTAAGAAGATCTGTTAGGTGGTTTGCAGGGTCTCAGAGGATTTTGGGGTGGGGGTGGAGGTGCAAGGGAAGGGGGGACAGGTAGGGTGTGGGTTAAGGAGATAGGGGGGGGGGACATGGAGGATACGGGGTGAGGGGGAAGGAGGGATAGGGAGAGTATGGGATGAAGGGGGAGGGGGGGACAGGGGGGGGGGGGGAAGGCGGGAGGGGGGACAGGGTGGGGGAAGGCGGGAGGGGGGACATGGTGGGAATGGGGGAGGGCTGATAGGTTCAGAATGGGGTGGGGGGGGGGGGAGGGAGGGTTGGGTGAGCATTTGGGTGTGGGCAGGTATGATGAGGGGAAGGGAGGGTTTCTATGCAGAGGGGAGTGATGGTGTTGCCCTCCCTTCTGGTGTTGCTGGGATGCTGGTTGTGGTTTCCCCTCTTATCTCTGGGACTGTTGTGTTGGGGGCTGCGATTTCTTGGTTTACTCCTCTCTCCCTGTGCTTCCTCCTTGCCTCTGCTGCCCTGGCTCACTTCTCCTTCGTCCTGTCCCTTTGCAGGAATACTTTCTTATATTCCTTCACATACTGCAGACGACTCTTCCTTTCTAAAATAACCTCTTTGATGGCCTCGTATGTAAACACCACCTTCACCAGTCGGTTTCTGTCCTCGTTGTACCAGCCCAACCTGAAAACCTTCTCAATGTTTTTTTCAGCCCCTTCTACCTGTAACCCCTTCAGTAGCCCATGTACTGCCTCTCTATCCTTGCTATTCCATTCCTGCCTATTGGATCCTTCCTGTTCTTTGATGCCTACAACTACCACTGATCTTTTTCTCTCCCACAGTTGACTGGTGCACCTTGCTGCGTCCTGTGAGGTAGCTGCTTGCATGGGTACCTCCCTCACTGTGTCCATTGCTTCTGAGCTCTTTCTAAGTCTTTCTGCAAATGTTTCAGGTACAGAGGCATTCCTTTCCAGTGCAACATTCCCACCTTCCCTTTGGATGATAATCTGATGCTCGGCCTCTTTATTTTTCTCTCTGAGGGATTTGATCTCCTCCCTGTGTGTGTGTGTGTGTGTGTGTGTATTCACATAGTTGTGTTTGCGGGGGTTGAGCTTTGCTGTTTCGGCCCGACTCTCAACTATCAATCAACTGTTTACTAACTACTTACTTTTGTCTCCACACACCACACACACACACCAAGAAGCAGCCCGTGACATCTGACTAATTCGTAGGTACCTATTTACTGCTAGGTAATGGGCATTCAGGGTGAAAGAAACTTTGCCCATTTGTTTCTGCCTGGTGCGAGAATCAAACCCGCTCAACAGAATTACGAGTCCTGCACGCTGTTACGAACCTTACCTCCTGTGGAGGTTGGTTTCGGTTGTAAAATGTTGGTGGACACAGGGAGAGTGTATATTAGAATAAATCCCCAGCTGAGATCAGAGAGGCCGCGAGTCACCATTAATACTCCGCTCAGTAAAGTAGTGCCTTCTCAGCTGGAGATCATCAGAAATAATGTGAACTTGAATAGCCTAACTATGTAAGGGAAAAATGGACTCTATAAAAAAGTATGCATGGAGAATATAGTAAATAAAATCATTAATGTGTTTGATAGCATACGTAAAGAATAGAGTATTAAGGGGCGATGATGCTAGAGAGGTGGACGCCATCTTGACTGAAGGGGAGGGTGTATCGCTGCCGACCGTTCCTGCTATTTGAGGGGTTTTCTCCGGCCGTTCAGTCAGATAAGCCTATCCTTGTCTATATCCAGGGTTGCAAGATTGGGTAGAGTAATATTACAGAAGTTGGAGAGGTTTTATAAGAGTCCAGGTTTCCTAGAGGCAAAAATAAATGTGTCGTTAGATGATAGCGGTTTGTGGCTGGGTGCACGACACCAGGTATGGGACAGTGAGCCGTGGGGTGGTCAGAGCCACTTGAGTTTATAATACATAGTGATCTTATGTTGTGAGGAAACGCCTTGTTAAATGTATTCCTGTGTGACGTACGTATAAATTTGTGACTTGTGTACTAGTCTGTTTCCCTTACTCCTTATACTCCCTAGACAACATTGTTAGGACCACCACCACCAAATTCTCACTAGCTCTTATGACAACAAAAGCGTATCACTACTGATAACATCAGTAAGACACCAC
Source organism: Procambarus clarkii (assembly GCF_040958095.1). Classification (NCBI taxonomy): domain Eukaryota; kingdom Metazoa; phylum Arthropoda; class Malacostraca; order Decapoda; family Cambaridae; genus Procambarus; species Procambarus clarkii. The sequence continues at coordinate 35,002,066 of NC_091177.1, forward strand.
CCGTGATACGCGCTATCCACCAGGCCCTGTGTGTGTGTGTATGGAGTCAGCCATACTGCCTAAGGCATTCTACTGCCTAAGGCATTCTATTTGTCAACCACTCTGACACTAAAAAAGTTATTTCTAATATCTCTGTGGCTCATTTGGGTACTCAGTTTCCACCTGTGGCCCCTGGTGTGTGTGCCCCTTGTGTTAAATAGCCTTTATTTATCTACCCCTATCAATTAACTTGAGATTCTTGAAATTGGGAATTATGTCCCCCCCTAACTCTTCTGTCTTCCAGCTCATACCTCTCAGCTCGGATACTAGTCTGGTGGCAAACCTTTGAACCTTTTCCAGTTTAGTCTTATCCTTGAATAGATATGGACTCCATGCTGGGGCTGCATACTCCAGGATTGGCCTGACATATGTGGTATACAAAGTTCTGAATGATTCCTTACACAAGTTTCTGAATGCCGTTCTTATGTTGGCCAGCCTGGTATATGCCCCGGATGTTATCTTCTTGATAAGGACTGCAGGGGACAGGTCTCGTATGATGTCAACCCCCAAGTATTTTTCTCTCCCTGACTCTTGAAGAATTTCATCTCCCAAATGATACCTAGTATCTGCCCTCCTGCTCCCTACACCTATCTTCATTACATTGCCTTTGCTTGGGTTAAACTCTAACACCTATTTGTTCGACGATTCCTTCAGCTTGTCTAGGTCTTCTTCAAGCCTCAAGCAGTCCTCCTCTGTCTTAATCCTTCTCCTAATTTTGGCATCGTCAGCAAACATTGAGAGAAATGAATCTATACCCTCCAGGAGATCATCTACATATCAGAAACAAGATAGGACCGAGTACAGAGCTCTGTGGAACTCCACTGGTGACTTCATGCCAATCTGAGGTCTCACCTAACTCTCTGCTTCCTATTGCTTAAGTACTTCCTTATCCACTGGAGCACCTTACCAGCTACATTTGCCTGTCTCTCCAGCTTATGTACCCGCCTCTTATGCGGTATTGTGTCAAAGGCATTGCGACAATCCAAGAAAATGCAGTCCGCCCAGCCTTCTTTTTCTTGCTTAATCTTTGTCACCTGGTCGTAGAATTCTATTAAGCCAGTCAGGCAAGATGTACCCTCCCTGAACCCACGTTGGTGATTTGTCACGAAGTCCCTTCTCTTCAGATGTGTTATTAAGTGTTTTCAAAACGATCTTCTCCATCACCATGCATGGTATGCAAGTCAAGGACACTGGCCTGTAGTTCAGAGCTATTCCCTGTCGCTCTTTTTGTATATTGGGACCACATCCACTGTCTTTCATATTTCTGGTAGGTCTCCCGTCTCCAGTGACCTACTATACACTATGGAGAGTGGCAAGCAAAGTGCCTCTGCACACTCTTTCAGTATCCATGGTGAGACCCTGTCAGGACCAACAGCCTTTCTAACATTCAGATCTAGCAGGTGTCTCCTGACCTCCTCTCTTGTAATTTCGAACCCTTCCAAGGCCGCCTGGTTTACTTCCCTTTCTCCTAGCACACTGACCTCACCTTGTTCTATTGTGAAGATCTCCTGGCACCTCTTGTTGAGTTCTTCACACACCTCTCTGTAATTCTCTGTATACCTGTCCTCGCCTGTTCTGAGTTTCATTACCTGTTATTTCACTGTTGTTTTCCTCCTGATGTGACTGTGGAGTAGCTTTGGTTTGGTCTTGGCTTTGTTTGTTATATCATTTTCATAATTTTTCTCTGCTTCTCACCCTAACATACTCATTCCTGGTTATCTGGTATCTCTCTCTGCTTTCTAGTGTCTTTCTTTCTGCTTTCTGGTGTTCTGTTATTCCGGAAGTTCCTACACGCCCTTTTGTTCAGTCTCTTTGCTTCCATACATGCTCTATTATACCATGGATTCTTCTTTTGTTTCTCGGATTTTTCCCTTTGGACTGGGATGAACGTGTTTACTGCCTCCTGACACTTTTGGGTGACATAGTCCATCATATCTTGTACAGACTTAGCTCTGAGGTCTGTGTCCCAAAGTATTTCCCTTGGGAAACTTCTCATCTCCTCATAGTTCCCCGTTCGGTATGCCAGCCTTTTGTTTCCTAGTTCTTTTTTGGAGGAGATAATTCCTAGCTTTACCAGGTACTCAAAGTTCAATACACTGTGGTCACTCATTCCCAAGGGTGCTTCCATCTTAACTTCCCATATATCTCACTCATTTAGGGTAAATATCAAATCGAGTATTGCTGGGTCATCTTCTCCTCTCATTCTTGTTGGTTCCTTGATGTGCTGGCTTAAAAAGTGTCTTGTTGCCACGTCCAGCAGCTTAGCTCTCCATGTTTCTGGTCCTCCGTGCGGATCTCTGTTCTCCCAATCTATCTTCCCGTGATTGAAGTGTCCCATGCTTAGTAGTCCAGATCCATTCCTGCTAGCAACAGTAGCTGCTCTCTTTATTATGTTAATGGTGGGGATGTTGTTTCTATCATATTCCTGCTTGGGCCTTCTGTCATTTGGTGGTGGATTATATATGACTACAACTATAATTTTTTGTCCTCCAGTTGTTATGGTACCTGTTATGTAGTCACTGAAACCGTCGCAGCCCTGAATAACCATCTCCTCAAAATCCCAGCCTTTTCTTTCCAGCAGAGCTACACTACCACCGTCTCTTCCTTCTCTATCTTTCCTCATAACATAATAGTCCTGTGGGAACACTGCATTTGTTATGGTTTTCGTTAGCTTTGTTTCTGTGAGTGCTACTATGTCTGGGTTTTCTTCTAGTACCCATTCTCCAAGTTCATTTGCTTTATTTGTAATTCCATCTATGTTAGTGTACATATCCTTGAGGCTAACTTTCTTCTGTCCCTTCTCAAATCGCCTGCAAGCTGTTCCATGGGTGGGAGGATTTGTGAGGTGGATAACAGGGTCCCAGAGGATACTGGGGTGAGGAGTGGGGGGGGGGGGGTACAGGGAGAGTATGGGATGAAGGGGGAGGGAGGACAGGAAGGAAAAGGGGGGGAGGGGGACATGGCCAGAGGAGGGGAGGGGTAGAAGGGTGGGAATGGGGTGTGAGGGAAGGGAGATTTGGCTGAGCATTTGAGCGGGGGCAATTGAGGGTTTGGGGTAGGGGAAATTCTATGCAGAGGAGGGTGGTGGGGTTGCCCTCCCCTCTGGTGTTACTGGGTGGCTGGTTGTGGGTCCCCCCCCCCCCTCACCTCTGGGGATGTTGTTTTGGGAGCTGTGATACGTACACGCCACCTGTCTTCCTCAGGTGGCGTGTACGTTGCATACCATTTTTCAAATTCTTCCTGGTATACATTCCAAAAGGCCTTTCCTAAATTCCACCGAGGCCGCGCAGGAGGTGTAGGAGGTCGTGCCAGGTTTAGTGTCGTGACAGTAGCATAGTGGTCACTGGTGATCACCGGGTCTACTTCCCACTTCGCCTGTTGCTGGAGTGCTGTTGAGATGAATGTAAGATCAAGGGAACCTCCTAGAATGTGAGTGGGTTCCCCAGTGTTGAGAAGTGTAATTTCAGGTACTTCTCGCAGAGCTGCAGCTAAATGGCGCCCATCTGCATTGGCTGGCCCAGTTGCACCTAACTCTGGATGATGAGCATTAAAATCTCCAGCAAGAATTAAATTTTCCTGCGTGGCCAAGGCAAGCACTGCCTCTGCTTCTAGTTTACGTCTAGGGGGCTTGTAGACGTTGTATATGAGGAGCTCAAAATTAGCCATATTCACTGTAACTGCTAATACCTCTACTCCATCCCCACATGAAACTGAGTCTATTTTCTTGCTGGGTATGGTGTTTCTGACTAGGGTCATTAATCCTCTTAGTCTCCCCTGCTCATACGGTAGAACATAGTGCTGAAATCCAGCCAATCTGAAGGATTTCGTGGCTGGGAAAAGAGTTTCTTCCAAAACGATTATATCTGCTTTCGTGCTGATTGCAGCCTCCTGAAGTGTGTGTTTTTTATTTCCAAGACCTTGTATGTTCCACTGCAGAATTCGTAATGGCCAGACGACGGGTTCGGTTGGTGTTGCTTGTTCTACGAGAACTCCTCCTCGGAATCGACCTCTATATTCTCCGCCTCGCAAGTCGTGTCGCTGCAAATCGGACTGCATGGATAGTTCGTGGTCATCCCCGACGTTGTTGGAATTTGTGCATAACTGTGGTCCATCGCTATGATGTTGGAAGTGCTGCAGGTCGGACTGCATTGATTGTCCGTGGTCAACCCCGGCATTGTTGGAATCTGTGCAGAACTGTGGTCCATCACTTTGTTGTTGGTATTGCTGCAAGTCGGACTGCATTGATTGCTCGTGGCCGTTTCTTGTGTTGGTGGAACCTGTGCATCTCTGCTGTTCAATACGTCGTTGTTGGCGTTGCTGCATATCAGACTGCATTGGCTGTTGTTGTCTGTCTCCTGTGTTGGAAGATTCTGTTGATCGTGGGTGGTCACTGCTTCTTGCAGTTGCGTTTGTGAATGTTGATGTTCCAGAGTCTTGACTATCCGACTGTTGTCGGTAGTCAGTATGTCCAAGTTGCGGCGTTTGTCCTCTCGTGCTCCATCCTGTCGGAGACTGTCTAGTTCTCGTGTAACTGTGGTCTGCTGCACGATCTTGTCCATTATCACACAAGTGATGTCTTGAGTCCGTTGCTGTGAGGCGTTCTGCGTCATCTGTAGGCAATTGATAATGGTCTCTGCCATGATCTTCACGATGGTTTTCAGCTGGACCTCGGTAAAACTGTATAGCTGGTGAGGAGATTCCGAAAGTAAGTGTTTTCTGCTCTTTTGCATTTGCTGGACTTCTGCAACACTTTCGTGTAATGTCTGATTCGGAATTGACAGATTCGGGAAATTTTGCTCTGTGAGAGAGGGTGGCTGTTGTGGCTGTGCACGAGTGTTCCAGACGTTGGTGTTGGGGTATGTACCGCTGGTCAGTGTGTTGACCCTGGCCTGAGCTGTCTGCACTTTTTGTTTCCGTGCAGAGCAGGTTGTGCTCCAGGCATGATGTTTGCCTCCACAATTTGGACATTTGGCTGTTGTGGTCTGGTTTGCCTTGTGCTTGGCAATACAGTCTTTGGTGGGATGTCTCAGGCTGCACACTCCGCACCTCTCCTGTCCTGTGCAGCGTGACTGATGGTGGCCGTATTTCTGACACCTGAAGCAGCGTAGGGGTTCCGGGACGTATGGCCTCTGTCGGTATGTCCCCCAATTTCCAAGACCGAAAGTTTCTGGCACGCGTCCCATGACGGTCACCAGAACCTGACGCGTCGCTGCCTTGTCTACTTTTGTGTGGCAACGTTCCGCACTCAGGACTTGCTTGTGTTCTAGCACTGGATCCAGGGGAAAGTCGATTGGGTATCCCAAAAGCACGACACGTGTGCGTCGTTCTGAAGGGTCCAGCTTTACCAAGCACACAGGTTTCCCCTGCAGGACTCTTACCTTCTCTAAGTAATGTGCAGTCTGTTGGTCTTGAGGTGTCAGTATTATTTCTCCCTTCAGGTTGACTGTAATGGAAAGTTTGAGCTCTGGCTGTTCGTTTTCCATCGCCGTTACTACTCCATATGCTGTAGGAAAGTGGTCGGTCTGCATGATCTTGAATTTCGGAAGAAGTGCAGAGGCTGGCGATGTCTGGTGTGAGACTGGTGGTGTCCTCCCCTGTCCCATACTGCTGTCCTGCGGCTGGGCTGTGGAGAGAGGAACAATGGCTGACACTGGCTGGCGTGAAACCGGTGGTGTCCTCTCCTGACTCATACTGCCGTCCCGCGGCAGCGTTGCGGACAGAGAAGCATTGACTGACACTGGCTGGTGTGTGACTGACGCTGTCCTCTCTAGGTCCATTACGTCCGCTGACTTGCTGGTAGAAGCAAGTGGTAAAGCCTCGATAGCAGTTTTCTTTGGGGCCTGCTGCACATCGGTCCCCCGTCCTTCCTCGTCCGAAAGCTGCTTCCATTCCCTCTTGTGCTGAGCCTTCCCCATGGCTCTCTTCACGTAGTGAGAACCGACTCAAACCACCGGAGCAGCAGGCGACACGTCCTCACTGCACGGTAGCTCAGGAGCAACTCTCAAAATATATGAAAATTTAATTGGTCAATGCAAAAGGAAAGATTGAAATGGAATCGTAACATATTTATTATAGTGTGTATGGCTCTTACGTGCAACAGATGGCGCTGTTTCTTAAAAAGAGAAGAATGTTTTTACCTTCTACAAGTGTGACATCTATACTTATACTTACGAAATGAACGGTGTGGTCAACAACACAGCTCAATTCCAACACAATGTCACACAAAACAATGAAATCAAAATTAAAATAAATCAAAATCTATGAAAATTCAATTTATTAACGCAATCGGAAACATTTAAGTGGAAATCAACATATATAGTATAGTGTTTGTATGTTGCTCTTATGTTCAACATATGGCGCTGTTTTTTCTGTAAATTATATTTTTACCTGTCACAGATGTGGCATCTATATAGTAGGCATATAAAAACTTGCACATATTCGAATGGAACGTTGTGTCACAATTTCAAAGCAATCAGTGAAGAACTTTGGGAGATAACTGTGTGTGTTGCTCTTACATCCAACAGATGGCGCTGTTTATCAAAAAAGCATGTTTTTTTCCCCATCACAGGTGAGGCATGTATATAGTAAGAATATAAAAACATGAGCCTATTCAAATGCAACGTTGTGTCAAAATTTCAAAGCAATTGGTAAACATGTTTCGAAGATTTCTCTCAAATGAAAAACGCAGTTTTTCAAAAAAGCATGTTTTTCTTCCGTCACAGACGTGACATCAATATAATATGTATATAAAAACCCGCTTTGATGCAAATGAACGTTGTGTGAAAATTTCAATGTAATCGGTCAAGAACTTTCGGAGATTAGCGATTTTGAACAAACAAACATTTCCATTTTTATTTATATAGATATGATATAATATATATATATATATATATAAATATATATATATATATATATATATATATATATATATATATATATATATATATATATATATATATATATATATATATATATATATATATATATATATATATATATATACCCAGCCAGCCGCCCATCAACACACAGCCTACCCACACACGGTGCCCAGGCCATGCCCAACTCCCCCAGGAGGGTAATGCTTGCCGTGTTACTCTCCACCTGGGAAGGAGTCGGTGCACTCAGCGGGCAGCCAGGCGTCATCACATCTAGGCATGGCACATGCCGCACCTGACACACAGCCTCTTTCCAGCCAAGAAGATGGCCACCCAAGAGGAAACTGTCAAGTGTGTGACAGACGGTATCGTCTCAATTCTAATGGAACTGTCCGCTATCATTCTCTCAATTCAGGTGGTTGTCTAGGGTCTAGGCGCCTGCCCCGGGGCAGTGACGATGGACAACCTGCTGCAGGAGCGAGGAACAATACCTCCCTCAACTTCATTTCAGCAGATAATCTGCTTGAAGCAATCAAAGCGACGTCCACCAGGACCTTGCCCCACATCCCCAAGGCTGCCCGTCATCAAGCAGCAGCCAAACTCACCAGTCTGCTGACAAAGGTCAACAATGCTCCTAGAACCATTGGAGCATGGCACAATCTCCTTCTATTTGGGAATGCATGCCTAGCATTACCGCCCAGGAGAGACAAGTCATTAGCAACCTCTGTAATCAGAGCTCTTAATGAATTCCCCAGAGCAGACAACCTGGTCCGCCTCCCCCCTCGTGCCAAGAACACCAGCCGCAGGACGACCAACAATAACTCATCTGAGAACCACAAAATGAGAGCACAGATCACCAGGAAAATAGAAGAGGGCAATACCACAGGTGCCATCAGAATCATGACCAGCGATGACACTATTGCCCCCAGGAATGCCACGACAGCAGAGGCTCTTCAAGACAAACACCCACCCAGAGCCCCAGACAGCAGCAGGGATCCCCAGGAAAACAATGCTGGCATAGAACCCTTGACTGTTCGAGAATCTGAGGTGTACAAAGCAGCCATGTCTTTCCCAACAGGTTCAGCAGTGGGCTTTACAGGCCTAAGACCCCAGCACATCAAACAAATGCTGAACCCGGTGCTTGGAGATGCTGCAAAGGACCTTCTAGTGGAACTTACCAGATTCTCCAACATGTGTTTGGCTGGCGGCATCCCTGAGGACATCAGGCCTGTCTTTTATGGAGCAGCACTCTGTGCTCTAAAGAAGAAGGATAGGGGTATCAGGCCCATTGCCGTTGGCAACACCCTCCGACGCCTTGTAGCTAAGGCTGCAGTGAGATCTATCAGCCAGGAAGCAGCCACCTTGCTGAAACCTCATCAGCTCGGGTTTGGGATTCCCCTAGGTTGTGAAGCTGCAGCACATGCAGCGCGGGCTTACATTGTTGATCTCCCGGACCAGAAGGCACTAGTAAAGCTTCACTTCAAAAATGCCTTCAATCAAGTCAGACGAGACGCTGTCCTCAGGGCTGTACACAACCACTTCCGTCCCCTTTACCCATTCATCCGATCGTGCTACAGTGGGGACTCTAAGCTTCTTTTTGGGGAGCATGAAATAAACTAATGTGAAGGTGTCCAACAAGGTGACCCCTTAGCCCCCCTCCTTTTCTGCCTAGCTATCAAAGAGGTCACTGATAGTCTGACAAGCGAGCTAAACATCTGGTACCTGGATGATGGCACTCTAGCTGGAACTCCGGAAACCATTTTGGGGGATATAAGGAAAATCCAGGAGCAGGGAGCAGCCTTAGGCCTCATTCTCAATGCATCCAAATGTAAAATAATCTCCCGCAACCCAGACATCACTGGGCAAATATAAAATGCTCTTCCAGACATTCTCGTTGTCGAGCCACCGGACTGGACTCTCCTGGGTGCCCCCATTGGCCCACGAGCAATCGAGGAGGTCCTGGCTGCAAAAATCACTGACCTAAAGAGAATGCAGGACAGGATTGACAAGATTGATGCCCATGATGCTCTCTTTCTCCTTACAAGATGCCTGTCTCTCCCTAAGTTGACCTACTTTCTGAGATGTTCTCCATCCTACAGCAGCCCCAAGTTAAATGTGTATGACACCCTTCTGAGGTCCATGCTGGTGAAAGTCCTGAACCTGCCATTGGACGACTCTCAGTGGGAGCAAGCAACCCTTCCTGTAAGACTCGGCGGCCTTGGTGTCCGCACAGCCTCCCAAATTGCTCTACCAGCCTTCCTTTCCTCCTCTCATGCATCGCACGACCTCGTCAGAGATATTTTACCTGCAACCCTGAGAGATTCAGCAGGAATACACGATCCTGCTTTCACTGAATGTTCAAATCAGTGGAATGTTCTTGCAGCCCCAGCAACCATTATAGAGCCAACAAAACAACACAAACAGTCCGGCTGGGACCACCCTCTAGTGGAAAAAGTAGCTGATGCCATGCTCAGCGTCGCAACATCAGACAAGGAGAAAGCCCGCCTCAGAGCAGTGCATGCCCCCCATGCAGGAGACTTCCTCCTGGCAGTACCCATGTCTGCAATGGGCACGCGCCCAGATCCAGAATCCCTTCGTGTAGCAGTGGCCCTCCGCCTTGGTGCCCCAATTCACACTGAATACAAGTGTATTTGCAACAGGGTGGAAGCAGACCAATACGGACTGCATGGGTTGCATTGCGGAAGCACAAAGGGCTGGCATGCAAGACACAACGAGGTCAATGACATCATCAAGAGAAGCCTCGTCTCAGCTGGGTGCCCAGCGGAGAGAGAACCTCGCATCCTAGGGGTCCAAAACCCGGATTTCCCAGCACTTCGCCCTGATGGCATCACCATATACTCATGGAAGGAGGGTAGACAGTTGGTGTGGGACTACACATGTGTATCCACCCTGGCTGACACCTATGTACACTTGGGAGCTGATCAAGCAGGTGGGGCGGCCAACCACAGGGAAACAGCAAAATCACTCAAGTACAGGCGACTGGAAGGTCAATACCTCTTTGTTCCCATAGCGTCTGAGACACATGGCCCCTGGGGCAAGAGTGCCTTGGGATTTCTCAAGGAATTGGGGTCCAAGCTCATTGACGTCACCAGAAACCCAAGGGCCTCCAGTTTTTTATTTCAGCGTCTCAGTGTGGCGATCCAGAGGGGAAATGCTTGCTGCGTCCTCGGTTCCTGTCCAGAAGCGGAGGAGCTTCAAGAGATCCATAACCTTTAGGCATTTGTCTTGTATGTTTTGTAACCTTTAAATACACAATAAAGGAAAAAAAAAAGGAAGGGGGTGGTAGGAGAAAAGCACACAGAAACTGTATTGGAGGGGACCCACATTCCATCCAATGCGTTATGTGTGGTTTCCTCCGAGGCTATGGGTCCCCCTTCTTCCAGCCAGAGGTGGTACTCCCTTCCCTATTAAAAAAAAAAATATATATATATATATATATAAATATATATATATATATATATATATATATATATATATATATATATATATATATATATATATATATATATATATATATATATATGTGTGTGTGTGTATATCACGAAAATAAACACGTGATTAAGAATGTGACAATGTCAGACCACGGAGGAAAATGAAACAGGAATTTCCTTAAGTACTTTCGTATATTAAATACATCTTCAGAAGGAATGATTTTACAGATCGAGTGATGGGTATAAATAGGCAGGAGAGAGTGGTGAAGGTAGGTGAGGTACAATACTTGCACAACGCAGACGGCCCATTGGCCCATCAGATGCACCCAATTGGCCCATCCGATGTAGCCCAAAGGCCCATCTGATACAGCAACCATACAAGCATAATACATAGGTAATTATAACATAAAGAGGTAAATATATACAATGAATTAGTGAAACAAATGTTTTTCAATGATCCTACTTAAATCGCCCTTTAGCTGATCTATTAGAAATGGATCTAAGTTATATAGACCACTGCTAATATTCAAATTACTTTCTTTGGTGATCTGTATCAAAGCAGATTCAATTATGTTTCTGTTATAGGTGCTTTTACAATTTGTTATTGAAGAAGCACTCTCCCAATCAATTTGGTGAGCTAAGGAAATTCCTGTTTCATTTTCCTACGTGGTCTGACATTGTCATATATATATATATATATATATATATATATATATATATATATATATATATATATATATATATATATATATATATATATATATATATATATATATTGTGACGGTAAAGTGTTGGAGTCTTGATGTTCGGCAGTCCTCCAATGGCAGGTGGCAATGCCTTGTCACACTTGGTACCAACGTACCTGTGGACGAGACAATCGGAATGATAGCCGACAGAGTGTATCGTGATCCAGCCTGTACTCCTCTTGACATGCCAGAAAGTATTCTGAGGAAACTACTCCAAGCTTGTACTAAAGAGGCACCCTTCTTGAGCCCGGATGGGCATATGTATAAGCAAGTAGATGGGGTCGCTATGGGTTCTCCCCTAGGTGTCCTGTTTGCAAACTTCTACATGGGTACCATCGAGCAAAAAGTCTTAGTCGACATGAACTTGAAACCGGCCATATACTGCAGGTATGTTGACGACATTTTTACACAGGTACCTGATGTCAGACATCTGCAGGAGCTGAAGGAGGCATTTGAGCAGAGTTCCGTGCTGCGTTTCACTTACGAGACGGAAAAGGATGGGAAGCTGCCTTTTCTAGATGTAACAGTCATGGAAAAGGGCGGAGGTTTCCACACTGCAGTCTACACAAAGGAAACAAACATAGGAATGTGCCTAAATGCCAACAGCGACTGCCCTGACAGGTACAAGAGGAGTGTTGTTAACGCATACGTCGACCGTGCTCTCAGCCACAGCTCAGAATGGAAGCAAGTCGACGAAGAACTCTGTAGGGTAAGGCAGGTTCTAGTCAATAACGGCTTCTCCAATGGTTTCATCGAAGACATCATAAGAAGGAAAGTGAAAAGCCATGCAACCTCCGAAGAGACAACTAACACAACACCTATACCCCCTATTAGACTATTTTACAGGAACTTCTTTTCCACAGCTCATAAAACAGAGGAAAGGGTCCTGAAAGATATTGTTAATAGAAACGTTATCCCTACAGACAAAAATCAGAGGATACAACTGACGATTTACTATAAAACCAGAAAAACGGCCAGCCTACTCATGAGAAACTCTCCAGACACGAAACAGAACGCTTTAAAAGAGACTAACGTCGTCTATGCCTTCAAATGCCCACTTGGGGACTGTAAGCTCCAAAAAACCCAGTATATAGGCAAGACAACAACATCTCTTTCTAGGCGTTTAACGATGCATAAACAACAGGGCTCCATTAAGGAACATATAATCTCTTCCCATAACCAAACCATCGCCAGAGAAATCCTAGTAAACAACACAGAAATCATCGATAGATACAGCGATAGCAGGCGGCTTGACGTTTGCGAGGCACTACACATCAAGAAGTCAACACCAGCAATCAACAGCCAATTATTGCACAACTATATTCTACCCACCTCAAGACTCCGCTCCAATATAGAAGCATCAAGAAATATGGACCAATAGGCTTTCTACAAACACTTCTATTCAATATCCATTGTTTCGTGTTCTGTCTTGTGTTGATACTTTTAATACCCTATTAATATCCTCTAATGCCACATCATCCTTCCCACCTCACTCAAATGTAATGCCACATCACCCTTCCCACCTCACTCAAATGTAGATATAAAATCAGGGAAATGCAAGTTCTAATCAGTTGTGTATTTGTGAAGTCTTTGAAAATGTAATAAGTTTTACGAAACGCGCCCGTGTCGCGTCAGACTAGAAATAAAAATGAATTTTGGAGAAGTGATTTTTGATTTACCTCCAACAGTGAAGCATAATGTACGAAAGATTGAGAAAATTCGTGTTAGAATTATTAATCTTACTTTTTCGGTCATATTTAATAAAATATGTCTACAGGAAAGACTGCTACCAAAATATACTAATATATATATATATATATATATATATATATATATATATATATATATATATATATATATATATATATATATATATATATATGCAATTGACGATCACAAAACACTGATCATTTTATGCGGAAAATCCACAGAGAAATATGAAATGAGGTGAACGTTTCGGCTTTGTTAAAGCCTTTGTCAACACCAGACTGACTAAGGAGAAGGGAGAAGGGGGAGGATATATAGGCCGACACCCGACCAACCCATCCCTAGGGTTGGTCAGGTGTAATTAACCAAAATCAGGTATAGCTTAGCTTAAAATGGTCAAAGAGGATTAAGCGGTCAGAGAATAAGGATGAAAGATTAAAGAAAAGCCTCATGAACACACAATATATGAATATACAATTATAATGAGACATTGTAAGCCTCTCTATCAGAGTTGTTTCTTAAACTGTTGTGCAATATTATAACTTAAAAATGGATCAAGTTTGTACATTCCAGTACTAACATTAAGAAGATTTGGACACTGACTGATTAGAGCAGACTCAATCAAATTCCTTTCCACGAAATCCTCACAATTGGTGGGGATTTCAACACCTCATTTCATATTTCTCTGTGGATTTTCCGCATATATATATATATATATATATATATATATATATATATATATATATATATATATATATATATATATATATATATATATATATATATATATATTGTGACGGTAACGCGTTGGTGTTTGGCTGTTGAAAGCTAGGGGTATGGCCTCGTCACATAAAATTAAAAAAAATAGAAAATCTGGAACTTCGTCTGTGGTAAGGTAAGGAGAAGACACACAAAACACAAGTAAATTTTAACAATGAAAATTTTAAAATTTTTTAATTACGTTAGATAAACAAAACATGAATAAAATGGACATACAAATTCGTATAATAAAATCAATCAATCAAAATAATAAGAATAAGTAAATGACAAAATGAAAAGTTACGTTAAGACAAGTGAGCAATAACAAGCTGTGCAATATATAATAAAATGAGAGGTGCGGGAATATTGGCTTTAAGCTATCACCTCACTTAGTACACTTAAGCCAAAGATCAGTCTACCAGGAAGAAGTGTTAACCGTATGAAAGCACTGAATATTCTGAGGACTGAGGTCGTGGCGGCCCCAGACATCAAGTAGTATGGGGGGGTGGAGTGCAGTTGCAGCCAGACCGGCGGCCAATCAGCGAGTAGCCGGCAACAAGACAGGTAGTTTGGCGGTTTGAGGCTGAGCAGGTGTCCCTGGCTGCATACGTTTTGCGCTATGGCAAACCTTGGAGATGTTGTTGTCGTTGTTGGACATTTCTTCCATAGTAGTTTTATATAGATGTAACGACGTATTTTTGGAGGGAAGAGCAGGCTCAATCTCTTGAAGGAGATTATCGTCACAATATATATATATGTGTCGTACCTAGTAGCCAGAACGCACTTTTTGGCCTACTATGCAAGGCCCGATTTGTCTAATAAGCCAAGTTTTCCTGAATTAATATATTTTCTCTATTTTTTTTCTTTTGAAATGATAAAGCTACCCATTTCATTATGTATGAGGTCAACTTTTTTTTATTGGAGTTAAAATTAACATAGATATATGACCGAAGCTAACCAACCCTACCTAACCTAACCTAACCTATCTTTATAGGTTAGGTTAGGTAGCCGAAAAAGTTAGGTTAGGTTAGGTTAGGTAGGTTAGGTAGCCGAAAAACAATTAACTCATGAAAACTTGGCTTATTAGGCAAATCGGGCCTTGCATAGTAGGCTGAGAAGTGCGTTCTGGCTATTAGGTACGACATATATATATATATATATATATATATATATATATATATATATATATATATATATATATATAAATATATATATATATATATATATATATATATATATATATATATATATATATATATATATATATATATATATATATATATATATATATATATTAGTATATTTTGGTAGCAGTCTTTCCTGTAGACATATATTATTAAATATGACCGAAAAAGTAAGATTAATAATTCTAACACAAATTTTCTCAATCTTTCGTACATTTCTTTTCACTGTTGGAGGTAAATCAAAAATCAATTCTCCAAAATTCATTTTTATTTCTAGTCTGACGCGACACGAGCGCGTTTCGTAAAACTTATTACATTTTCAAAGACTTTAGTTTACAAATACACAACTGAATAGAACTTACGCATCTCCGATTTTATATCTACATTTGAGAGAGGTGGCATTAATAGGGTATTAATTTCATCAACACAAGACAGAACAAGAGGTGGTATTAATAGGGTATTAATTTCATCAACACAAGACAGAACACGAAACAATGGGTATTGAATAGAAGTGATTGTAGAAAGCCTATTGGTCCATATTTCTTGATGCTTTTATATTGGAGCGGAGTCTACCCAGTCCAGCGAGCTTAACATCTGGTTCTTGGATGATGGTACCCTAGCTGGTTCCCAAGACTCAATCCTGGAGGACATCAAAAAAATCCAGGAGCAAGGTGCAGTTTTAGGCCTCACCCTGAACCCTTCTAAATGTGAAATAATATGTTCCAACCAGGGCATCGTAGAGAGAATAGAGGGTCTTCTGCCAAATATCCATAAAACTAAACCTGAAGACAGCACACTCCTAGGAGCTCCCCTGGGGTTGAAAGCCATCGATGAGGTCCTTGATAAGAAAATCGCCGACCTTAAGAGGATGGATGGGAGGATTGAGGATATTGATGCTCATGATGCACTCTACCTCATCACCAGATGTCTGTCCCTCCCCAGGTTAACCTACTTTCTGAGGTGTTCACCATCTTACAGTAGCCAAAAACTAAGTGAGTATGACCGGTTACTGAAATCAATGCTAGAAAAAGCCCTTAACCTCTCTCTCGATGACATACAGTGGAAACAAGCCTCTCTTCCCGTAAGACTTGGGGGCCTCGGAGTTCGAACAGCAACGCAAATCGCTGTTCCAGCCTTCCTGTCCTCCTTATCAGCATCCGACGACCTTGTGAAGGAAATTCTACCTGCCCACTTACATCAGCTGGCAGGTGTACATGATCCCAATTATACATGCTGTGCCAAAGAGTGGGCCTTTCGTGCAGGCCAATCACCTCAACCACCATCCCCAAAAGCCCACAAGCAATCCAGCTGGGATGGCCCCATTGTAGACCAAGTTGCTGCAGAGTACCTGGGTGCTGCAACAACACAACACGACATTGCTCGCCTCACAGCAGTAGCAGCACCACATGCAGGGGATTTCCTGTTAGCAACCCCAATGTCGGCAACTGGCACGCGTCTCACACCACACGCCCTCCGAATTGCTGTGGCCCTGCGCCTTGCTGCCCCAATCCACACCAGATATAGGTGTATTTGCGGCGAGGTGGTGGCTGACAGGTACGGCCACCATGGCCTACTCTGCCAAAGCACAGGGGGATGGCACTCGAGGCACAGTGAAGTTAACGACATCATCAAGAGGAGCCTCACCACAGCTGGATGCCAAGCTGAAAGAGAGCCCCGTTACCTAACGCCCCGTAACACTGATGCTCTTATTGGTCGCCCGGATGGTATCACAGTGAACCCCTGGAAGAATGGCAAGCAGTTGGTATGGGACTACACGTGCATATCAACCCTGGCTAACACCTACATTAACCTCAGTGTTGCACAACCAGGTGGTGCTGCCACCCACAGGGAAGCAGCCAAATCCCGTACGTATAGAGAACTGGATCACCACTACAATTTTATCCCAATTGCTTCTGAGACACTCGGCGCCTGGGGTAAAAGTGCTACCAGTTTTTTGAAGGAACTGGGTTCTAGGCTCATTGAAACAACAAGGGACCCAAGAGCTGCAAGCTTTCTTTTCCAGCGCCTCAGTGTGGCGATACAGAGGAAAAATGCGCACTGCATCCAGGGTTCCTGCCCGCCATCTGAGGAGCTGGAGGAACTCGACAACCTATGATAACCATCTTTGTAACCCATATGTAACTCCTTTTTTGTAACAAAGTTCAAATAAAGTAAATATATATGTGTACATACAAAAGAATGGGGGTGGTAGGAGAAGATAATATTAGTGTTCAGTGAGAAACCACAAGGTCTCCTCTGAATACTTTTTATTTTCTTCTCCGAGGCTATGGGTCCCCACATTGGCACCAGAGGTGGTACCCTCACAAACTTGTTATATATATATATATATATATATATATATATATATATATAATAGGAAGGGAGTACCACCTCTAGCTGGAAGAAGGGGGACCCATAGCCTCGGAGGAAACCACGCATGACGCATTAGAGGGAATGTTTAGATCCCCTCCAATACAGTTTCTGTGTGCTTTTCTCCTACCACCCCCTTCCTTGAATATTTTTTGTGCTTTATTATGCATTTGATGGTTCCAAGATATACATGGGTTGATACAAAAATAATAATGCAAAAAGGTGCTTAAAGGTTATGGATCTCTTGAAGAACACAACAATGGGAAACATTGATGAATGTCACAGACGGGTTCGATCATTGTTGCAAGTCAAACACTTCTTCGAATTCCTCTGAAGTTGGACTAGTGCCCAAGACGCAACAGGCATTTCCCCTCTGAATCGCAACACTGAGGCGCTGGAACAAGAAACTTTTTGCTCTCTGGTCTTTTGTAGCGCTGATCAATTTGTCCCCCAACTCCTTCAGGAACTTCAATGCACATTTTCCCCACGAACCGAGGGTCTCCGAGCCGATCGGAACAAAGCTGTAGCAGTGTGCTAGACCTCTGTATTTAATAATTTTCTGCGATTCCCATATATATATATATATATATATATATATATATATATATATATATATATATATATATATATATATATATATATATATATATATATATAAAGATACCCATTTATATATATGATAAAGATACCCATTTCATTATGTATGAGGTCATTTTTTTTATTGGAGTTAAAATTAACGTAGATATATGACCGAACCTAACCAACCCTACCTAACCTAACCTAACCTATCTCTATAGGTTAGGTTAGGTTAGGTAGCCGAAAAAGTTAGGTTAGGTTAGGTTAGGTAGGTTAGGTAGTCGAAAAACAATTAATTCATGAAAACTTGGCTTATTAGGCAAATTGGGCCTTGCATAGTAGGCTGAGAAGTGCGTTCTGGCTACTAGGTACGACATATATATATATATATAGACATATGTCGTACCTAGTAGCCAGAACTCACTTCTCAGCCTACTATTCAAGGCCCGATTTGCCTAATAAGCCAAGTTTTCCTGAATTAATATATTTACTATATTTTTTTTCTTATGAAATGATAAAGCAACCCTTTTCTCTATGTATGAGGTCAATTTTTTTTTATTGAAGTTAAAATTAACGTAGATATATGACCGAACCCAACCAACCCTACCTAACCTAACCTAACCTATATTTATAGGTAAGGTTAGGTTAGGTAGCCAAAAAAAGCTAGGTTAGGTTAGGTTAGGTAGGTTAGGTAGACGAAAAAACATTAATTCATGAAAACTTGGCTTATTAGGCAAATCGGGCCTTGAATAGTAGGCTGAGAAGTGCGTTCTGGCTATTAGGTACGACATATATATATATATATATATATATATATATATATATATATATATATATATATATATATATATATATATAATAGTATATTTTGGTAGCAGTCTTTCCTGTAGACATATATTATTAAATATGACAAAAAAGTAAGATTAATAATTCTAACACGAAATTTCTCGATCTTTCTTACGTTTCTTTTCACTGTTGATGGTAATTCAAAAATCAATTCTCCAAAATTTATTTTTATTTCTAGTCTGACGCGACACTTGAGCATGTTTCGTAAAACTTATTACATTTTCAAAGACTTTAGTTTACACACACACACACACAACTTTAACTGAATAGAGCTTAAACATCTTCGAGTTTTTATACCTACATTTGGGTGAGGTGACATGTTACAAAAGTTTTGGATGAGGTGAAAATAAACTTTTAACACAAGACAGGACACGAAACAATGGGTATTAAAGGTAGGTAACTGCAGAAGGCCTATTTTTATTGGCCCATATTTCTTGATGCTTCTATATTGGAGCGGAGTCTTGAAGTGGGTAGAATATAGTTGTGCATTAATCGGCTGTTGATTGTTGGTGTTGACTTCTTGATGTGTAGTGCCTCGCAGATGTCAAGCCGCCTGCTATCGCTGTATCTATCGATGATTTCTGTGTTGTTTGCTAAGATTTCTCTGGTGATGGTTTGGTTGTGGGAAGAGACTATATGTTCCTTAATGGAGCCCTGTTGCTTATGCATCGTTAAACACCTGGAAAGAGATGTTGTTGTCTTGCCTATATACTGAGTTTTTTGAGGCTTACAGTCCCCAAGAGGGCATTTGAAGGCATAGACGACGTTGGTCTCTTTTGAAGCGTTCTGCTTTGTGTCTGGAGAGTTTCTCATGAGTAGGGTGGCCGTTTTTTTGGTTTTATAGTAAATCGTCAGTTGTATATATATATATATATATATATATATATATATATATATATATATATATATATATATATATATATATATATATATATATATATATATATATATATATCCTGCATTGTCATTTTCTGCAGATTGGCTGAGAAAATGTTAATGTACATTTATCGTATTGCCATTAACCTAAGTATGTCATTAAAACAGATGTTCCATAAGAATGGTCCGGTTACACTGCACAGGTGTACAATCGCCTCTCTGGTATTTTCCCCAGAGGAATGATTGCTTGTGGTAAACGGGAAAGTTCGTTTGCCACTCATCCGAATTTTACCTTTCCGAACTAATCGTACCCTGACCAGGATTCCTTGTGTGCACCTCAGACTGCATAGAAGTGTTTCCGAGTGGGACTACAAGTACACTTCATTATAAAATGAAAGATCCAGCAAAGTCATGTATGAGAACCTTGCTGACATTCGTTTCGAGAAGAATTTTTTTAATTTTCTCTTTCTTGATGTTACAGTAAGATAAACAGGACTTGGTAAGCGAAAGTAGGACAGAGAGAAAGCGATCTCGCTCAGTAACTTGCATCTTACTGGCGAAGTGAGAAGTAAGAAGTTCATCATTTTCCAAGGCACTGGTAGCTACAGAGCCATCAGGTCTGTTGAGAGATGGTAAGTTGATGCTGATGCTGGTCCTCGTTGTTCTCTTATTGGTGTGACGCGAAGCGTTACTACCAATTGATCAACCTGAGCATTTGTTTCTTAGGTCTGCTTGCCACATACATATTGCCCCAGTATTACACCTGTTGCATATTATTTCTTGCTTCTTATAGTATTATATTATTATCATTTAAAATAATTTTTAGTCAAATTTAAACAGTATATCATCATTAGGTTTTCCTTTAAAATGTTAATGAAAGTGGTAGAATGATGGTTTATAAAAAAATAGTTTTGGCCCATTAAATTTTAGCAGAAATGATTGTTGTTGTAATGGAAGTTAAACTTTTCAATAGTAGAAAAGTAGTAGTTTGAATAACAGTATTAGTAGTAGCAGTAGTTGAAGCTTTATTAATATAACAATGGTAGCAAATTAATAATTAGCAATAATTAATAATTACCATTAGCAATGGTAACAATTAGTAGCAAAATCAGTTGTAGTATTAGCTGTAGAAATGGTAGAAGAGGTAGAAATGTAGTAGTTGTAGAAGTAGTATCTGCAAAAGTAGCAGTAGTATATGTAGTAGTACAAGCAGTATTAATGTAAACCATATAATAAATATTTTTTATATACATGAAGGTACAATGGGTTTGTTGTTGGAGTACCCTCCTCCTACTCACCACATTGGTGTTCTTACATTCTTGCAAAGCCAATAATATATTGATTATATGTAATTCATATAACAAAACATATAGAGGACAGATGGAAAGATGATTATTGGATAGTCTATGCAGTTAGAGAAAATGTCTGTTCAAAGTTGTAGGCCACACGGTTGAGGCTAGTCTTCACCTCACTCATGAATGTAAATTATGCGTTCTTAATCACTGTTCAATTGAAGAGTTTCTAATTCCTGGGATAATTTTGTCAACATTCACAGAACTCATTCAAGTGAATTTATATCAAATCAATAGTATGGCGACCAAAGTGTAACTCCATATCTAAATGGAGATTAACAACAGCATGATATAATTAGTGAATAACAATAATTGGTAAGTTTTAAAACATCTTGAAATAAACCCATTTTCATTTTTCCCTAACATCGAATGTTTACACACTATTTTAGGTTTTAAATTTCTACTAGTCTTCACTACCAAATCTGGTTCACATTCACAGTTCACAGTTTCAATAATAACTAGCTGATACCTATTAACTCTATCATCATTGCCAAGTCTCAGAGCCCTGTATGTTTATTAGTAAACTGCATCTGCCAATCTATCGTTGTTGATTTGTTAAGGTCTAATTAATTTACCAATGATTCGTCTAGGATTGTACACATTATCGTTAACTAGTTTATCTAGTGTCCATTAATCTAAAGTGATGAGGACTCTGTACATTATCACTGACCTCCCTGGGTTTATGTAAATTATCACTAACGTGTTTGAGTTTCTATCTGCTATCATTACCCTCTATGTTTTCTGTACGCTATCACTAACTGTTTTTATGTACGTTATCATTGAACTCTCGGGCTTTCTGTAATTTATTGTTGAGTTTCTTGGGACTTCATGCATTATCGTTTCATGCGTTCAGCTCTAAACATTGTCACTGAAGGATTCGTATAAGAATCAGTACATTCAAAAGAGGATTTAACATAGAATATGTTGGCCTTTAAAACTAAAACATTAATTCGTTATTTTTTCTGATAAAGTCTTTGATGCAGGTTTTATCAAAACAAATTAGAATATATTGACTTGCGAGATGAAATTATATCAATAAGGACTAATGTCTGTACCAACGTACCAGAGTTCAGGTAATGTACTGAAGTATGGACAAAAATTCCAGGAGTGAAGGTTACAACAGTGAGGATTATGTGGTGTATTTCTCATATATTGATATATAAATGAATCCGTCCCATTTGAGATAATCTCGGGATGGGAGACATCCTGAGACAATGTACGTGACATTGAATTAAGTATCTGAGAGAATCCTGTGTCTTTACTGAAATAGTTTGTACAATATGTTTTCCAGTGAAGATTTGTTGTAATGTTTCGACCCTGTTTCCAGCGTTTAATCCATCTGCAGACAGTTGAGACGCTGTAGCCGCTCACGTCAGCGATATCTCGGCCTGTGTGTCCGACCTCCCACATCTTCATGAACATTAAACGATCAGCAACAGACGAATTTTTTATTAATCTTCTTCGTGTCATGTTCCTGTGTAAAGCAAAATTTACAGTTTCAGATTCACAGTCCCGAAACTGTAATAGTATTTAAAACTTTTAATAATAAATGTCTGAGATGACAAGGATTTGCCAATAAGGACTCTTAGAGGGAATCTCTAAAAGGTGATCAAATTAGGAGATACTTATAAATTACCTGTATTATGTAACTTCATAGCAGCATTGTAATTTAAAACCTCTTCAGGTCATAAAATATTACCTTGGAAAAATGTGGACACTTATCACGTTATTGTATCCATGATGACCAAACTACACATCAAAAAGAGAAGAAACGACGACATTTCGGTCTGTCCTTGACCAATATCAAGCTGTGTCCATGATGGGACTTGAATGTCGTCGTTTTCTCCCGCTCTGATAGGTGACTTGACCATCACATCTTCATCCACGTTATTGTGACTCATTGTCTGCTTATTGTGTACCATTACCGGGAAGAGGAAGCCTGTTATGCTTATAAATATTGTCAACTGTTCATAAGTGAGACCGTCTGCATTTGCACCCACTAATTGTTGGACATAATATTGCTTACAAAATGACTGTCTACCTGCAACACATCAGTCATTCCATTGTGCAATACTATTTAATTCATTTTGCCACTCCTTTTTCAGGACCTTGCCACACTATAGTCTTCACTAAAGAACATCATTGAAAGCACGATGTTTTTTTATAAAATCCATTGCGTCACACAACTGATTTCACTTAACATTACAATCAACTTCAATGAAGCACACACTTCCTTACTCAATACTGCCCCATGAACTCCAGATCACAATAAAAATTAAGTTCACTGTGCTGTCACATAATGACAAAACCACACAGATCAACTATTAGAATTGACAACAAGAAACCTATTAAGCCACCATGTCAGGGGGACCAACAAATAATGAGAGGTAACAGCAAACCCGCTACACTCGACCTGGTATTCATTAAGAACGACTCTGATATAAGGGAAATTAACATAGCTTACAGAGGCTTAGAATATTGCATAACATTGCTTCGAAGCCCCAGTGGTAAAGAGCAATCACAGTGTACTGATGTTTTAGTATCTAGTAGAAGTAGGATAAACGTACTCAAGGAAAGTACCAGAAAACAAAAGGCTGGCATTCCGAAAAGGAAACAATGAATTAAAAAAATTCCTAGCAAATATAACATGGAATCAAAGCTCAGAGAAAAGACGCCCCAAGACATGATGGACTTCATCACCCAGATGTGTAAAGAGGCAGCAGATAAGTTTGTCCCAGTCCTACACCCCACTACCTCCAGCTCCTACACTCTACTGCCCCCTCCTCCTACAATCTACTGCCCCCTCCTCCTACACTCCACTAACCCACTACCACCTCCTCTACTCACTACTACCCCTCCTCCAACACACCAATACCCTCTCCTCCTACACTCCTCTACCACCTCCTCCTACACTCTACTGCCCACTTCTCCTACACTCCTCTACCCCCTCCTCCTACACTCCACTACCCCTTCCTCCTACACTCCTCTACCCCCTCCTCCTACACTCCACTACCCCCTCCTCCTACACTCCTCTACCCCCTCCTCCTACACCCAACTTCCCCCTCCTCCTACACAGCACAACCCCCTCCTCCGACACTCCTCTACCCCCTCCTCCTACATCCCACTACCCACTCCTCCTCCACTCAACTGCCCCCTCCTCCTACACTCCACTACCCCCTCCTCCTACACTCCACTACCCCCTCCTCCTACTCTCCTCTACCCCCTCCTCCTACACCCAACTTCCCCCTCCTCCTACACATCACTACCCCCTCCTCCTACACTCCACTACCCTTTCCTCCTACACTCCTCTACCCCCTCCTCCTACATCCCACTACCCCCACCTCCTCCACTCAACTGCCCCCTCCTCCTACACTCCACTACCTCTTCCTCCTACACTCTACTACCCCCTCCACCAACACTCCTCTACCCCCTCCTCCTACACAGCACAACCCCCTCCTCCAACACTCCTCTACCCCCTCCTCCTACACAGCACAACCCCCTCCTCCAACACTCCTCTACCCCCTCCTCCTACACAGCACAACCCTCTCCTCCAACACTCCTTTCCCCCCCCCCTCCTCCTACACAACTCTACCCCCTCCTCCTACACTCCTCTACCCCCTCCTCCTACACAACTCTACCCCCTCCTCCTACACAACTCTACCCCCTCCTCCTACACTCCACTACCCCCTCCTCCTACACATCTCTACCCCCTCCTCCTACACTCCTCTACCCCCTCCTCCTACACAACTCTACCTCCTCCTCCTACACACCACAACCCCCTCCTCCAACACTCCTCTACCCCCTCCTCCTACACATCACAACCCCCTCCTCCAACACTCTTCTACCCCCTCCTCCTACGTACCACTACCCCCTCCTCCTACACAGCACACCCCCCTCCTCCAGCACACCTCTACCCCCTCCTTCTACACTCCACTACTTCCTACTCCTACACTCCACTACCTCCTCCTCCAACACACCACCACTACCCCCTCCTCCTACACAGCACAACACCCTCCTCCTACACAACTCTACCCCCTTCTCCTACACTCCACTACCCCCTTCTCCTACACTCTACTACCCCCTCCTCCTACACAGCACAACCCTCTCCTCCAACACACCACTACCCCCTCCACCTACACTCCACTACCCCCTCCTCCTACACTCCACTACCCCCTCCACCTACACTCCACTACCCCCTCCTCCTATACTCCACTACCCCCTCCTCCTACACTCCACTACCCCCTCCTCCTACACTCCACTACACCCTCCTCCTATACTCCACTACTCCCTCCACTAAGGGAGCCGGTCGGCCGAGCGGACAGCACGCTGGACTTGTGATCCTGTGGTCCTGGGTTCGATCCCAGGCGCCGGCGAGAAACAATGGGCAGAGTTTCTTTCACCCTATGCCCCTGTTACCTAGCAGTAAAATAGGCACCTGGGTGTTAGTCAGCTGTCACGGGCTGCTTCCTGGGGGTGGAGGCCTGGTCGAGGACCGGGCCGCGGGGACACTAAAAAAGCCCCGAAATCATCTCAAGATAACCTCAAGATCTCAAGATAACCTCCTCCAACACTCCACTGCCCCCTTCTCCTACACACTAATACCCCCTCCTCCTACACTCCTCTACTCCCTCCTCTTACACTCCACTACCCCCTCCTCCAACACTCCTCTCCCCCCTCCTACACTCCACTACCCCCTCCTCCAACACTCTAACAATACATACTTTTATATGTATTGTACATAAATTTAGTATTTTAACATGAAAAAAAAATATGCTTTTAATATATAAAGGTGAAACTTGTGTTAGAAAAGGCAACATTTACTGTATTACATAAAAAAATATCTTTACCATTCTTGGGTTAAAGGTTGCTCGTGTGCCTGTTGAATCACACATGGAACTTGTCTTTCCAACAACCCTTTTGAAACGTTATTCGAGGTTCCCACATCGTTTTGTGTGTGCCGTGATATCTTGATCTTGTTGTGACCTATTTAGATTATACAGTTAAGTTTTGGTCGCCATACTATAGAATGGATATAAATTCACTTGAACGTATCCAGCCAAGTTTTGATTAAGGAAATCCCTGGGTACATACTGGTTCGGTAACAGGATTGTTGATTTGTGGGACCAATTACCGCATAACATAATATATATATATTGTGACGATAATCTCCTTCAAGAGATTGAGCCTGCTCTTCCCTCCAAAAATACGTCGCAACAAATATATAAAACTACTATGGAAGAAATGTCCAACAACGACAACAACATCTCCAAGGTTTGCCAGAGCGCAAAACGTATGCAGCCAGGGACACCTGCTCAGCCTCAAACCGCCAAACTACCTGTCTTGTTGCCGGCTACTCGCTGATTGGCCGCTGGTCAGGCTGCAACTGCACTCCACCCCCCCATACTACTTGATGTCTGGGGCCGCCACGACCTCAGTCCTCAGAATATTCAGTGCTTTCATACGGTTAACACTTCTTCCTGGTAGACTAAGCGCTTGGCTTACGTGTACTAAGAGAGGTGATAGCTTAAAGCCAATATTCCCGCACCTCTCATTTTATTGTATATTGCACAGCTTGTTATTATTCACTTGTCTTAACGTAACTTTTCATTTTTTCATTTAATTATTCTTATTATTTTGATTGATTGATTTTATTATACGAATTTGTATGTCCATTTTATTCATGTTTTGTTTATTTAACGTAATTAAAATTTCATTGTTAAAATTTACTTGTGTTTTGTGTGTCTTCTCCTTACCTTACCACAGACGAAGTTCCAGATTTTCAATTTTTTTTTATTCTATGTGACGAGGCCATACCCCTAGCTTTGAACAGCCGAACACCAACGCGTTACCGTCACATATTATATGGGGGCCTGTCCTAGGAGCTTCACTCAGGTACTGGTGCCAAGTGGTAATTTATGGTAAGCGTATTTAACTTTGTTAACGTAGCTTTACTATTTTTCATATTCAATTTCATTTTTCTATGGTGCGGTGTATTGTGCATTACGAGAGTAACATATGGTGAAGGTGAGACAACTTTGGACTACGTGGTGACTGTAGGCCTCAGTTATACTCTTAATTGGTCATCTCTCCCTCCGTGTTATTACTCGTGTTTACCATCTTTGTCCCTTGGATATTTCTCATTTTGACAGATCATCATATTGGTACCCTGGTAGTGTGGTCTGCCCCGGGTCAAGAGCACCCAATCTTCTGCAATCTGACTGAAGGAGGACAAAGAGGGCCATAGTTCCTCTAGCTCGAACTTTAGTTGCTGAATTGGGACCTCAGCAGCAGTTCTCGTCACCAGTTGGCACCTCGCACCCCTACACGTCAGTCAGAGATGATGATACATACAACGGTAGGGAATTAGCTTACTTTTTCAGAGCACAAAAGTTCGCTAATTCTGTAAGTATCATATTAAATTCAGTAGGAAAAACTTGCTTTATGTCCTATAGAGACTTGGCAAGGTATGCCTACATCCTTGGACTACCAATTTTACTTTTAAGGCAATTAACTGTTTCATTTGTTTTCGAAACTCTTGTTTCATTTGTTAGTAGGTTTTTCTTGCCCTTATCCTCTTACAAGAGTACCGGGTACAAGATTTCCTGCACCCTTGATTTAAATTAATCATTTAACACCTTGTACTTAACTTTAATTGTTAAAGATCCCCCAGGATAGGTACCAGTTGCCACGTTGTCCTGTTTCTGACATTCATTATAACTGAATATTCGTTGTACCTTTATTTGCTAAATTCACCATGTTTCGTCTCCAAGCTTTCCGTGCAGATCCAGCAGGTGAAATAGGGACTTTAAGTCGTGCCAAGAGGACTGAATTACAAACTCTTGCACATGAGTATCAACTAGAAGTTCCCTACCAAGCCAACAAAAATGACCTACACAACCTGTTGCTGGATTACTATTTAGAGCAAGGTAAGATCGACTCTGAAACTCATGAAACTTACTATATTACAGATAAAACTGATTTGGCAACGATGAAACTCAAACTAGAGCTGGCCAAGATTGAACGTGAGCAGCAAAAAGAAGCGGCTGCCATACGAAGGGAAGAACACGAACTTGAGGCTGCTTTGAGGAGAGAAGAACACGAACGTGGACTCGCCCTCCAGGAACGTGAGGTTGCACTACTCCGTGAGCGGGAACGAGTACAGCTTGAAACAAAACAACGCGAGTTGGAGATGCAACGCGAACATGACAAGCAACAAGCGACTCTGGCTCTAGAGTGTCGTCAACGAGAATACAAGTTGGAAACTTCACACCTCGCTCAACGCCAGCAAGCTACTGCCAATCTTCCCGTCAGTTTTAATATATCACATGCAAGTAAGTTAATGCCATCCTTTGTAGAAGCAGAAGTTGATGTGTTTTTTACCACCTTTGAAACCCTTGCTAATCAACTCAGTTGGCCTGTCGACCAATGGGCCACACTTCTCACAGTACATCTTACAGGTAGAGCTGCAGTCACACTCAGTACTTTGGCGTCTGAGAATGACTACCACACTCTGAAACAAGCAGTGTTGGACGCCTACCTCCTCTCTACTGAAAGTTATAGAAGGAAATTCCGTGACCACCTGAAGGCAAGTACCACTACCTTCCTTGAGTTTGCTAACACAAAACGGAGATATTTCATGAAATGGCTGGAAGCAGCACATGTCTCTACTTTTACAGAACTCGTCAACCTGATGCTAGTTGAAGAATTCTTGAGGCGTGTGCCGCCTCCTGTCCGTTTCTACTTAGCAGATAAAGAAGAAACCGACTACCTGAAGTGTGCTAAGTCGGCTGACACTTACAGCCTCATCCACCGGCTGACACCCGAACCATCCTCCAGTAAGAAGTCGTGATACAGTTACGAGAAAGTGAGCCCCGATCAAGCTGGTTCGCAACTGTACTGCAAGTATTGTAGACTCTATGGACATACCATAGACAAGTGTGGTAAATCTCAATACAAGGGAACCACCGACCAACAAAAACCCAAACCAACTCCTCCTAAGTCCGGTAAGCCTGTGATGAATGTTGGTGTTGATGTTAATGATCTTTCTCTTTTCAATAACCACCTGTATACTGGAACTGTCTCTGCCAACGGTTCAAATCCGGAGGGACGTTTCAAATTGAAGATCTTGAGGGACACAGCGGCTCTTCAATCGATCATCTTGAAGTCGGCTGTGCCCAACATCGTCTACACCGGAGAAACTGTCTTCATCACTGACCTCACTGCTACCACTCCATACCCTCTCGCCAGAGTCCACCTGGATTGTCCCTACGTGAACGGAGAAGTCCAAGTCGCCGTCAGGGAAAAGCCTTTTCCCATGCCTGGAGTGCAACTTCTCCTAGGCAACGACTTGGCAGAAGACCTGCAACCGACCAACCTGATCGTCATGGACAAACCCCAGGTGTGTAACTCTGTGCCAAGTAACCATATTCTAGCGTATGTTCCAGCAGAGGTTCAAGAGAGTGATGAAGTTTCTCCTCCGGTTCTCGTGACCACCCGTGCACGAACCGCACGTCCACAGCCAGCTGACTCTACTGCTACCGCTGTCCCTCAAGACCCTCAGAAACTACCCCCGAATCTGACCAAGTTGGAGTTCCGTAAGTTGCAGAGGGAAGATCTTACTTTAACACCATTGTTTTTCCAGGCTGAGACTCAACCCGACAGTATTCCTGGGTTCTTCCTAGAGAACGACTTGCTCTACCGCAGATATAGACCCAGTAAACTGAAGGAGGAGGACGATTGGGCCAACATCGAACAACTTGTGATTCCTACCAGCCTGCGGCCCACTATTCTACACCTGGCCCATGGAGCGCTCTCCCACTACGGCTTCAACAAGACTTACCATGGAATTCGTCAAGACTACTACTGGCCAGGTATGGTAAATAGCGTCAAACAGTACGTAAAACAGTGTCATACATGTCAGATGGCAGGCAAACCGAACATCTCCATTCCCAGAGCGCCACTGATTCCCATACAGGTGCCTGCGGAACCTTTCCACAGACTTATAATAGACTGTGTTGGTCCTTTACCTCGGACCAGTTCAGGTAACGCCTACATCCTAACCATCCTGTGTCCTACCACCAGATTTCCCATAGCAGTTCCAGTGAAGAACATCACGGCTGCTACGGTAGTAAAACATCTATTGAAGATCTTCACTCAATACGGATTTCCCAGGGAGATTCAGAGCGACTGTGGTACCAACTTCACCAGTGATCTCTTCAAAAGGACACTGGAGGAGTTCAACATCAAACAGGTATTGTCCAGCCCCTATCATCCTGCTTCACAGGGTTCTCTTGAACGTAGTCATCAGACAATCAAAGCACTCTTGAAAAAGTTTTGTAGTGAAACCTCTAAGGATTGGGATAAGCAAATCGACCTTATAATGTGTATTTACAGAAGTCTCCCCAATGAGTCCCTAGGAGTATCTCCTTATGAGATGCTCTACGGCCGTAAGTGCCGTACTCCCCTTAAGGCTTTCAAAGACTCTCTCCGAGATGCCACCTTCAGTGAGCATCAGAATGTGCCCCAGTTTCTTCAAAACCTTCAACACATTCTAGAGAGAGTCCACCGTTTTGCCCATGATAATCTATTGAAAGCCCAGGAGAGGATGAAGACTCATTACGACCAGACCAGCAAAGTACGAAAATTTAAGCCAGGAGACTTCATTCTAGCATACTTCCCTATCCCAGGTTCACCTTTACAAAACAGGTTTTCAGGACCCTACCGCGTCAAAGAGCGCAGAAGTAACAACAACTACGTCATAGAGACTCCAGATAGGCGGCGGAAGACCCAGCTTTGCCACGTCAACCTCCTGAAGCAATATAATGGTACTCCTCCCACTGTCCTGATTAACTGTTCTACCTCCACAGAACCCTACATCCACAGTGAGACCTTCCCAGCTTCTCCTCCCGAAAGCACTGACAAGGAGTCAGCGCTTTCTAATTCCGAATTCCTTAATGATCTTCCCAAATACTTTCAGGATAATAATCGTGCTCCTTTGCCCTATTCTAATTCCACTCTCACCTCGTCAGATAAGCCCTTCATCCTCCATGTCGACGCCAGTGGTACCGACGTTGGTGGTGTCGTGATGCAGCAACGAGGCGAGGAGAATACACCTGTCAGCGACTACTGCTACAAGGAACTACGGAACAATTGGCAAGGAGCTACTCTTCATCATCCTGAAGCTCCAGCACTTCACTCCACACCTGAAAAGTGCTCGGTCCACCATCAACACGGACCACACCACCCTACACCTCCTGCAGCACGCCCACTTCTCATCTCAACGTCTTCTACTATGGGCTTGCTAACTGCAGAAATTCAACCTGGAGACACACTATACCAAGATTCCGACAACATCTTAGCCAATGATCTCTCCAGAGTTTATGAAGTAGAAGCGACTCCATCCATTACTCCACCACATAACGACGTACTTCTTCCAGAACCGCAGGCTTCGGGGGAGAGTTGTGACGATAATCTCCTTCAAGAGATTGAGCCTGCTCTTCCCTCCAAAAATACGTCGCAACAAATATATAAAACTACTATGGAAGAAATGTCCAACAACGACAACAACATCTCCAAGGTTTGCCAGAGCGCAAAACATATGCAGCCAGGGACACCTGCTCAGCCTCAAACCGCCAAACTACCTGTCTTGTTGCCGGCTACTCGCTGATTGGCCGCCAGTCTGGCTGCAACTGCACTCCACCCCCCCATACTACTTGATGTCTGGGGCCGCCACGACCTCAGTCCTCAGAATATTCAGTGCTTTCATACGGTTAACACTTCTTCCTGGTAGACTAAGCGCTTGGCTTACGTGTACTAAGAGAGGTGATAGCTTAAAGCCAATATTCCCGCACCTCTCATTTTATTGTATATTGCACAGCTTGTTATTATTCACTTGTCTTAACGTAACTTTTCATTTTTTCATTTAATTATTCTTATTATTTTGATTGATTGATTTTATTATACAAATTTGTATGTCGATTTTATTCATGTTTTGTTTATTTAACGTAATTAAAATTTCATTGTTAAAATTTACTTGTGTTTTGTGTGTCTTCTCCTTACCTTACCACAGACGAAGTACCAGATTTTCTATTTTTTTTTATTCTATGTGACGAGGCCATACCCCTAGCTTTGAACAGCCGAACACCAACGCGTTACCGTCACAATATATACATATATGTATATATATATATATATATATATATATATATATATATATATATATATATATATATATATATATATATATATATATATATATATATATATATATATATATATATATATATATATACTTAGTCTATCTAAGCACATATGAATATCTTTGTGCTCTTAGAAGTTGACATCTCTCTCTGGTAGACTAAGCCCTGGCTGTCGTGTACTAAGGGAGGTGGCAGCTCTAGCCAATATTCTCAGCACCTGATTATTATTTATTGTCTTGCACATTATTTTATATTAGAGTAAAATTTTCACATCTATTAATTATTCATATTATTTTGTTTGTTGACTTGTTTTGAATTTTACGTAAGCCAAGGGATTGTCTTTGTTCATATCTTGTTTTCTAAAGTAATTAAAATTTCATTGTTTATATTTTGTGTTTTGTGTGTCTTCCCTTTACCTTACCACAGACAAACAGGCAAGCAGTCTCTTTTTTTTTTATGTAAGTGTGACAAGGCTTTGACACCTGCCATTGGAGGACTGCCGAACATCAACACTCCAACACTTTACCGTCACATTTCATGTGACGGTGTTCAACTTCTAAGAGCACAAAGAATATCTTTGTGCTCTTAGAACTTGACATCTCTCTCTGGTAGACTAAGCCTTGGCTGTCGTGTACTAAGGGAGGTGGCAGCTCTAGCCAATATTCTCAGCACCTGATTATTATTATTGTCTTGCACATTATTTTGTTTTGTTATTTTGTTTTATACAGCACCATATGAAAATAAAATTGAATATTGAAAATAGTGAAAAGCATCTGCACCAAAGCCAAGTACGCTTACCACAAATTTGCGTTCTGGTACTAGTACCTGAGTGAAGCTCCTTGGACAGGCCCCCATGAAATGTGAGATTGCAATACTCCGTGAGCGTGAACGAGTACAGCTTGAAGCAAAACATCGTCACCTGGAGATGCAACGCGAGCATGACAAACAACAAGCAGCTCTGGCTATGGAATGTCGTCAACAAGAATTCGCGTTGGAAACTACACACCTCACTCATCGCCAACAAGCTACCGCCAGTCTTCCAGTAAGTTTCAATATCTCCCATGCAAGTAAGTTAATGCCACCATTCGTAGAGACAGAAGTCGACGTATTTTTTACCACCTTTGAGACCCTTGCTAATCAACTTAGCTGGCCTGCCGACCAATGGGCTTCCCTTCTCAGAGTACATCTCACAGGTAGAGCTGCAGTTACACTCAGTACTTTGGCGTCTGAGAATGACTACCAGACCCTGAAGCAAGCAGTGTTGGACGCCTACCTTCTCTCCACCGAAAGCTACCGAAGAAAATTCCGTGACCACCTAAAGGCAAGTACCACCACCTTTCTAGAATTTGCTAATACCAAAAGGAGATATTTTATGAAATGGCTGGAAGCAGCACATGTCTCTACCTTTGCACAACTTGTCAACCTCATGCTAGTTGAAGAATTCTTGATGCGTGTGCCGCCTCCTGTCCGTTTATATTTAGCAGATAAAGAAGAGACCGACTACCTAAAGTGTGCTAAGTCGGCTGACACTTACAGCCTCATCCACCGGCTGACACCAGAACCACCTTCCAGTAAGAAGTCTTGGTACAGTTACGAGAAAGTGAGTACCGATCAAGCTGGCTCGCAATTGTACTGTAAGTATTGTAGACTCTATGGACATACCATAGATAAATGTGGTAAGTCTCAATACAAAGGTAATACTGAATCCACTAAACCCAAACAGACTCCTCCTAAGTCCGGTAAGCCTGTAATGAATGTTGGTGTTCATGTTAATGATCTTTCTCTCTTCAGTAAACACTTGTATCCTGGGACTGTCTCTACCAACGGTTCAGATCCGGAGGGAAGTTTCAAACTGAAGATCTTGAGGGACACAGCGGCTCTTCAATCAATCCCTTTGAAATCAGCTGTGCCCAATATCGCCTACACCGGGGAAACCGTCTTCATCACTGACCTCACTGCTACCACTCCTTATCCACTCGCCAGAATCCACCTGGATTGTCCCTTCGTGACAGGTGAAGTCCAAGTCGCCATCAGGGAAAAGCCTTTTCCCATGCCTGGAGTGCAACTTCTCCTGGGCAACGACTTGGCAGAAGACCTGCAACCGACCAACCTGATCGTCATGGACAAACCCCAGGTGTGTACCTCTGTAATGGATAATTCCATCTTTGAGTATGATCCAGCAACGGTTCAAGAGAGTGATGAAGGTTCTCCTCCGGTTTTAGTGACCACCCGTGCACAAGCTGCACGACCCCAGCCAGCTGACTACTGCTACCGCTGTCCCTCAAGACCCTCAGAAACTACCTCCGAATCTTACCACGTTGGAGTTCCGTAAGTTACAGAGGGAAGATCTTACCTTGACACCATTATTCTTCCAGGCTGAGACTCAACCTGACAGTATTCCTGGGTTCTTTCTAGAGAACGAGTTGCTCTACCGCAGATACAAACCCAGTAAACTGAAGGAGGAGGACGATTGGGCCAACGTCGAACAACTAGTGATTCCTGCCAGCCTGCGGCCCACTATTCTACACCTGGCCCACGGAGCACTTTCGCACTACGGTTTTAACAAGACCTACCACGGAATCCGTCAAGACTACTACTGGCCAGGTATGGTAAATAGCGTCAAACAGTATATCAAACAGTGTCATGCATGTCAGATGGCAGGTAAACCGAACATCTCTATCCCCAGAGCACCACTGACACCCATCCAGGTGCCTGCGGAACCTTTCCACAGACATATTATAGACTGTGTTGGTCCTTTACCTCGGACCAGTTCTGGCAACGCCTATATACTAACCATCCTGTGTCCTACCACCAGATTCCCCATAGCAGTTCCAGTAAAGAACATTACGGCTGCTACAGTGGTGAAACACTTATTGAAGATCTTCACTCAGTATGGATTTCCAAGGAAGGTTCAGAGCGACTGTGTCACCAACTTCCCCAGTGATCTCTTCAAGAGGACACTGGAAGAGTTCAACATCACACAGGTATTGTCCAGACCTTATCATCCTGCTTCACAGGGTTCTCTTGAGCGTAGTCATCAGACTATTAAAGCACTCCTGAAGAAGTTTTGCAATGAAACCTCTAAGGATTGGGATAAGCAACTAGATCTCATCATGTGTATATTTAGAAGTCTTCCCAATGAGTCTCTAGGAGTATCTCCTTATGAGATGCTCTACGGACGTAAGTGCCGTACTCCTCTCAAAGCTTTTAAAGACTCTCTACGTGATGCCACCTTCAGTGAGCATCAGACTGTGCCCCAGTTTCTTTAAAACCTGCAACACATTCTAGAGAGGGTGCATAACTTTGCTAAGGATAATCTATTGAAAGCACAGGAGAGGATGAAGACTCATTACGACCAGAACAGCAAAGTAAGGAAATTTAAACCGGGAGACTTCGTGTTGGCCTATTTCCCTATCCCAGGTTCTCCCTTGCAAAACAGGTTTTCAGGACCCTACCGCATCAAGGAGTGCAGAAACAACCACAACTACGTTCTAAAGACTCCAGATAGGCGGCGGAAGACCCAGTTGTGCCACGTCAACCTCCTGAAGCTATATAACGGTACTCCTCCCACTGTGTTAATAGCATATTCTTCCTTTAAAGGTCCATACATCCACAGTGAGACCTTCCCTGCGTCTCCTCCCGAAAGCACTGACTCTGAGTCAGCGCTTTCCAATTCGGAAATCCTAACTGATCTTCATATCTATTTTCTGGACAATAATAGTGCACGTCTCATCAAAATCTTCAAGGAACATCAGGAGTTGTTCCAAGATGATCCACAAGAGTGTAATGTAACTCAGCACGACATCCAACCGCTCCCTGACACCCGGCCGATTCGTCAACCCTTCTACCGAATCAGCCCTAGCAAGAAGGAAGTCATGCGTGCTGAGGTACAGTACCTCCTGGATCATGGACTGGCCACACCTTGTGAGTCCCTCTGGGCCTCACCCTGTATCTTGGTGCCAAAACCCCAAGGTAAGGTTAGACTGTGCACGGACTACCGGAAATTAAATAATGTGACTGTCCAGGATGCATACCCCTTGCCAAGGATAGATGACATCCTTAACGCTATTGGTAATGCCCGGTACTTGTCCCAAGTGGACTTGCTCAAGGGGTATTACCAAGTGTGTTTAACAGAGCGAGCCAAAGAAATATCTGCCTTTATCACTCCCTTTGGACTTTTCAGGTATGAACGCCTTCCCTTTGGACTATGCAATGCCCCGGCCACCTTTCAGAGAGCTGTCAACCGCGTCATCCAGGGCTTGGATAATACCTACGCCTATTTGGATGATATCGTTGTATCATCCAACACCTGGAGCGAACATCTGCTCCAGCTGCAACGATTGTTCGCCAAGCTCCTGACAGCCGGCCTCACCATCAACCTGGGCAAGTCCACCTTTGCCAAAGGTAAAGTGCGTTATCTGGGTCATGTAATAGGGAGTGGCAGCCTAGCTCCGTTAAACACACACACTCAAGCCATCCAGCATTATCCCCAGCCTACCACCAGGAAGCAGCTCCTGCGCTTCCTTGGTCTTGCCTCCTACTACCGTAGGTTTGTGAAGAATTTTAGTATGGTAGCAACACCATTAATCACTTTAACCAGTCCCAAGCAACGGTATAATTGGACCATTCAGCAAACCGTTGCTTTCGAACAACTCAAATTCCTGGTCTGTTCTAATCCCATTCTCGCCTCGCCAGATATCTCCAAGCCTTTCATCCTCCATGTCGACGCCAGTGGTACCGGCATCGGGGGTGTCCTGATGCAGCAACGAGGCGACGAGGTTCTACCTGTTAGCTACTACAGCTACAAGTTGAAACCCCACCAGAAGAATTACAGCACTATTGAGAAGGAGCTACTCTCCATCGTCCTGAATCTACAGCACTTTGCTCCATACCTACAAGGTGCTCGGTCTACCACCATCTACTCAGACCACAATCCTCTCTGCTTCTTACATCAAGCCCAATTCAATAATCAACGTCTTCTACGATGGGCTTTATATCTACAAGATTTCAATCTGGAGATCTTCTACATCAAGGGTTCTGACAACATCATAGCCGACGCCCTCTCCAGAGTCTATGAAGTAGAGGCAGCTCCACCTATCACTCTACCACATGAAGGCGTAACTTCTTCCGGAACCGCAGGCTTCGGGGGAGAGTTGTGACGATAATCTCGTTCAAGAGAGATTGAGCCTGCTCTTCCCTATATCATTTACGTTATTCTACAAGCACAAGATGCAATATTAAAGATACGTCCTCCAGTATCACCAAACGTTTTGCCCATGAAGCAAAGCGTACCTTGCACCACCAGACACGCCGGCTCTCCACCCGTCGTCAACGAGCAAACTACTCATTCTCCTCCTGCCTGCTCCTGATTGGCTGGTGTATCGCCGACAGCACACCTGCACCTGCACTCATGCCCTCTGCCTGAGTCGACGTCTGGGCCAGCTCACGCCGTCCTCCTCAGAATATCTTTGTGCTCTTAAAAGTTGACATCTCTCTCTGGTAGACTAAGCCTTGGCTGTCGTGAACTAAGGGAGGTGGCAGCTCTAGCCAATATTCTCAGCACCTGATTATTACTATTATTGTCTTGCACATTATTTTGTTTTAGAGTAAATTTTCACATTTATTAATTATTCATGTTGTTTTGTTTGTTGACTTGTTTTGAATTTTACGTAAGCCAAGGGATTGTCTTTGTTCTTATCTTGTTTTCTAAAGTAATTAAAATTTCATTGTTTATATTGTGTTTTGCGTGTCTTCCCATTACCTTACCACAGACAAACAGGCAAGCAGTCTCTTTTTTTTATGTAAGTGTGACAAGGCATTGCCACCTGCCATTGGAGGACTGCCGAACATCAACACTCCAATACTTTACCGTCACAATATATATATATATATATATATATATATATATATATATATATATATATATATATATATATATATATATATATATATATATATATATATATATATTAGTATATTTTGGTAGCAGTCTTTCCTGTAGACATATATTATTAAATATGACCGAAAAAGTAAGATTAATAATTCTAACACGAATTTTCTCAATCTTTCGTACATTTCTTTTCACTGTTGGAGGTAAATCAAAAATCAATTCTCCAAAATTTATTTTTATTTCTAGTCTGAATCGACACGAGCGCGTTTCGTAAAACTTATTACATTTTCAAAGATTTAGTTTACAAATACACAACTGAATAGAACTTACGCATCTCCGATTTTATATCTACATTTTAGTGAGGTGGATGGGGTGAGGTGGCATTAATAGGGTATTAATTTCAACAACACAAGACAGAACAAGAGGTGGCATTAATAGGGAATTAATTTCATCAACACAAGACAGAACACGAAACAATGGGTATTGAATAGAAGTGTTTGTAGAAAGCCTATTGGTCCATATTTCTTGATGCTTCTATATTGGAGCAGAGTCTTGAGGTGGGTAGAATATAGTTGTGCATTAATTGGCTGTTGATTGCTGGTGCTGACTTCTTGATGTGTAGTGTCTCGCAAATGTCAAGCCGCCTGCTATCGCTGTATCTATCGATGATTTCTGTGTTGTTTACTAGGATTTCTCTGGCGATGGTTTGGTTGTGGGAAGAGATTATATGTTCCTTAATGGAGCCCTGTTGCTTATGCATCGTTAAACGCCTAGAAAGAGATGTTGTTGTCTTGCCTATATACTGGGTTTTTTGGAGCTTACAGTCCCCAAGAGGGCATTTGAAGGCATAGACGACGTTAGTCTCTTTTAGCGCGTTCTGTTTTGTGTCTGGAGAGTTTCTCATGAGTAGGCTGGCCGTTTTTCTGTTTTTTTCTGGTTCCTAGTAAACAACACAGAAATCATCGATAGATACAGCGATAGCAGGCGGCTCGACGTTTGCGAGGCACTACACATCAAGAAGTCAACACCAGCAATCAACAGCCAATTAATGCACAACTATATTCTACCCACCTCAAGACTCCGTTCCAATATAGAAGCATCAAGAAATATGGACCAATAGGCTTTCAACAAACACTTCTATCCAATACCCATTGTTTCGTGTTCTGTCTTGTGTTTATGAAATTAATACCCTATTAATGCCACCTCTTGTTCTGTCTTGTGTTGATGAAATTAATACCCTATTAATGCCACCTCACCCCATCCACCTCACTAAAATGTAGATATAAAATCGGAGATGCGTAAGTTCTATTCAGTTGTGTATTTGTAAACTAAAGTCTTTGAAAATGTAATAAGTTTTACGAAACGCGCTCGTGTCGCATCAGACTAGAAATAAAAATGAATTTTGGAGAATTGATTTTTGATTTACCTCCAACAGTGAAAAGAAATGTACGAAAGATAGAGAAAATTCGTGTTAGAATTATTAATCTTACTTTTTCGGTCATATTTAATAATTTATATATATATATATATATATATATATATATATATATATATATATATATATATATATATATATATATATATATATATATATATATATATGACAATGTCAGACCACGGAGGAAAAATGAAACAGGAATTTCCTTAAGTACTTTCGTATATTAATACATCTTCAGAAGGAGTCAAGAAGAAGACTCCTTCTGAAGATGTATTAATATACGAAAGTACTTAAGGAAATTCCTGTTTCATTTTTCCTCCGTGGTCTGACATTGTCATATATATATATATATATATATATATATATATATATATATATATATATATATATATATATATATATATATATATTTATAATAGGGAAGGGAGTACCACCTATGGCTGGAAGAAGGGGGACCCATAGCCTCGGAGGAAACCACACATAACGCATTGGAGGGAATGTGTATTCCCTCCAATACAGTTTCTGTGTGCTTTTCTCCTACCACCCCCTTCCCTTTTTTTTCCTTTAATGTGTATTTAAAGGTTACAAAACATACAAGACAAATGCCTAAAGGTTATGGATCTCTTGAAGCTCCTCCGCTTCTGGACAGGAACCGAGGACGCAGCAAGCATTTCCCCTCTGGATCGCCACACTGAGACGCTGAAATAAAAAACTGGAAGCCCTTGGGTCTCTGGTGACGTCAATGAGCTTGGACCCCAATTCCTTGAGAAATCCCAAGGCACTCTTGCCCCAGGGGCCATGCGTCTCAGACGCTATGGGAACAAAGAGGTATTGACCTTCCAGTCGCCTGTACTTGAGTGATTTTGCTGTTTCCCTGTGGTTGGCCGCCCCACCTGCTTGATCAGCTCCGAAGTGTACATAGGTGTCAGCCAGGGTGGATACACACGTGTAGTCCCACACCAACTGTCTACCCTCCTTCCATGAGTATATGGTGATGCCATCAGGGCGAAGTGCTGGGAAATCCGGGTTTTGGACCCCTAGGATGCGAGGTTCTCTCTCCGCTGGGCACCCAGCTGAGACGAGGCTTCTCTTGATGATGTCATTGACCTCGTTGTGTCTTGCATGCCAGCCCTTTGTGCTTCCGCAATGCAACCCATGCAGTCCGTATTGGTCTGCTTCCACCCTGTTGCAAATACACTTGTATTCAGTGTGAATTGGGGCACCAAGGCGGAGGGCCACTGCTACACGAAGGGATTCTGGATATAGGCGCGTGCCCATTGCAGACATGGGTACTGCCAGGAGGAAGTCTCCTGCATGGGGGGCACGCACTGCTCTGAGGCGGGCTTTCTCCTTGTCTGATGTTGCGACGCTGAGCATGGCATCAGCTACTTTTTCCACTAGAGGGTGGTCCCAGCCGGACTGTTTGTGTTGTTTTGTTGGCTCTATAATGGTTGCTGGGGCTGCAAGAACATTCCACTGATTTGAACATTCAGTGAAAGCAGGATCGTGTATTCCTTCTGAATCTCTCAGGGTTGCAGGTAAAATATCTCTGACGAGGTCGTGCGATGCATGAGAGGAGGAAAGGAAGGCTGGTAGAGCAATTTGGGAGGCTGTGCGGACACCAAGGCCGCCGAGTCTTACAGGAAGGGTTGCTTGCTCCCACTGAGAGTCGTCCAATGGCAGGTTCAGGACTTTCACCAGCATGGACCTCAGAAGGGTGTCATACACATTTAACTTAGGGCTGCTGTAGGATGGAGAACATCTCAGAAAGTAGGTCAACTTAGGGAGAGACAGGCATCTTGTAAGGAGAAAGAGAGCATCATGGGCATCAATCTTGTCAATCCTGTCCTGCATTCTCTTTAGGTCAGTGATTTTTGCAGCCAGGACCTCCTCGATTGCTCGTGGGCCAATGGGGGCACCCAGGAGAGTGCAGTCCGGTTACTCGACAACGAGAATGTCTGGAAGAGCATTTTGTATTTGCCCAGTGATGTCTGGGTTGCGGGAGATTATTTCACATTTGGATGCATTGAGAATGAGGCCTAAGGCTGCTCCCTGCTCCTGGATTTTCCTTATATCCCCCAAAATGGTTTCCGGAGTTCCAGCTAGAGTGCCATCATCCAGGTATATATATATATATATATATATATATATATATATATATATATATATATATATATATATATATATATATATATATATATATATATATATATATATGTCGTACCTAGTAGCCAGAACGCACTTCTCAGCCTACTATGCAAGGCCCGATTTGCCTAATAAGCCAAGTTTTCATGAATTAATTGTTTTTCGACTACCTAACCTACCTAACCTAACCTATTAAGATAAGTTAGGTTAGATTAGGTAGGGTTGGTTAGGTTCGGTCATATATCTACGTTAATTTTAACTCCAATAAAAAAAAATTGACCTCATACATAATGAAATGGGTAGCTTTATCATTTCATAAGAAAATTTAGAGAAAATATATTAATTAATGAAATCTTGGCTTATTAGGCAAATCGGGCCTTGCATAGTAGGCTGAGAAGTGCGTTCTGGCTACTAGGTACGACATATATATATATATATAATGTCGTACCAACTAGCCAGAACGTCGTACTCGGCCTACTATGCAAGGCCCGATTTGCCTAATAAGCCAAGTTTTACTGAATTAATATATTTTCTCTAATTTTCTTCTGATGAAATGATAAAGCTACCCATTTCATTATGTATGAGGTAAATTTTTTTTATTGGAGTTAAAATTAACGTAGATATATGACCGAACCTAACTAACCATATATATATATATATATATATATATATATGTCGTACCTAGTAGCCAGAACGCACTTCTCAGCCTACTATGCAAGGCCCGATTTGCCTAATAAGCCAAGTTTTCATGAATTAATTGTTTTTCGACTACCTAACCTACCTAACCTAACCTAACCTAACTTTTTCGGCTACCTAACCAAACCTAACCTATAAAGCTAGGTTAGGTTAGGTTAGGTAGGGTTGGTTAGGTTCGGTCATATATCTACGTTAATTTTAACTCCAATAAAAAAAAATTGACCTCATACATAATGAAATGGGTAGCTTTATCATTTCATAAGAAAAAAACTAGAAAAAATATATTAATTCAGGAAAACTTGGCTTATTAGGCAAATCGGGCCATGCATAGTAGGCCAAAAAGTGAGTTCTGGCTACTAGGTACGACATATATATATATATATATATATATATATATATATATATATATATATATATATATATATATATATATATATATATATATATATATATATGTCGTACCTAGTAGCCAGAACGCACTTCTCAGCCTACTATGCAAGGCCCGATTTGCCTAATAAGCCAAGTTTTCATGAATTAATTGTTTTTCGACTACCTAAACTACCTAACCTAACCTAACCTAACTTTTTCAGCTACCTAACCTAATCTAACCCATAGGGATAGGTTAGGTTAGGTTTGGTAGGGTTGGTTAGGTTCGGTCATATATCTACGTTAATTTTAACTACAATAAAAAAAATTGACCTCATACACAATGAAATGGGTAGCTTTATCATTTCATAAGAAAAAAATTAAAGAAAATATATTAATTCAGGAAAACTTGGCTTATTAGGCAAATCGGGCCTTGCATAGTAGTCCGAGAAGTGCGTTCTGGCTTCTAGGTACGACATATATATATATATATATATATATATATATATATATATATATATATATATATGTCGTACCTAGTAGCCAGAACGCACTTTTTGGCCTACTATGCAAGGCCCGATTTGCCTAATAAGCCAAGTTTTCCTGAATTAATATATTTTCTCTAATTTTTTTCTTATGAAATGATAAAGCTGCCCATTTCATTATGTATGAGGTCAATTTCTTTTTATTGGAGTTAAAATTAACGTAGATATATGACCGAACCTAACCAACCCTACCTAACCTAACCTAACCTATCTTTATAGGTTAGGTTAGGTTAGGTAGCCGAAAATGTTAGGTTAGGTTAGGTTAGGTAGGTTAGGTAGTCGAAAACCAATTAATTCATGAAAACTTGGCTTATTAGGCAAATTTGGCCTTGCATAGTAGGCTGAGAAGCGTGTTCTGGCTACTAGGTACGACATATATATATATATATATATATATATATATATATATATATATATATATATATATATATATATATATATATATTATTAAATATGACCGAAAAAGTAAGATTAATAATTCTAACACGAATTTTCTCAATATTTCTGATGGTTCGTTTCACTGTCGATGGTAATTGAAAAATCAGTTCTCCAAAATTAATTTTTCTTTCTAGTCTGACGCAACACTTGAACGCGTTTCGTAATAACTTATTACATTTTCAAAGACTTTAGTTTACACACACACAACTATAACCTGCAAACACTAAAACAGATTTCTTACTATGCTATAATTCAAACTGCTTTTCATTTTATATACCTGCATTTGGGTGAGGTGATATGTTACAACAGTTTTGGATGAAGTGAAAACAAACTTTCAACACAAGATAGAACACGAAATATTTGGTAATATTGGGTAAAGTTAAAGGGGAAGAATGGAAGTAAATGCAAAGGGCCTATTGGCCCATATTTCTTGATGCTTATATATTGGTGTGGAGTCTTGAAGTGGGTAGAATATAGTTGTGCATTAATTGGCTGTTGATTGCTGGAGTTGACTTCTTAATGTGTAGTAGATTGCTGGTGTTGACTTCTTAATGTATAGTGCCTCGCAGATATCAAGCCGCCTGCTATCGCTTGCCTGCCTGTGAGGCACTACATATATATATATATATGTCGTACCTAATAGCCAGAACGCACTTCTCGGCCTACTATGCAAGGCCCGATTTGCCTAATAAGCCAAGTTTTCTTGAATTAATATATTTTCTCAAATTTTTTTCTTATGAAATGATACAGCTACCCATTTCATTACGAATGAGGTCAATTTTTTTTATTGGAGTTAAAATTAACGTAGATATATGACCGAACCTAACCAACCCTACCTAACCTAACCTAACCTATCTTTATAGGTTAGGTTAGGTTAGGAAGCTG
The DNA here is from genome assembly GCF_040958095.1 of Procambarus clarkii. Lineage (NCBI taxonomy): Eukaryota > Metazoa > Arthropoda > Malacostraca > Decapoda > Cambaridae > Procambarus > Procambarus clarkii. The sequence continues at coordinate 35,046,449 of NC_091177.1, forward strand.
AAAAAGTTAGGTTAGGTTAGGTTAGGTTAGGTTAGGTAGGTTAGGTAGTCGAAAAACAATTAATTCATGAAAACTTGGCTTATTAGGCAAATTGGGCCTTGCATAGTAGGCTGAGAAGGGAGTTTTGGCTACTAGGTATGACATATATGTATATATAATGTCGTTCCTAGTAGGCAGAATGCAGCTCTCGCCAACTATGCAAGGCCCAATTTGCCTAATAGGCCGAGTGATTTTCTTTATTTTCAATAAATTGTTCCCAATTTATTATAGAAGTATTCTCTCCTCCAACCTCATTTGGTTGTTAAACTTTTCGTAAAGGACTTCAGCAATGGCATTGTGGCCCAGAGGTGCTCCAAGAAGTATGCTGTCGGTGGGTTTATTGACTGAGGCTTCTGGTAAAACTGATTTCACTGCTCTAATAATTACCTCACTGAATGCAATAATTTCGCACTTGGAAGGGTTAAGAACGAGACCCATGGGCTCCCCCTGTGTCTTCACCAGCTGCAGATCTTCCAGCATGGAGTCTTGTGTGCCTGGCAGAGTGCCATCATCCAGGAACCAGATGTTGAGCTCACTGGACAGTCTGGTTGTAATTTCTCGAACCGCTACGCAAAAGAGGAAGGGTGCAAGTGGGTCTCCCTGTTGAATTCCCTCTGCTGAGGTGACTTCATGTTCGCCAAACAGGAGGGTTGAGTCTTTGCTGTAGCCTGCTGACACAAACGGGAGAATGCTTGGGCAATGTTCCCGGACTGCGGTGAGGACTACTTCCCTTTTGACCGAGTTGAAAGCGTTTTTAAAATCTAATTTTACCACTGCCTAGTCTTCAGTAAGATAACTAATGTAGGCTCGTGCAGCATGGGCCGCTGCTTCACAGCCTTGGAGGATTCCAAACCTCAGCTGATTGGGTTGTAGCATGGTGGCTGCTTCGATTCGGATACTTCTGACAGCAACCCTTGCAACTAGGCGGCGAAGGTATTACCGACGGCGATGGGTCTGATCCCTTCCCCCTTCTTTTTCAGGGCACATAGGGATGCACCAAAGAAGAATGGTTTAATTTCATGAGGGATTAACCCGGCGAGGCAGTTGTTGACAAACGTGATTTATGTCAGGAGCGCTTCTGCAGCTGGGCCAAGAACAGGGTTCACCACAACTTCTTAAAGTTGTTCTTAAATAACAACGTACTGGAGTAAACGATATGGAAGAAAATGTAGAATAGAACCAGTGAAGAGCAGAGGTGCCATAGACACAATCAGAGAACACTGTATAAACATCAGAGGTCCGCGGTTGTTCAACGTCCTCCCAGCAAGCATAAGAAATATTGCCGGAACAACCGTGGACATTTTCAAGAGGTAACTAGATTTATTCCTCCAAGGAGTGCCGGACCAACCGGGCTGTGGTGGGTATGTGGGCCTGCGGGCTGCTGCAAGCAACAGCCTGGTGGACCAAACTCTCACAAGTCAAGCCTGGCCTCGGGCCGGGCTTGGGGAGTAGAAGAACTCCCAGAACCCCATCAACCAGGTAACCAGGTATTACCATTTCCTTCACATGTTGAGGTCTTACCCCTGTGTAGCCTCCTGAGGAGCCCGGGGGGAAATAAAACGATAGCTTTATAAACCTCTGACTCCCGGAGGACGAGAGGTTCCTGGTTATGGGGGACCCTGACCTGTGGGGAAGATCCCCCTTCGGCCTGAGGGGGGTGTTTTTTTCTCAGTGCTTGGGCTGTGGTTTCATCCCTGGGCAAAATTTTGTCCTCACTTGTGATCAACCTGAGTGCCCCGACTGTATTGCCCTCTTCAATTTTCTTGCTGACTTGGGTACCTAATTTTCTGTTGTCGCTGATTATCTTACTTGGTCTGCCTCGGCGGTGTTTGGTGTGTTTGGGGATGCGGACTTGGTTGTCAGCCCTAAGAAAATCCCTAATTGCTTTACTGATGGATGAGGCCAGTGTCTTGCCTTCTTTGTCTGGTACACCAAGCTGGCCAAATTTGGGAAAAAATGGCGAAAAGACTTCTTGAATCACATCAACAAAAACTGACAAGAACTTGACCAATCTCTTGGAACACAGTCTTACCTGGGACGCGGTCGGGTCAAGAAGTACCTGCTCCGCGACTAGGGGTGAAGTTAGTATTGGTGTTTAGCTCAGTCACACACACAAGGAGACTGACTAGTATCAATCGCATTCTACACATCTTCCCCCATGCTGGGTACTGAGATGGAGACTCAGTCACCAGAAGAACTGGCTACTTCCCACGGCAATATTCACATGGACTCAGAAAGGAGCCAGTCAGTCGAGGAGAGTGAGTTTCAAAAAGTTCTAACCAGGCAACAGAAGAAACGGAGAAGACAGGATGTAAGGCGTAGTGTTGACAGTGATAGTACACATAACGGAAACGACAAGAGAATGAAGAACGACGCCGAGACTGATCAAACCAGTGTCGACGAACGGACAGAACGAAGTCAGGAAGGTGAGGGTCAGCGGAGGTGGAGGCTTCTCTTCCCTGGCTCATGCACACTGGCCTATCATCACAAGCTGATGTGGACAGTCAAACTTGGAAGAGAACACCGCAAGTTCGAGCCCCTGCTGAAGGAAGGTGTGAACAGACTTTACTTAACGGTAGGTTCTATGGAGGCAGTTGTGTTTCTTACCCAGCAAGGATATGAAGGAATTGTTATGCAAATACCAGAGGGGAACGAGAAGCTGACGAAGGTAATTATCTACAAATACCCTCAGATTCTAGACCCCGAATTCATCCTCGACGACCAACGATTTGTGGGCCAAACGTCACCTTATTAAAGGTGAAGCTAGGAATCAGGTGGTGGCTCTAGTGAGAGGTGAAGTTCCCGAGTGTTCATCACCGGGGCTGGCTACAGGCATGTAGCAAAGTATGTAGAGGAGCCCGTAATATGCCTGAAATGCTGCAGATGGGGGCATAAATCCTGGAGCTGTCAACATGATCCACGATGCCGTTTCTGCGGAAAGTCTCACCTCTCTAATGTGTGCAGAAACAGACTTAAGCTGGGTGAGAAAATAGTTCCCAGATGCTGCAAATGTGAAGGTGTTCACAATGCCAGCTCGGCTGTGTGTAGCAAGAGGCCGAGTATGGATGTTCCCCGGCCGGTGAATGTTACAGAGCAAGCAAGAACTCTTACCCAGACACCGGGAGCACAGCAAAACAGTCTGCCCCAAACAGTGCCAGTGAATCGGACGAATACGTGGGTAAAGGAGTCACCTTTACTTCGTCAGGCTCAAGCAACAAGCAGTCACGCCACCACTCAGGACTCCGGCAGTGACAGTGTAACGGTGAGTGAAGTGGCTACTGTGGCTCAGAAAGAGGGCCATAATGATATGGTCAAGGAGGTGTGGGCTGAACTAAGAAAAGTTGGTGAGTTCCTCCGAAATCTTGGACAGAGAATCAAGTCCATCGAGGCGAAATTAACAGTCAGGTGAAGGTCAAGGAAAGTCACAAAACAGTGAAGGAAAGTCAGGATATAGTGGTTGAGGACAATAATGAAATATTGAGTAATGAAATGAAGGAAAGTGAAGTGTGTGTGAATGATGATAGTCGTAGTGGAAGGAAGAACTCTATAATTATACATAAAATGAAGGAATCATTTGGGCAAATAATTGACGTCACGAGACTGAAAAAATCTCTTGAGAAACGCAATGTTGCTTTTACTGGTGAACTTGGGAGGAGGTGGGAGATGTTATACATGGTATGGCTATCATTTAGTGAACTTATTGGGGATGACTTAGAAAGTGAATTGTTTAATAATGGATCATCCTAGACTGAAAATGTTGTCATGGAATGTTAATGGTTTAAGAAACAGGGTTACAGATGTTCATTGTTATGTGATGGGAATTGATATTGGTGTTGTAGCTCTCCAGGAGACAGGGGATAGGAATGAAGGCTTATTTAAAATAAATGGCTATAAAGGATTTCACCTCTTCGCCGCAAATAACATCAGAGGGACGTCGATTTATATTAAGAACTCCATATCAGCAGAGTTAGTAGAACCGCCGTAAAAAACGCAAGGTATAGAGAGTGTCTGTGTTAAATTATAATTAAGGGAAGGGGAATTTATTGTAGTTAATTTGTATGTATCCAGGAACTGCTTTGACCCTCACTATCTACCTGACTGCATTTATACTAATCCTTCACTGGTCATTGGGGATCTTAATGTTCGGCACTTAAGTCTTGGGACAGTGGGTAGTATTAATGCTAATGGGGTCAAGTGGTTACAGTTTCTACAAGATCATCCAGATACCTGTCTCTTGGGAAACAATGAACCAACTCACATCAGGGGGAGGACGGCTTGACTATGCCTGCATGTTAAACTCTCAGAGGATTATGGGGGAGGCTCGGGTTGTTCGGGAACTACTTAGTCACCACTCTGCCTTGAACATTGAATTACCACTGGGGAAAAAACAAGTCCACTTTCAAAGGAAAAGGCGAAATATTAATAAAGATATGAACAATTATTTTATTCAAAATATGGGAGAATGGTATCAACAATACTCGCCGCTCTGCGTTGATAGTTTTTACGAGGACGTGGTCGAGAACATAGAGAAATTAGTACAGAGGGAAAATAATGGGGGCAGGGGTAGCAAGATGCATGTACCTAAGAAATTTAAATATTCCAATGATCAGCAAGTTAAGGGGTGGGAGAGAATGCTAAGGAGTGCATAGAAAGAATGGTTAAATAATGGAATGAGGGATGAAGAGAAAAATACAATGTTGGAAGTGGCTAGGGAATGCAGTCAGGTGAGGAAGGAGGCACGGGACCGATACTGGTAAGACTTTGCTCAGTCCATTGGTACAACCCGTTCTCGCAAATTTAATAAGTCAATATTGACTTATTAAATATGTGCATAGGTGATATACTAAACATAATAGATACCCTTAAAAAGATTCATAGAAAACAGCGACCTTACCTAACCTTGTTAGTATCTTAAGATAAGCATCTTATAGCTTCGTAATTACAATTAATACCTAACCTATAATAGGTATAGGTTAAGTTATTACCTAACCTATAATAGGTATAGGTTAAGTAATAATTGTAATTACGAAGCAATAAGATGCTTATCTTAAGATACTAACAAGGTTAGGTAAGGTCGGTGTTTTCTATGAATCTTTTTAAGGGTATCTATTATGTTTAGTATATCACCTATGCACGTAGTTAATAAGTCAATATTGACTTTACGAATTTGCGAGAACGGGTTGATTGGTAATACTAAGACCTTAAAGACATATGGAGAGCAGTAAATAAAACCAAGGGTTGTAAGACCAAATTCATTGCTCACTCAGATCCAGGGAAGGATGCTAATGAGTTAGTAGATAAATGGGCAAGTGCTGCTGGTATGGAGTCCTTACCTGCAGACACGCGAGTCACCATTGAGTCATGGGAAAATATTATAAATGGAGTAACTTTATATGCTTTAAATACAAGATCTATAACATGCACTGAGATAACTCACGATGAGCTACTGGATGCTATAAGAAGTGGAAGCTCTACTGCCCCGGGGAAAGATGGAGTAACGTATGACATTCTTAGTTATTTAGCCGGTATGAAACCTAGTCCCTTACTTGATTTGTTTAACATGAGTTATAGAGAGGGAAAGTTACCAAGAAAATGGAAGGAGGCTGTCATCATTCCTATTCTAAGTCAAACGGAGGCTACAGGCCTGTCTCCTTAACATCCTGCTTTTGTAAAATGCTGGAAAGGATTTTGTTAAATAGGCTACTCTTCCTTGTAGGTGATAACATGTCTAATAATCTCTGTGGTTTTAACAAAGGCAAAAGTACTGCGGATTGTCTCTTAAAGTGTTTGTCTAATGTGGATGACAATTGTAGAGTTTTTGTTGATCTGCAAAGGAGCATTTGATAAAGCCAATGGGGAAGTAATCTTATACGAATTAGCCAATCTGGGAATAACAGGAAGATTGCTACATTGGATAAAGGATTATCTACAAGGCAGAAAAGGTCAGGTGTATTACCAGGGATACATGCCTGAGGAACGGATGTTTCAGTTAGGTACCCCCCAAGGGGGAGTTTTAAGTCCCTCCTTATTCAGTGTATTAATGAACAGATTAGCATCAGAGATGTATCCTCAAGGGGTCACGACGATCATATATGCTGATGACATTCTTATACAAGGCACTTCTGGGAACAAAATACAAACTGCTCTTAACATACTTGGTACAACCTGTCACAAGTTAGGCTTAGTTATAAATGCAGACAGAACCAAATATGAGTATAGGAAACGAAGAAATATAACACTTACTCTAAATGGTGTGGAACTGAGCCGTATTCAGAAGTACAAGTATCTGGGCATGTATGTTGGATACACATGTGAGAGTAAAAATGCTGAAATAAATCATATCAGAACCTTATGTAAAGCCCGTCTGCATCCTCTAAAAACACTGGCTTTTTCTGGCAAAGGTGTTGGGGTACCTATCTTGCGGATGTTATACATAAGCACTATTCAGTCCCTGATAGACTACGCAGCACCCGTTTTGTCTTACACAGGCCAAGGCAGAATTAAAAAAATAGAGCTGATACAGAACGAGGCCATGAGGATTATTCTTGGATGTCAAAGAAATGCAATGATTTAAATAATAAGAATGAAGTTAAATTTACTGAGTGTGTATGATAGAGTCCGTGACATTAACACTAGAGTATCTATTCGTTTCATGCGGAGAAAAGGAGGGGATAAGCTGTTTCAGAGCGTTCAGACCTGCCTGAGTGGCGTACACACTTCCAGGAAACTGACGGAGACACGCTACACGAGGGGACTAGCTCATGACCTCTGCGAATACGATGTACTTGACTGCTGTAAACCCTCTCGACAGTGTAATAGGTCTGCTCCATGGAATGTACCGAAAATAGACGTCGAAATTGTACCCCTCAAGGTGAAAAAGATTCATCATGAACCGGGACAATTACGGTGTTTGTATGGAAGCATGATATCTCGGTTACCAAGAGGCAACAGTTTACATGTATATTGTAACGGGTCGGTGACGGAGGATGGCAGGGCAGGATGCCCTAATAAGGAAATATACTGAGTTTGAGACTGTGGACAGGATAATTGAACTCCGACTTAGTAATTTTAAATCCACACAAGCTGAACTGCAGGCCATTCTGGCGTGTTTGGAGGAAGTACGTCATGACGACAAAAATGTTTTTGTATTTGTCGATAGCCGAGGAGCACTTGAGTCCTTAAACAGTCGAAACCCAGTCTTCATAGTCACCCATAATCATGTCCATAGTTCAGGATTGTAAAAAAAGGATAACTGAGATACAGCTGAAAGGTCATAGTGTGAAATTCATGTGGATACCATCTCATGTTGGAATAGTGCTCAACGAGGTGGCGGATGACTTGGCCAAACGTGCAACATCAAAACCACAAGTTGACATTGATTGTGAATTCACAATGAGACAAATAAGAAGCAAAATCAGAAATATTCAGGCACAGGCAGAAATGGAGAGGAGAGATATAATGTATGAGGGAAGTCAAACCATGCAACACTACATGTATGTGAGTCAAAACACCCATTTCACTAATGGTAAAAGGAGAAAGGCTTGAAGTAACTCTGTGTACATGCGACTTAGGCTTGGGTACAAATATTACTGGGAATATGGGATAGAGGTTCATGATAATGACACGAAGTGTAAACTATGTGGTATGTTAAGGTCTCACACCCTTGTCCATTATGTTCTTGATTGTCCGTTGATTAATGTATATAGAAACACTGAGATAAGGACTGTTGCTGAACAAATAGCCTGGATGTGTCACAACGGAAAGGTTCATGATATTCTTGAGAGATACAAGAATTTTGCACCAAGACTGTAATCTTTTGCTGAATTATCTGCATGTCTCTTGCAAATGGTCTATACAGTATACCTAGGTAATAAAAGTATTTGTGTGTACGTCTGATACCATACTACATGTGTAAAGGAGAAAATGTATATGTTTTTCTCTCAGAATGTTCGGTAATACGTTTATTGCTTGTGATGTGTGTCTATGTATGTATTAACACAATGTACTGAACGGGTTGAGAATAGCTTGAGCTACCTCATCCCTTTGTGTGTATTTTACCTCAATAAACTTATTTCAATTTCAGTTTCAATCTCTTGGAACAGTGCAGTTATAGTTCTCATTCTAAAACCCAAAGATCCAGGAAATCCAAGACCCATCTCCTTAACAAGCCGTCTGGCCAAAACTGCCGAAAGAAAATTTTTTAATGGAATTGAATGGAAAGCCAATCCACTGAACCAAAATATATTTGCTTACAGAAATGGTGTGGGAACTACAGAATGACTTACCTCCATCCTGGATCAAATCAATGACTAACCAGGAGTTCTTATTTTTCTACAGCTAGAAAAATCCTTCGAGCTAGTCTATGATCCAGCTAAACTGTGCTACCTGGTGGATAAGGAAATCAAGGGACATACTCTAGCCTTTACCAAAGAAAGTCTCCTTAACAGAGAAGCTAAAGTGAAATTCCAAGGAAAAACATCCTCCTCGAAGAAGCTGGCAAATGGGACCCGCAGTGAGGAACACTATGCTCCTTCATCTTCAACTGTCTCTTGGAACAATTCATGAAGCTCAAATTACCAGAAAGTAAGAATGTTTAAAAAGAAATTCAAGCAATTTAATATCCTCGGCAACGTTGTAAAGCCAGAACCTAAGCTTTGCGCTCCCTGACAAGTCATAGAGATGGTGCAACTCTACTATTATTCAAAATGTACTACGTTCAAGCAGTTAGGTCACTCATTGACTATGCTGCGCCTGTTCTTTCATTCCGCAGTGATAACAAATGGGAAAAACTGGAAGTGTCACAAAATGATGCCCTCAGAACAATGCTGGGAGCACCTATATGGACGCAACGAGAGAATCTAAGATTGGAAACCAACTTACCAGCATTAGAAAACAGGATCAAACAAAGGATATCCAGCATAACAGCAAAACTTGTTGAAACCACCGCCAGACTGTCAATCAAAGAGAGTATACACAGTTCTCTTCACAGAAACCTTTAATACAGAACAAGTGCATGGACGGATAACCTAGTCAAGATTCTAGAAAAAGTAGACTTAAAACGGATCATTACAACAAAGAAGATAGACCAAATCAACAATTTCGGCAGCCTCCTCCATGAGAAGAATCGAGGATAAAGATGATCACTGAAGGATTACCAGTTATAGCAAGTGACTCGCAAAGGCTCAAAGCAGTAATAGAACAACAAATGAAAAGCATCTCAAGACCGACAACCACTCACATCTTAACAGATGGATCAGTTGATCAAGAAAGAGATTTTGCTGCGGCTGCAGTTGACACTAACAACCATGAAGCTTACCGGAGCATAAACAGTGGGTGCTCAACATTGCAAGCAGAATTATACTCCCTGAATGAGGCCTTAAATTATGCAATTGAGAATATTTTACATGATGTCATCATTCATACCGACTCTAAATCCTCCAGGAATTGTTATCCAGCCAGCACAGAGATAATATAAAACTCATCACAGAAATCCTACATATAGGAACAGAAGTAGACAATCTAGAGCTGTCAATCACCCTAAATTGGGAACTGCGTCACATTGGCACAGATGGTAATGAAAAGGCAGACTTACTAGCAAAAACTGCCATTAATATACCTGTTGTTCAAGTTAAAATACCTGTGCAACAGGTATTTTTAACTGTTTTACAGATCCAATAAATAGAACAGGTTAGATAAAATAAATAGTTTTTAAAAGACCAAGGAGCAAATCAAGACGAAAATTCTCCCAACTATCACAAGTCGCCACAGAGCCAAAGGTGCGGAAGGAAGATCCACTGTGATGTGATTTAAAAACGCCACTGGGTACTCCTCTTTGAAGCCAGTAAAAAAGATTTCCAGATACATTGTAGTAGAAATTCATAGACTCAGACTTGGTTACAAGTGCTACTGGGAGGTAATAAACCCAATAGTTAAAGAATGCATCAGTGAAACAGATGCACTGGCGAGAATGTTGACCAGACCACACACTAGAAGGTGAAGGGACGACGACGTTTCGGTCCGTCCTAGACCATTCTAAAGTCAATTGTGATGAGGAAGGTGATGCAGGCAATAAATAGGCAAGAGAGGTAATAAATAAATAGAGTGGTAATAAATAGGCAATAGGCAAGAATGGTACGAACGGTAAGGTGTAGTAGAGGGGATAGTAGTAGGAATAAGAACTGCAGAAGGTTCATTGGCCCATACGAGGCAGCTCCTATTATAACCCCCGGAAGAGATAGTAATAGGAATAAGAGCCAAGGCTTTAGGCATTGTATGTACTAGCTCTATCTATATATCAATCCATTAATGTAACATCACTTGTATGTATGTACCTTACCTGAATAAACATATTTATTTATATTTATTTAAGAATAGTATAGCAAGGGAACGTAAGAGAAAACAATGAACAGAAAAAAAGAGAGGAGAGAGAAAAAAAGGAAAGAGAAAGAAAGATAAATGGAAGGGTAAGCTTATGTTAGGTCACGTTTGTTAGAATGATTTGAGCATTTCAGTATCAGTATATACTGTGAAAGGGAAGAATCAACAGCAACAAAGCCAGGACTCAAGTTCATGTTGGGTACGTTGTTTATTTACAGCCGATTCAACAAGACGTCGTCTGTGTAGAGTAGAGGCAGGAAAGAATATTTTGGAGGAAGACCAATCAATAGGATGATTAAAATCCCTCAAATGACAGAAGAGAGCATTGTTAGTGTCTGCACACTTAACATTTTTCTTATGTTCTTTAAGTCTGCCATTAAGTGTATGGCCAGTTTCGCAAAAGTATTGGAGAGGACAAGACGAACAGGAAATAGAGTAGACGCAAGCAGCATTAAAAGCAGGAGGAGCAGTGTGAACTAGATTGCTACGAAGTGTGTTAGTTTGTCGAAAGGCGAGCTTTATGTTAAGAGGACGAAAGGTATTAGTAAAGGTTTTGAGTTCAAATATGAAGGGAAGGCATAGTACAGTGCTACTAGTGTTGGAAGCAAGTTTAGGATGAACGAAATTTCGTTTAGCTTGAGAGTAGGCACAGTTGATGAAATACAAAGGGTAACCTAGGCGAGAGAATGATTTGAAGATAAAGGCAATTTCAGAATCAAGAAACTGTGGGTCGCTGATGCGTAGAGCGCGGAGGAAGAGAGAGACGAGGACACTTTTCTTAACAGAAGGAAGATGGTAAGAAAAGAAGTGAATGTACACCCCACTATGCATGGGTTTGCGGTAGACAGAGAAAGAGAACCAAGACACATAGCTGTGAATCTTCTTTTCGCTACTTTGGCTCTATGGCTACTTTTGATAGTTGGGAGTATTTTCTTCTTGATATGCTCTTTAATCTGAAAAAAACTTGGAGGTATTTGAACCTGTACAACAGGTAGAGCTGTGACAATTTTTGCTAGTGAGTCTGCCTTTTCATTACCATATATGCCAATGTGACTTGGTATCCAATTTAAGTGCTTGTCAACTCTAGATTATAGGCTTCTTTTCCTATATGTCGGATTTCTGTGAGGAGTTGTATATAATCTCTGTGCTGACTGGATAACAATGCCTGGAGCGAAGATTTAGAGTAGGTATGAATGATGACATTATGTAAATTATTCTCAATTGTATAGTTTATGGCCTCCTTCAGGGCATATAATTATCTTTGCAATGTTCAACACCCATTATTCATGCTCCAGTAATCTTCATGGTTGTTAGTGTAAACTGCTGTCCCAGCAGAACCTCTTTCTTGATCAACTGATCTGTCTGTGAGGATATGAGTAGGTAGGTCATGAGATTCCATTTGACGTTAAATGACTGCTTTGAGCCTCTGCGAGTCACATGCTGATTTTTTAACTGGTAATAATTCAATGATTATCTTTAGACTTGATTCTTCCCATGGAGGAAGCTGCCGAAATTGTTGATATGGTCTATCTTCTCCTTTGTTTCTGATGGTCCATTTCAAGTCTACATTCTCTAGAATCTTGACGAGATCATCCGTCCATGCACTTGTTCTATATTGAAGGTTTCTGTGAAGCGATTTGTGTATGCTATCTTTGATTGTCAGTCTGGAAGTGGTTCCAACAAGGTTTGCTGTTATGGTGGCTATCATTTATTTGATCCTGTTTTCTAAGGCTAGTAAGTTGGTTTCCAGTCTTAGATTCTCTCGACGCGTCAATATAGGTACTCCCAGCATTGTTCTGAGGTCATAATTTTAAGACACTTCCAGTTTCTCCCATTGGTTATCACTGAGGGATGTAAGAGCAGGAGCAGCATAGTCAATGAGTGACCCACCTGCTTGAAAGTAGTACATTTTGAGTACTGGTAGAGATGCACCATCTCTAAGATTTGTCAGGGAGCGCAAGGCTGAGTTTCTGGCTTTACAACGTGACCGAAGATATAACATTTCTTGAGTGAATTTCAACTGGTTGTCTATTATGACTCCTAGGTATGGAAAAGAGCTAACCCACTCAATTTCGTGTCTTTGTATTGCGAGTCTGATGTCTTGAGTTCTCATTTTAACGGCCATTGCTTTGGTTTTATTGCTGTTTATTTTCACTGCTATGCATTCCTCTTCCCTGCTGATAATATCTAGGCATTTTTATGGATGGTTCCTGGCGCCTTTGTCAATGATGATGACCACAAAGTCGTCTGCATAGTTAAGCAGTTTGACTTTTGGTAACTTGAGCTTCATGAATTGTTCCATGAGACAGTTGAAGAGGGAGGGGCTTAGGTTTTTCCTAAGTTCCATTTTCCAGCCTCTTTGAGAGCGAAGTTTTTTCTTGGAATTTGACTTTAGCTTTTTTGTTAAGCAGTCTTCCCTTAGCAAAGGCAAGAGCGTGTCCTTTGATTTCCATATCCATAAGGCAGCACAGTGTAGCTGGAGCATTGGCTAACTCGAAGGCTTTTTCTAGGTCTAGAAAAATAAGGATTTCAGGTTTGTCAGTGATTTGATTCAGGAGGGAGGTAAGGCATTCTGCGGTTCCAACAACTTTTCTGTAAGCAAACAAATTTTGGTGCAGTAGATTGACTATCCAGTGAATTCGATAAAGGGCCATTGGTTCCGCAGTTTTGGCCCGACAGTTTTTTAATGAGATCAGTCTTGGATTTCCTGGATCTTTAGGTTCTGGAATGGGAACTATAATTGCACTGTTCCAAGAGAGTGGTCGAGTTCTTTTCGCCCACATCTGTTGATGAGATTCAAGAAGGCTTCTTCACCCTTTTCTCCTATCTTGGCCAGCATGTTGTAAGTGATTTTGTCCTCGCCTGGAGCTGTGTTTTTACTTTTCTTTGTAGCACTTCTGAGTTCTCTCAGATTGAACGGTTGGTCTAAGTTGTCAGGTAAGGCTAAAGCATCATCTATTTTTTTTCATCTTGCTGCTTAAATTCTTTGTTGGTCAGAGTTGCTTGAGGAAGTTGAGTGGAACTGACTCTTGAAGCAAATAGATTTGCTAACCTTTCTGCTTCTTGCTCTGGATGAACATGATGTGGTGAAGCAGGAGGCAATTTTCCTTTGGCCTTGTTGATCGGCCTCAAAGATGTCGCCCAAAGATGTATGCTGATTAAGCTTGGCACACCACTCGAGCCCTTTTTCTTCTCTGATTTTTGCTGTTTTTCGTGAACATGATCTCGGACAGCTCTAAGACGTCCTAGATTAGACTTCAACGCTCTAAGTGAATTATTACTTAATTCACCAAGAACCGACGCCAACGGAAAACATATTGAACACCTTTTGGATGAATTGCCTGAAATCAGTCTGCTTAACTCGACGGAACCAACCCACATTGGTGGGAGAATGCTGGATCTCACGTTTGTCTCCAGCAGTATTTATGAGTTGTGTCATTGGCCAGTTGACCATATACTGAATAGCGACCACTTTGCTACAAAAACAGTTATTAATATAGCACTACCTTCCAGACCTCCAGCTCCCGAGTCCGGATGGGACTTTATCAAAGCAGATTGGACGAGGTTTCAGGAATCTCTTGAAACTGGCACCAAAACTACACTACACCGGACAACGCATAAGAAATGGAAAAAAAAAATTAGTAAATGCATACATAGAGCAGCAAATCACCCCATCCCAAGAGGAAAACAATTACCCAACAAGATGAGGATGTGACGGTAACGCGTTGGTGTTCGGCTGTTTAAGGCTAGGGGTATGGCCTCGTCACATAGTTATAAAAAAAAATAGAAAAACTGGAACTTCGTCTGTGGTAAGGTAAGGAGAAGACACACAAAACACAAGTAAATTTTAACAATGAAATTATAATTACGTTAAATAAATCAAAACATGAAAAAATGGACAAACAAATTCGTATAATAAAATCAATCAATCAAAATAATAAGAATAATTAAATGACACAATGAAAAGTTACGTTAAGGCAAAATAACAAGAAGTGCAATACAAAATTAAATGGGAGGTGTTGGAATATTGGCTTTAAGCCACCACTTCTCTCAGTACACGCTAGCGTCTAGCCGGGAGTAGTGGTGACAACGAGAGCACCGAATATTCTGAGGTCTGAGGCCGTGGCGACCCCAGACATCAAGTAGTATGGGGGGGCGAGTGCAGGTGCAGCCAGACCGGCGACCAATCAGCGGAGCCGGTAGCGATCAACATGTAGTTTGGTGGTTTGAGTCCGAACAGGTGGCTGGCTGCATACGTTTTGCTCACCCTGGCAAGCCTTGCTGGTGTTGTTGTCGTTGTTGGACATGTCTTCCATAGTCGTTTTATATAATTTCGACGACGTAATTATGGAGGGAAGAGCAGGCTCAATCTCTTGAAGGAGATTATCGTCACAAGGACCATTGGTATTACTGTGATAGGGTCAAAGAACTACATAACAGACTACATTGTGCATGAAAGAATTTGAGAAGAGATAGAAAGTGCAGTGGCGATTTCGGCGCCATCTTTGGACCTGCACTCCAACCCCCCAGGTAATAGGTAAGATGCTAACAACGCCATCTGATGGCGGTGGTGTAGCATCGGTGAAAGATTCCTGTTTCATGCCTCAGTGAAGAGGCGAGGTCGATGATAACCTCTGGTGGGTGGCGTAACGTTATCAACGTCATCTAGATTGTGAAAGCAATTACAATTTCAATGGTCCAGGACGGACCGAAACGTCGTCGTCCCTTCACCTTCTAGTGTGTGGTCTGGTCAACATACTTTAGCCACGTTATTGTGACTCATCGCCTGCATACAATTTCAATTCCCCAGTAGAAGGGTGTTATCCAGAGGTCACTCAGTATGCTGTTTGTCTAGCTAATGACGTTTTATGTTTACAGAGGTGACATAAAGAGGCAATTGCGCTGAGGAGGGCAGTTCATCTTGGGCAGTCCAGAACTCTTGACTTGGTCCTGAGAGAGGACAAAATGGCCGCTGTCGGTAGTAGCAGTGTGTTAGCTGCTGGATTTATTGAGTGCTGTATGGACCAACGTACCAGGGAATTGGCCAAGAAGAGTTACAAGACGACATTAGTGCGTCTGTTGAGAAGTGCTGCTAGTGTATTGCTTGAGACTTTTGCCAGTGGTGTTAGCCAGCCCTGTACATGATTATTTGAGACCCCTCAATGTAAATGTTTGTTTGTTTCAGCGTGTTGCTGAAACCCTCTGCCAGTGTATTTCTGAAAAGCGGATGTAGGGTATTGGCACATTGTGATGATACGGTGTGTGGACTGGCCCATGTTGAGGAAGGTGAACTCGCCGATGATTACTATTGAGTGTGGACGACATGTACCTGGACGTAGAGGACTTGCCGGGATTTGATGAATACTGCAGATCTACCGAGTGTCCTGTGTGAAAGTGACACAGTTTAAATATGTATAGTAATTCTTAGAGATATAATATATATATTGATGAATGTGATGATATATTGGTGAAGGTGTAATTGCGTATTGTTTATCCCCCGCCTTTATTCTTTGCACTACTACTTGCCACTGCCAATTCTTGAAAACCTACCATTGACTTGGGGGTGGATCGAGAAGAAGAGGTATTAAGACCTGTAAACAGAAAGAACCTGGTTACTGGCCACAGATGGCCGTAACAGCATTAAAATCAACATTTTTACAATGAGATCAGCTGCATTAGCTGCAGAATCCACCGCATCTATAATGGATAGAAAAGCAGTTGAAAAATGGGACACCATAGTGAGCACTGTGCATCTATATCTGCTACCAAGATAATGTTATTTGAGCAAGACTAAAACTAATGTATTAAAACAGAAGCGGAAAAGAAATTGGAGAAAAGGAGGAAACCCCACCTCCATTTAAAACTTTGACCCAAATATTACAGTAACAAGGTTATTGTGAATAACCGAACTCAGTTACAGGGTCATTTTTTATTTTGTTATATAGACATTTCATTATGAGTAGCTAAATCTCTAACAACAACAAAAAACCTTGTTAGCCAATCATAGTTACAGCCCCGCTTCTGTGCCAGGTAAGTCCACAACGGGATCACCATATCCCATGCTACTTGAAACTTTTTGTTCTGAGAAGCTGAATCGAAAACAACAACAACCTTGTAAGCTCAGTATACCTGTGACAGTTAACAGAATGTGTTCCTGAAGATGTCACATTTCTGACGAAACGTCGAACAATAAAAATGGCACGATTAAGTGATCTAGTGTTTCTTAGCCGTCCATATAGTAGAAGATATTTGCATTGAATGGAAAATATGCAAATGAAAAATAATAATAGTCACAATGCTGTTACATATATATATATATATATATATATATATATATATATATATATATATATATATATATATATATATATATATATATATATATATATATATATATATATATATATATATATATATATATATATATATATATATATATATATATATATAATATATATATTATATATATATATAATATATATATTTGAGATCAAATATATATATTTGATTTGATATTAATTATTTGATAATTATATATATATATATATATTATATATATATATATATAATTATATAGATTGGAATTCTGGTTGGTTAAATACCCCAGAATTCCTACCTCTCTTATGGCTTTGAAGTATAGCGTAGTGGATACAGCATGCAACTGCCACCTTGTTGGCCAGTGTTCGAGTCCCCTGGTGGGTTTAGTGTCTAAAAAGTTATAAACTTCAGCTACTGGAATAGGGTAGTCTGTGCATATATATATATATATATATATATATATATATATATATATATATATATATATATATATATATATATATATATATATATATATATATATAAATATATATATATATATATATATATATATATATATATATATATATATATATATATATATATATATATATATATATATATATATATATATATATATATATATATATATATATATATATATATATATATATATTAGTATATTTTGGTAGCAGTCTTTCCTGTAGACATATATTATTAAATATGACCGAAAAAGTAAGATTAATAATTCTAACACGAATTTTCTCAATCTTTCGTACATTATGCTTCACTGTTGGAGGTAAATCAAAAATCAATTCTCCAAAATTCATTTTTATTTCTAGTCTGACGCGACACGGGCGCGTTTCGTAAAACTTATTACATTTTCAAAGACTTTAGTTCACAAATACACAACTGAATAGAACTTACGTATCTCCGATTTTATATCTACGTTTGAGTGAGGTGGAAGGGGTGATGTGGCATTAACACAAGACAGAACAAAATGTGGTATTAATAGGGTATTAATTTCATCAACACAAGACAGAACAAGAGTATTAATAGGGTATTAATTTCATCAACACAAGACAGAACACGAAACAATGGATATTGAATAGAAGTGTTTGTAGAAAGCCTATTGGTCCATATTTCTTGATGCTTCTATATTGGAGCGGAGTCTTGAGGTGGGTAGAATATAGTTGTGCAATAATTGGCTGTTGATTGCTGGTGTTGCCTTCTTGATGTGTAGTGCCTCGCAAACGTCAAGCCGCCTGCTATCGCTGTATCTATCGATGATTTCTGTGTTGTTTACTAGGATTTACAACCAAACCATCGCCAGAGAAATCCTAGTAAACAACACAGAAATCATCGATAGATACAGCGATAGCAGGCGGCTTGACGTTTGCGAGGCACTACACATCAAGAAGTCAACACCAGCAATCAACAGCCAATTATTGCACAACTATATTCTACCCACCTCAAGACTCCGCTCCAATATAGAAGCATCAAGAAATATGGACCAATAGGCTTTCTACAAACACTTCTATTCAATATCCATTGTTTCGTGTTCTGTCTTGTGTTGATGAAATTAATACCCTATTAATACTCTTGTTCTGTCTTTTGTTGATGAAATTAATACCCTATTAATACCACATTTTGTTCTGTCTTGTGTTAATGCCACATCACCCCTTCCACCTCACTCAAATGTAGATATAAAATCGGAGATACGTAAGTTCTATTCAGTTGTGTATTTGTGAACTAAAGTCTTTGAAAATGTAATAAGTTTTACGAAACGCGCCCGTGTCGCGTCAGACTAGAAATAAAAATGAATTTTGGAGAATTGATTTTTGATTTACCTCCAACAGTGAAGCGTAATGTACGAAAGATTGAGAAAATTCGTGTTAGAATTATTAATCTTACTTTTTCGGTCATATTTAATAATATATATATATATATATATATATATTAGTATATTTTGGTAGCAGTCTTTCCTGTAGACATATTTTATTAAATATGACCGAAAAAGTAAGATTAATAATTCTAACACGAATTTTCTCAATCTTTCGTACATTATGCTTCACTGTTGGAGGTAAATCAAAAATCACTTCTCCAAAATTCATTTTTATTTCTAGTCTGACGCGACACGGGCGCGTTTCGTAAAACTTATTACATTTTCAAAGACTTCACAAATACACAACTGATTAGAACTTGCGTTTCCCTGATTTTATATCTACATTTGAGTGAGGTGGGAAGGGTGATGTGGCATTACATTTGAGTAAGGTGGGAAGGATGATGTGGCATTAGAGGATATTAATAGGGTATTAAAAGTATCAACACAAGACAGAACACGAAACAATGGATATTGAATAGAAGTGTTTGTAGAAAGCCTATTGGTCCATATTTCTTGATGCTTCTATATTGGAGCGGAGTCTTGAGGTGGGTAGAATATAGTTGTGCAATAATTGGCTGTTGATTGCTGGTGTTGACTTCTTGATGTGTAGTGCCTCGCAAACGTCGAGCCGCCTGCTATCGCTGTATCTATCGATGATTTCTGTGTTGTTTACTAGGATTTCTCTGGCGATGGTTTGGTTATGGGAAGAGATTATATGTTCCTTAATGGAGCCCTGTTGTTTATGCATCGTTAAACGCCTAGAAAGAGATGTTGTTGTCTTGCCTATATACTGGGTTTTTTGGAGCTTACAGTCCCCAAGTGGGCATTTGAAGGCATAGACGACGTTAGTCTCTTTTAAAGCGTTCTGTTTCGTGTCTGGAGAGTTTCTCATGAGTAGGCTGGCCGTTTTTCTGGTTTTATAGTAAATCGTCAGTTGTATCCTCTATATATATATATATATATATATATATATATATATATATATATATATATATATATATATATATATATATATAAATATATATATATATATTTATATATATATATATATATATATATATATATATATATATATATATATATATATATATATATGTCGTACCTAATAGCCAGAACGTACTTATCAGCCTACTATTCAAGGCCCGATTTGCCTAATAAGCCAAGTTTTCATGAATTAATGTTTTTTCGACTACCTAACCTACCTAACCTAACCTAACCTAACTTTTTCTGCTACCTAACCGAACCTAACCTATGAAGATAGGTAAGGTTAGGTTAGGTAGGGTTGGTTAGGTTCGGTCATATTGTAACGCGGGTTCGGGTTCCTCTCTCTTTTCTTCCTTCTTTCTACTCCCTCTACCCGTATTCTTACTTATTATTTCTAAACCAAGGTACCCCAAAACTTTTAACAAAGCCAACTCCACGCCACGTGGTCCTAAGACGATTGACCGACTTAGGATTCTACACCCAGTATGACGTGACCTAAGCTCTGAACAAAACCCTAGAGTCACCTCTGCTGCCACCACCAGACCAGTAATACAAGAGCAATGATCGAGGTCTGGATCGATCACGCTAATTAATCAACCTAGGGGCTTGATCCCCACTATAAACGATGACCTTGAGTGTGGAATAAATTACACGGTAATGATAATTCCGATTCGATGTTAGAATCGGCGCACAATGCAACTCTGCCTCGTGTGGACCACGTGACCAGGACAAGTATACACATAAAACACATGGAAACAATAAAATGCAAATTAATAACAAATTTAATTTATTAAAAGAAAACTAAAACAAAATCTAAATATGTTCACTCCCTATCACTTTAACACTCCCTACTTGACCTGAGTGGCAAATGAGAAGACTATTTCTATAATTAACAATAGCAACTATACCTTGGGCGACCAGCTAGATGTCTTGGCTGGTCTAGGGGAGAGGTAAGATGTTTGACCTCTCCTAGCTGCTTCCGTGACCACACTGATTTGTCCTCGTCTGGCCTAGCCCAGACTAGAACCTTGTATCCTTCCGCCTAGTCAAAGTTTTTCCAAGTTACTAGCCAGGTTTAAGTTATAACAATTAACCTCTGTTGTACTTAATTGATCCAGACTGGTTGAATTATTTTACTGAATTAAATTACAAACATCTAACGGCAGAACTGTTCCCGATCCCCAAAAATGGTTATTAAAACTTTGAGAAATAGTAGACCTGTCAACCCCTGATGACCTATGACCGCCGGTCACTCCGCTTTAAAAGTTAGATCTGATTCGTGACGTCACTGATGGTGACTTAAACTCAATAATTAGAATACTCTTGATATTGTATCCAGTACTATTATACAATACAATTTTAATGCAAAATGAATAAAGGCTAATTTTCTCTAAATTACTGAATACTATAGGATGATTCATTTTACGCAGCTATGAACAAAGCGTTGGTTATTTCCACCGCGAATTCCCCTGGGGGTCAGGTCACCATGCGGCTCAGCTTCCCATTCTCTTTTGTCGATAAACCCCTCTGGATAATTCTTACAACAGCCTAGTTTGTTACAACCCCCCCGCACAAGCACTTAGTAAACCTTGTTAATTTGTTAAAATTCACGAGGTTTAGTATCCAAACCCACAATTCAACTCATGCCACAAACAAAAGCTAACCTAACTAATAAAATTTGACAAATAATAGTCCAACATCATAATAAACATGTTCATATTTCATAAATTTCTCAGCTGTCAACTGACAGCAATCCTCCAATATCAGGAAACATACATCCTACCCTTACTGACATAGCTAAATAACATGTCCCTACTCTACCATCAAAAACTAGCTATTAAACTCTCTTGGCTCTTCACTAGCCGAGTCCATGTGTCCTCTAGAGCCGGCCACACCGTGCACAAACATAAACATTAAAGTTATATCATCAGACTGAACTTTCAGTCATCCGGGAGCGTACTACGGAACTATCAAGTTCACATCCGTGTACTAACCACTCCCCCCTCAATGTCAACCTTGACATGCTAAGGAACACACCTAACGTTTATTACATGTATCTAAAAATAAAAATTCCTATACTATATCACAGGTTTCAGCTGACTGCACAGCCAAGTGTTCTCACTCACTAGAAGTGTCAATGTTTATATTGGTCCGCCTCTCCTGTGTTCAAACATTCTGCAAAAAATAGCACAACATAATTTTCCATAACCGTTTGTTCTGGGCTGAGACAATTACACAGGGGCTTCGATTTTGATTACTGACCAATTTATAGAGTAAAATTTTCATATATTATACCAGAATTATTATTTTAAATCTGTTTTTCAACATTTAAAAAGTATTGATTCTAACTCTGTTTTTCAACATTTAAACAAAAGTGTCCAGATGTTCTTTACACAGATGTTCAGAGCCACTTTGTTGTTTGTATCAATTGTTCATATTGAGTAAGCGATAAAAAAAATCGATGCTGCTGGATGCTGAATGTAGTCGCTGACGATGACGGTGTCGATCTTGCTTCTCCCCATGTGTAGACATCAATACCTGGTCCTCTTGTACTCCCATCCGGTACTCTTGAATGACGACAGAGTGTAGTAGAGCGGAGTGCCAAGTGACAGCTGTAGAATACTGTTACTTCGGCCATTAATCTTGCTCTCGACAGTCCACACGCCTTCGTATTAATCACAGTTCACACGGTAGTCTTGATGTTAAACTTGTCGCAGATGACCACAGCAGAGCAGAACTGGATGTACCAACGGTGTCTCTTAGCAGGAGTGATGTTAGAAGGTCGTAGAGGCGGGTTGCTTGTTTGCAGAACAGGTGAATCTCGTCTTCCATCATTGCTCACGTCATCTCAGGCGTTTCTTGATGTCACCAGGTTACTAGGCCGTAAACACCAACTGTGCATACCCTCGTACCGCCGACTTTAGGCCAAAGGAGACAATTTTGCGACCTTCTATTGGCGAGTCCCGGTACTCTGTAGGGAAACCGTGCCTTCCACCTGTGACCGCCTTACTTCTGCTTTCTTGTTACTTCAGATGACGTAATCATTAATCTTCCGGCGAAACTCTTGAGTACTGCTACGTGCTTTCCATTTCTTGACCTCTCCTCCAACACTGCTGGAATGACTGCCGTCTTGATGACGCAGCAGGTGGGTATTGGTGATCTCGAGACAGCTACCCCGGCGTTGTATGGCACCACCGGTGACTGCTATAATGTGGACAGCTCGCTGGCCCTGACAACCTCGTTAGTGACGTGAGGCGTCGGCCGGGTGACTCTTGGACAGTCACTCATCCCCAAAGTAACTGATGTATGGGTTACTGGGTCTAGTGGGGGGAGGGCTTTGTGTAACGTGCCTCCCCCCTCGATCTTTACAGACAAGGGTTCACGTGTGGCTGGAACAACTGGGTCGGTGTACCAATCAGACCTGGGAACAGACAGACACAACACAGCGGAAGCATAGATATACTCTGGGTTTGGTGGAGGTGGAACCCCAGAGCACGGTAAAAGTTGCTACCTGAGTCAAGTATAGACATAGTACATCTCATTGCCTTTACAGGAAAATCTAATGAATACTAAATTATACTAACCAAGGAAGTTACTTTACTGTATAGCGCGAGATCTCGTCACCATAGGGTGGCGAGACTGCACCTGACTACTGATGAGCGATGACAGAGGGTCATCCTCATCTTCTGACTCGTCGGTGAAGCCATGAGTCAGCACTGCTGAGTCAGGAACTAGACCCGCTGAAGGCAGTTCTAATTCCTCTCTAGCATGATAATGTTTCAATTTATTCACGTGAATTGTCCTTTCCACCTGGTCCTCGAACACTCCTTTTATAACAAGATTAACCGGCCCCGCCCTTTTAATTACTCTATAGGGTCCTCGCCACCTCGGAGCTAGTTTCCTGCTCTGATTGGCGGGCGCAGCCTCATTCACTCTCAATACGAGGCTTCCTTCCTTCAACTCAAGAGGGCGCACTTTCTTGTCATAAAAATGAGCATACCGAGTCCGTGCCTTCTTGGACGCTTCAGCTGCAATATTCCATGCATTTCTCATTTTTCCAAGGACCTCTGAAGGATAGTCCTCCCCGTATGCAACATTATGTCTGTTAAGCAGACCTGACGGGAAATTGCATGAATTACCAGTAAACAAATGAAGTGGTTGGGTGTTAATTGATTGGTGGATGGCAGTATTCAAGGCGAACTGAACATAGGGTAGGTGTTCATCCCAGGTGTTTGCATCATGTTCAGCAAGGATTGCAAGCATATCCTTGACTGAACGATTAGTCCGTTCCGTCATTCCGTTTGCTTGTGGGTGGTAGGCCGTTGTAAAAGCCGAAGTTGTCTCTAAAATCTTACAAACTTCTCTAAATATATTCCCATTGAATTCTTGACCCCGGTCAGAGACTAAAACTTTAGGAGGTCCGAATACAGTAACGAACCTACGCAAGAATGCATCTGCAACCGTACGAGAATCCTTCTGAGGTAATGCAACTAGTGTAGTGTATCTAGACAGATGGTCAACTAGTACCAACACATATCTATTTCCTGAATGACTGTGGTGTAAATCAATCAGATCGGCCCCCACACGATCTAACGGTTCGCGAATTTCAGGAAATTCCTGAAGTGGGGCTTGTACCTTAAGGGTGCCTTTCCTCCTCTGGCAACGAGGGCACGACTTCACGAAATTGATTACCTCAGAAAGTAATCCTGGAAAATAAAATAGAGACTTTGCTTTTAAGTGTGTTTTAAAGATCCCCGGATGCCCTGCAATTTTTGAAGCATGTGCAAGCTTCAACGCTGATGACCGCAACGCGTCCGGAATAACTAGCTGAAATACTGCCCTATCATTCTGGCTATTAACATAATACAGGACGCCCTGTTTCATTTCAAAATCATGTATAGGTAAATTCTTTTTCTTTTTGGGGTATTTTCCTCCCTCTAAATACTCAATAATCTCTTTCCATCTAGGCTCGCTCATCTGGTATTCCCTCATTTTATCTGATGGAATGGTTTCAATATTTTCATTAATCTGCATTGCCGCTATATTTCTACTTAGCGTATCTGGCACAACATGGGCTGGACCAGGCTTGTACAAGATCTGGAATGAGTGGGCCGAAAGTTCGTGAGACCAGCGTGACATTCGTGGGCATTTCGTTCGCTTTTTAAATATATGTGTTAACGCTCGATGGTCTGTGTAGATTACAAAATGCCGCTGAAATAGGTAAGGCTCGAAATACCTAACTGATTCTACTACTGCCAGTGCCTCCCGATCCGTAGCTGAATAACGAACTTCAGGTCCTTTGACCTTCCTACTGAAATAGGCTACTGGATGGGGTAAATTATCTGCGTCTCGCTGAATTAAGCACCCGCCAATAGCAATACCGCTGGCGTCAGTGTGCACTTCCCACTCTTTCTCAAAATCAGGAATAGCCAATACCGGTGTCGTGATTAGTTGGTCTTTCAGTTTGCGATAGGCCTCGTCATGTTCTGATTTCCACACAAACTTCGCATTTTTCTTTGTCAGATCAGTCAGGGGTGCTGAAATGCCAGCGAAACCTTCAATGTGACGACGAAAATATCCGGCCGCCCCCAAAAACCTACGCACGTCCTTTGCTGTCCTTGGAGTAGGCATGTCAGCAATGGCGCGGCAAGAATCTGGGTCAGGTCGGATACCGTCTGGGCACACCTGGAACCCCAGAAATTTGAATTTCTGAGCCGCCAAGGTGCACTTCTGAACATTCAGCCTGAAACCTGCCTGATCTAACAATTTCAAAGTCTCAGTCAAGTCCTGTAGGTGTTCCTCAAACGTCCTGGAATATATCACAACATCATCCAGGTACGCTAAAGAATGCCTACCCAGTACCGGACTAAGGATAAAGTTGATGGCCCTCTGAAACGACGAAGGCGCTGTCTTCAAACCAAACGGCATCCTACGGAATTGATAAGTGTGCCTACCATCCGAGAATGCTGTTTTTTCCCTATCCTGTTCTGCCACCGGAATCGCCCAATACGCCGATTTTGCGTCAAGAGTTGAGAAATACTTAGCAGCACCAAATTGATCTATGATCTCCTGTATTCGGGGCAACGGATACACATCACCCTTAGTTAGTTCGTTCACCTTCCGGTAGTCAACACAGAAACGATAACTACCGTCCGGTTTCCGAACTAGCACAACAGGAGAGAGCCACGGTGACGTACTAGGCTCTATCACGCCCTGTCTCAACATTTTCTGGCACTCCTCCCTGATAATGTTCTTTGCCTGTTCCGGCAACCTCCACTGTCTTGTGTACACCGGCAAATGGTCACCAGTTGGAATGGTGTGCTCGATCTTATCAAGGAGACCAATCTGGTCATCCTCTGTCGCAAACAATTTCGGGAATTTTCGTAAAACTCCTCTCAGTGCCTTCCTATCTGCCTGTGCAACATGTTGCAAATCAAGTGCTGAAATTAATTTTTCCACTTCCTCTACATTCTGTGCAACATTTCTCGTCTGGTATTGTACTTTGGATGGTGTTTTAGTGTTCAACATATTTAGTGCACTACATTGTGCAGTGACGGCTGGCGTCTCAACTGACTCATGGTGAAAGATTTCTGTGTCCTCCACCATGGTTCCCTGAGATACCCTATCACCTGCCCTGAAGCGAAAAGTCTTATGTGAAAGATTGACAACTGGAATGAGTGCACCTTTATCGAGCACTACAACTAAGTGATGAGGAATTAATAAACTATCACATCTCCCAGCCACCTGAAGGGTGGTACCTGGTTGTATGTGACGTCCCACGGCTACTTTAATAAATTTAACAGAATGTGGTGGGCAACTCTGTTTAGTCAATGCATGCAATGCGCATGACCTCTTAACTGTGTCTGGAAGAGACTTAAAAATCAATTTTGGATAGTGCGCATTATATTTCAGCTTCCTCTTAATTGAAGCTACAACTGGAGGATGGTCGATCATCTCCACTGGGTAGGAAGTCTGTCCCAACTGCAACCTGCAGTTCCTAGCCCCTTTTTGAGCAGACAAGGAATAATCAAATCGCGACAGAAAATCAGTTCCCATTAAGATGTGACCAGGAAAATCAAGGTTCTCTACGATCGTACATGTGTGAGGCTGCAATTCCCCATCAATCTCAAAATTAACTGTACCTTGACCTACGATCTCAATCTTTTTCCCATTGACTGCTGTTAATGTCTTTGCGCAACGTTGAAGACGTGCATACTTAAAATTGCTGAAGGCTGACTTTTTAATTACCGTTGCCTGGCTTCCTGTATCAACAAAAGCTGTCAATCTCTCACCTTCCACTTTCACCTCAAAAGTAGGCCTACCATCACTAGGAGACTGCTTTCATGCTCTCGTAATAGTGACTTTACAGTCCCTCTGTATGTGACCACGCATCCCGCAGGAGTAACACCTACGCGGATCCCTGTTGTTACCCCGCGCAGGGTGGCTCGAACTTGCCGCTGAGGGCTGCCTCCTGCTTGATGAACCCGCGCCACAGTGACTCGGCTTGGCTCCCTCGCCTTTACTTACCGCCTCTACGTATGGCGACAACTGAGTGCCCGATGTCCCTGCGTGCGTCTGCCTGTCTAGGGCTGTGGCGGCCTGTTGGACTAGGTCTTCATAACTCACACCCGATCTCCCCGCGCCACCACCCACCGCTGCCACCATTGTATCCCACCGCTGCCACCATTGTAACGCGGGTTCGGGTTCCTCTCTCTTTTCTTCCTTCTTTCTACTCCCTCTACCCGTATTCTTACTTATTATTTCTAAACCAAGGGACCCCAAAACTTTTAACAAAGCCAACTCCACGCCACGTGGTCCTAAGACGATTGACCGACTTAGGATTCTACACCCAGTATGACGTGACCTAAGCTCTGAACAAAACCCTAGAGTCACCTCTGCTGCCACCACCAGACCAGTAATACAAGAGCAATGATCGAGGTCTGGATCGATCACGCTAATTAATCAACCTAGGGGCTTGATCCCCACTATAAACGATGACCTTGAGTGTGGAATAAATTACACGGTAATGATAATTCCGATTCGATGTTAGAATCGGCGCACAATGCAACTCTGCCTCGTGTGGACCACGTGACCAGGACAAGTATACACATAAAACACATGGAAACAATAAAATGCAAATTAATAACAAATTTAATTTATTAAAAGAAAACTAAAACAAAATCTAAATATGTTCACTCCCTATCACTTTAACACTCCCTACTTGACCTGAGTGGCAAATGAGAAGACTATTTCTATAATTAACAATAGCAACTATACCTTGGGCGACCAGCTAGATGTCTTGGCTGGTCTAGGGGAGAGGTAAGATGTTTGACCTCTCCTAGCTGCTTCCGTGACCACACTGATTTGTCCTCGTCTGGCCTAGCCCAGACTAGAACCTTGTATCCTTCCGCCTAGTCAAAGTTTTTCCAAGTTACTAGCCAGGTTTAAGTTATAACAATTAACCTCTGTTGTACTTAATTGATCCAGACTGGTTGAATTATTTTACTGAATTAAATTACAAACATCTAACGGCAGAACTGTTCCCGATCCCCAAAAATGGTTATTAAAACTTTGAGAAATAGTAGACCTGTCAACCCCTGATGACCTATGACCGCCGGTCACTCCGCTTTAAAAGTTAGATCTGATTCGTGACGTCACTGATGGTGACTTAAACTCAATAATTAGAATACTCTTGATATTGTATCCAGTACTATTATACAATACAATTTTAATGCAAAATGAATAAAGGCTAATTTTCTCTAAATTACTGAATACTATAGGATGATTCATTTTACGCAGCTATGAACAAAGCGTTGGTTATTTCCACCGCGAATTCCCCTGGGGGTCAGGTCACCATGCGGCTCAGCTTCCCATTCTCTTTTGTCGATAAACCCCTCTGGATAATTCTTACAACAGCCTAGTTTGTTACAATATATCTACGTTAATTTTAACTCCATTAAAAAAAAATTGACCTCATACATAATGAAATGGGTAGCTTTATCATTTCGTAAGACAAA
The DNA here is from genome assembly GCF_040958095.1 of Procambarus clarkii. Lineage (NCBI taxonomy): Eukaryota > Metazoa > Arthropoda > Malacostraca > Decapoda > Cambaridae > Procambarus > Procambarus clarkii. The sequence goes on from NC_091177.1 coordinate 35,075,048, forward strand.
AACTAGAGAAAACATATTAATTCATGAAAACTTGGCTTATTAGGCAAATCGGGCCTTGCATTGTAGGCTGATAAGTGCGTTCTGGCTACTAGGTACGACATATATATATATATATATATATATATATATATATATATATATATATATATATATATATATATATATATATATATATATATATATATATATGTCGTACCTAGTAGCCAGAACGCACTTCTCAGCCTACTATGCAAGGCCCGATTTGCCTAATAAGCCAAGTTTTCCTGAATTAATATATTTTCTCTAATTTTTTTCTTATGAAATGATAAAGCACCCATTTCATTATGAATCAGGTCAATTTTTTTTATTGGAGTTAAAATTAACGAAGATATATGACCGAACCTAACCAACCCTACCTAACCTAACCTAATCTATCTTTATAAGTTAGGTTAGGTTACGTAGCCTAAAAGTTAGGTTAGGTTAGGTTAGGTAGTCGAAAAAAACATTAATTCATGAAAACTTGGCTTATTAAGCAAATCGGGCCTTGCATTGTAGGCTGAGAAGTGCGTTCTGGCTACTAGGTACGACATATATATATATATATGTCGTACCTAGTAGCCAGAACTCACTTCTCAGCCTACTATGCAAGGCCCGATTTGCCTAATAAGCCAAGTTTTCCTGAATTAATATATTTTCTCTAATTATTTTCTTATGAAATGATTAAGCTACCCATTTCATTATGTATGAGGTCAATTTTTTTTTATTGGAGTTAAAATTAACGTAGATATATGACCGAACCTAACCAACCCTACCTAACCTAACCTAACCTATCTTTATAGGTTAAGTTAGGTTAGGTAGCCGAAAAAGAAAGTTTATGTTAGGTTAGGTAGTCTAAAAACAATTAATTCATGAAAACTTGGCTTATTAGGCAAATTGAGCCTTGCATAGTAGGCTAAGAAGTGCGTTCTGGCTATTAGGTGCGACATATATATATATATATATATATATATATATATATATGTCGTACCTAGTAGCCAGAACACACTTATCAGCCTACTATTCAAGGCCCGATTTGCCTAATAAGCCAAGTTTTCCTGAATTAATATATTTACTATAATTTTTTTCTTATGAAATGATAAAGCAACCCTTTTCTCTATGTATGAGGTCAATTTTTTTTTATTGGAGTTAAAATTAACGTAGATATATGACCGAACCTAACCAACCCTACCTAACCTAACCTAACCTATATTTATAGGTAAGGTTATGTTAGGTAGCCAAAAGAAGCTAGGTTAGGTTAGGTTAGGTAGGTTAGGTAGACGAAAAAACATTAATTCATGAAAACTTGGCTTATTAGGCAAATCGGGCCTTGAATAGTAGGCTGAGAAGTGCGTTCTGGCTATTAGGTACGACATATATATATATATATATATATATATATATATGCGAACAAGCCTGAATGGTCCCCAGGACATATGCAACTGAAAACTCACACCCCAGAAGTGACTCGAACCCATACTCCCAGAAGCAACGCATCTGGTATGTACAAGACGCCTTAATCCACTTGACCATCACGACCGGACATAATGAGGTGATAGCCGAGGCTATTTGAACCACCCCACCGCCGGCACTCGGATAGTTATCTTGGGCATAGCATTTTACCAAATCACCTCATTCTTTGGGGCAACACGTGAGGAACACAAATGCGAACAAGCCTGAATGGTCCCCAGGACATATGCAACTGAAAACTCACACCCCAGAAGTGACTCGAACCCATACTCCCAGAAGCAACGCATCTGGTATGTACAAGACGCCTTAATCCACTTGACCATCACGACCGGACATAATGAGGTGATAGCCGAGGCTATTTGAACCACCCCACCGCCGGCACTCGGATAGTTATCTTGGGCATAGCATTTTACCAAATCACCTCATTCTTTGGGGCAACACGTGAGGAACACAAATGCGAACAAGCCTGAATGGTCCCCAGGACATATGCAACTGAAAACTCACACCCCAGAAGTGACTCGAACCCATACTCCCAGAAGCAACGCATCTGGTATGTACAAGACGCCTTAATCCACTTGACCATCACGACCGGACATAATGAGGTGATAGCCGAGGCTATTTGAACCACCCCACCGCCGGCACTCGGATAGTTATCTTGGGCATAGCATTTTACCAAATCACCTCATTCTTTGGGGCAACACGTGAGGAACACAAATGCGAACAAGCCTGAATGGTCCCCAGGACATATGCAACTGAAAACTCACACCCCAGAAGTGACTCGAACCCATACTCCCAGAAGCAACGCATCTGGTATGTACAAGACGCCTTAATCCACTTGACCATCACGACCGGACATAATGAGGTGATAGCCGAGGCTATTTGAACCACCCCACCGCCGGCACTCGGATAGTTATCTTGGGCATAGCATTTTACCAAATCACCTCATTCTTTGGGGCAACACGTGAGGAACACAAATGCGAACAAGCCTGAATGGTCCCCAGGACATATGCAACTGAAAACTCACACCCCAGAAGTGACTCGAACCCATACTCCCAGAAGCAACGCATCTGGTATGTACAAGACGCCTTAATCCACTTGACCATCACGACCGGACATAATGAGGTGATAGCCGAGGCTATTTGAACCACCCCACCGCCGGCACTCGGATAGTTATCTTGGGTTAAGGCGTCTTGTACATACCAGATGCGTTGCTTCTGGGAGTATGGGTTCGAGTCACTTCTGGGGTGTGAGTTTTCAGTTGCATATGTCCTGGGGACCATTCAGGCTTGTTCGCATTTGTGTTCCTCACGTGTTGCCCCAAAGAATGAGGTGATTTGGTAAAATGCTATGCCCAAGATAACTATCCGAGTGCCGGCGGTGGGGTGGTTCAAATAGCCTCGGCTATCACCTCATTATGTCCGGTCGTGATGGTCAAGTGGATTAAGGCGTCTTGTACATACCAGATGCGTTGCTTCTGGGAGTATGGGTTCGAGTCACTTCTGGGGTGTGAGTTTTCAGTTGCATATGTCCTGGGGACCATTCAGGCTTGTTCGCATTTGTGTTCCTCACGTGTTGCCCCAAAGAATGAGGTGATTTGGTAAAATGCTATGCCCAAGATAACTATCCGAGTGCCGGCGGTGGGGTGGTTCAAATAGCCTCGGCTATCACCTCATTATGTCCGGTCGTGATGGTCAAGTGGATTAAGGCGTCTTGTACATACCAGATGCGTTGCTTCTGGGAGTATGGGTTCGAGTCACTTCTGGGGTGTGAGTTTTCAGTTGCATATGTCCTGGGGACCATTCAGGCTTGTTCGCATTTGTGTTCCTCACGTGTTGCCCCAAAGAATGAGGTGATTTGGTAAAATGCTATGCCCAAGATAACTATCCGAGTGCCGGCGGTGGGGTGGTTCAAATAGCCTCGGCTATCACCTCATTATGTCCGGTCGTGATGGTCAAGTGGATTAAGGCGTCTTGTACATACCAGATGCGTTGCTTCTGGGAGTATGGGTTCGAGTCACTTCTGGGGTGTGAGTTTTCAGTTATATATATATATATATATATATATATATATATATATATATATATATATATATATATATATGTCGTACCTAGTAGCCAGAATGCACTTCTCGGGCTACTATGCAAGGCCCGATTTGCCTAATAAGCCAAGTTTTCATGAATTAATTGTTTTTCGACTACCTAACCTAACCTAACCTAACTTTTTCAGCCACCTAACCTAACCTAACCTATAAAGATAGGTTAGGTTAGGTTAGGTAGGGTTGGTTAGGTTAGGTCATATATCTACGTTAATTTTAACTCCAATAAAAAAAAATTTACCTCATACATAATGAAATGGGTAGCTTTATCATTTCATAAGAAAAAAATTAGAGAAAATATATTAATTCATGAAAACTTGGCTTATTAGGCAAATCGGGCCTTGCATAGTAGGCTGAGAAGTGCGTTCTGGCTACTAGGTACGACATATATATATATATATATATATATATATATATATATATATATATATATATATATATATATATATATATATATATATATATATATATATAATATATATATATATGTTGTTGAATATGACCGAATAGGTAAGATTAATAATACTAACACGAATTTTCTAAATATTTCTTACGTTTCTTTTCACTGTCGATAATAATTGAAAAATCAATTCTCCAAATTCATTTTTATTTCTAGTCTGACGCCTGAACGCATTTTGTAATAACTTATTACATTTTCAAAGACACACACAACTGTAACCTGTAAACATGCATAATACATCTAAACTTTACTCGCATTTGACGTAAGGCACCTCACCTCAAATGTATCCCTCATGTACCAAATGTAAATAATCAATACTATTGTCATGTATACATGACTACCCAGGGATACATGACTACCACATTCTAGTGGTAGTCATGTATCCCTACTGAGTCACCCAGGCCGTCAGGTAGAATTTCTTTGACCAGGTCATCTGATGATGAGGAGGAAGACAGGAAGGTTGGGACAACAACTTCGGTGATATTGCGGACACCCAGGCAACTGAGCCTGATAGGAAGAGTGACTTGGAGTGACTTGTTTCCACTGACTGTCATTGGGGAAAAAGTTGACAACTTTTTTCTAGCATGGTCTTCAGTAAGAGGTCATACTCTTCAAGCGCAGGGCTGTTATCAGAATGGGGCACACCTTAAAGTGTAGGTTAGCCTCGGAAGGGATAGGCATTACGTGAGGAGATTAAGAGCATCGTGGGCATCGATGTCCTCTATCCTGTCTTCCATCCTCCTAAGGTATGTGATATTTTCTTATCGAGGTTCTTCTCAATGGCATTAGATTCGAGGGGGGGGGCCAAGGAGAGTGCTGATTTCAACCCTAATGACATGGGCTGCGGGCAGGACGGATCTTATTCTAACTATGATGTCTGGTTTGGGGGAGACTACTTCACACTTGGAAGGGCTTAGGCAGACACCCAGGCTTACTTCTTGCTCCTTTATTTCTCTGATGTCTTCCAAGAGGAGGTCTAGCGGGCCAGCTATAGTGCCATCATTTAAAAATCAGATGTTGAACTCGCTGGTGCAGCTTTCGGTGATATCTTTAAAGACTAAGCAGAAAAGAAGAGGAGCTTGGGGATCACCTTGATGAACACCTTCACGTGATCTGATTTCATGTTCGCCAAAAAGCAATTTTGATTTGCCACTGTAGCAAGATAGAATGAACGGGTAAAAAGGCCGGAAATAGCGATGTACAGCACAGAGCACTGCATATCTTCTGACCATATTAATGCCATTTTTAAAGTCCAGTTTGAGCAGAGCCTTTTGGTCAGAAATGTCGGTGATATATTCTCGTGCAGCATGAGCAGCCTCTTCACAGCCTCTAGGATCTCAAATCACAGCTGAATTGGTTTCAGCAATTCAGCCACATAAAATATTGCACCTAATTCCCAGCCGATCAGAAGCTCTCACTTCCCATCAGGTTTCCCTAATATTGCGCTAACACGGTTTATTTCGTCACTATGTTGTGTATCATGGATCTCAGAGTTATATATTCCTTAACCTGTTTAATAATTTGATTTAATAAAAATATTATGTGCAATTATGCACGTGCCTTATTTCTCTGTTAGGAATGCAATGCTTGACTGCTCTATCTGTTGACAGTGAAATGTTTGACTGCTCTCTTGTTTACAGAGCGAAGCTTGAGACAGAAGCGGACGTCATTACATAACCATATTTAATGAAACATGAAAGAAAACACTAATTTATTCTTCCTAAACAAATACAAAAGCTTCTCATAGAGACAATACTTCACAATCTCTTCCGTTCACAGTAAACTTGTAAAACAATTAAGGTAATTCATTAATGGTTTAGAATAAGTTGCGAAGCATAGAGAAATAAGTTCCTTGTGCTATAAGATGATAACCTCAGACTTTGACAATATTCAACTTAAAATATTTAATAGTAAAAGTAAGATGTTTATTATTAAAGATCTGATTATTTTCGAGGTCACCTTTTGTATAATACCTTCTTACACGCTATGCAACACCTTCTAACACCTTATGCAACACCTTTTTGAACCTTACGCAACACCTTATGCAACACCGTCTAACACCTTATGCAACACCTTCTAACACCTTATGCAACACCTTCTAACACCTTATGCAACACCTTCTAACACCTTATACAACACCTTCTAACACCTTTTGCAACACCTTCTAACACCTTTTGCAACTCCTTCTTGCACCTTATGCAACACCATATATGCAGCATAAAGCTTGCTACTTATTCCAATTGATAAAGCTTACAACTGATGTGTTCCTGAATTAATCACACGATAAGTAACGATACATAATGATGATAATAATAACAAAAATTACCTCCGTATATGACTTTCCTCCCATATTCTGATTTAACAACATAAACATTGAGTCAAATCTACCCAAAATTATATCTTCAAAAGACACCAACTTGTGTAACTTACGGACACGAGACGACGAGCGTCAGCGGGAGAGTCGTCTAGGGCGTGTTGTTGGCTGGGGATCCCAGAGTGTAATGAGCGGACAGTGAAGGTGCAGCAGGTATTACCCCCCGGGACTGTTGGCCACGCCCCCTGGCCTACCCAGAGTGGGCCACACCCCCCCCCCTCCCACCCTGGCCTCCCCAGAGTTGGCCACACCCTCCTGGCCTCCCCAGAGTTGGCCACACCTTCCCTTTCCTGTGCAGGCGCCCAAGCGTGGTCCAGTATATTGAGTAATGATGGAATATTCCTAGAAAATCCCAGGAGACTATAGAGCCTTTAAGCGCATAGCTACAAATTTTGTTCTTCGGTGCTTGTGTATTTGTGTGGGAGAGAGAGTGTTGTTTAGTGTGTGTATGTAGTCACATATTGGTGATTGTGTATGTATGTGGGAGAGAGAGTGTTGTTTAATGTGTGTATGTACCCACATATTGGTGATTGTGTATATGTTTGGGAGAGAGAGAGTGTTGTTTAGTGTGTGTATGTAGTCACATATTGGTGATTGTGTATATGTGTGGGAGAGAGAGAGTGTTGTTTAGTGTGTGTGTGTGTACTCATATATTGATGATTGTGTATATGTGTGGGAGAGAGAGTGTGAGTGTTGTTTAGTGTGTGAATGTAGTCACATATTGGTGATTGTGAATATGTGTGGGAGAGAGAGAGAGAGTGTGAGTGTTGCTTAGTGTGTGTATGTAGTGTCACTGGGGGTGGGCCGGGGCTCCGCTAGCACTCGGCTGCTAGGAGCTCAGCAGAATACACAGCCCCTCCGACTCTCAAGACTCACCGGAGTCTCCTTGGTCCCACAGGAGAGGACCAGCAATGCCCACCACCGCAGGTCTTTGCTCCCACTACTAAAGAGGGGTGCCACTAATACACCCTGGAAGCCATTCAGTCAACCACCGGGAAACTGCTATCAGCAGTTCCGGCCTAGACCCGTGGAGGAGTGAAGGAAGACTCAGGCTTACTTTATAACAATAAATTCCCCTGAGTCTTGCCTGCCAGACAAAAAGGTTGCAGGAACTCCTTTCCCGCCTGCCTTCTCTATCTTCTTCTTAACAAGGTCGCCAGCTGGGTTAGTATATCTGCACCCCAGCGATGCAGTTCAGTGGGTGTATTCTCTACTGTTTGTTGCCAGCGTTGTTACTCCCATAGATCTGCTATTGAACTGTCGGCCCAGGGTACTCTCCCATAAAAGTCTGTGTGGCTTTACCTTTCTCCAGCCACTACGTTACCTGTTGCCACCAGTCAGGCTCTGATACTAGCCGGATGGCTAAGGGTACACTCTTATATAAGTTTGTGCTGCTTTACCACTCTCCAGGCGATAAGAACTTCTATAGAGAACGCGACGTTCCCTAGGTGGTACTATGCGCCTTTTTCGTTTTGGTAGGGACGCGAGTCTTATTTTCCTCGGCGTCACCACTTTTATATGAAAGGAACCGTCGGAAATGCATCCGAGGTGCCGTGTGGTTTGTCGCCTCCTCGTTGGTGGCGCCACCCTCGTGTATGCTCAAAGAGAAATATTATAATGGAGGCACACTTAAACACAATGGTAAAGTGTGTGAATTTACTGACACAAATTACATGATCACACACACAATCACAAGCAATACATGAAAATGAAAATAAGGATAATAAATCTGGAGATCTTCAGCAACTCTTCTTTCACGACCTCCAACCACTCCTTCAACTGGGCAGATTAGACAGGAGTCACACACTCTCTCACAGAAGGGCCTCTTCACCACGTCGGCGCCTCTTTTTCAACTGTCCTGCCGTCCACACACACTGTCCTCTCCAACAGTCCTGGACACAAGCTGCCCTGCAGCCTATTCTACTAAGAGAGTATTAATGTCATACTGCCACATATATAAGTGAATATTGTGGCCTATCTAGCCTACTCACACAAGGGGTAATGGGAGGGAAATTTGATCTACCTTACATTCCTGGCTCACGACGCCTGTCCCTCGATGGTGTGAGGTTCCCACGCTTCCTGAGTCGATCCTTGACGATCCAGGAACGTTCCAGGTCCTCAGGTGACGTGAAGCCTTCGCATCGTCGGCGTTCCAATCCCAGAGATTCAGCTATCCCAATCCTGGTTCACCAATGGGCACTGAGCTAATCACTATATTCACACACTCGTCCCTTCCACAAGGCGTTGATCCTCGTCGTAGGAATGGTGTCGTCCCTCCAAAACCCTCAGTGGATGTGACCCAGTCACAGCTAGGCCTGCCCGCCGCACCTTCCAGACCTCAACGTCCAGCGGCGCCGTCCAGCGTCGTCGCCGACTATTTTCCAGGTTTGGCACTCCTTTGCTCAATGAACTTGGTTCCTTTTTGCTTCCTAGAAGCGCAGGGTCTCCAATAACTTATGGTGGGCTGCGATGGCTAGTTTAATCCACTGAATAAGGCTTGTAGAGCCTCAAATCCTCGAGAGCTGACCGAGGCGCGTCCTCTCACTTCCACAATCAGGTCAACTCTCACGTTGGCGCCGCCCGGGGCACTCGGTGACGTCACGGCGGGTTCTGATTGGTCGCCCGCGACCTAAGTCGGTCAATCCGCGATCGGCTAGTGTCCCTTACAAAATGTCATTGTTGCAGTAGGGGATACTCTTTCATTTATATCAGGGCGCCACTTTCCCCTTACCTACAATTTATAATGTAAATTCCTCCCTTATCTGGCGGCCGGTCTGGTCGCCACATATATCAACACACTCCCTGTACCTCAGAGAATTAGTAGAGAGAGCTGATATGACTCTTAAAGCAAGCAAACGAAAGAAATAGGGGAGGGCACCGTAACAGTAGTCACATATTGGTGGTTGTGTATATGTGTGGGAGAGAGAGTGTTGTTTAGTGTGTGTATGTAGCCACATATTGGTGATTGTGTATATGTGTGGGGAGAGAGTGTTGTTGTGTGTGTGTATGTAGTCATATATTGATGATTGTGTATATGTGTGGGAGAGAGAGAGTGTGAGTGTTGTTTAATGTGTGTATGTAGTCACATATTGGTGATTGTGTATGTTTGTGGAGGAGAGAGTGTTGTTTAGTATGTGTCTGTAGTCACATATTGATGATTGAAAATTGAAAATCAAACAATTCAGCTATTGAGCCCCCACTCTTTTAAACCGTATGGTGTAAATTGTAAGGACTTTAGACCAGTTTTCTCTCTCATATATACTTCGTCAACTGTCGACCATTCCCAGGAAACTACCCACAAAAGTTATATAACTCCTTGTTCCCAATTTACTGCTAGTCGAATTAGTAGATTAAACAAAAGGAAACGATGCGTAAATGCTTTGCTCCTGCCACGGGGAGCGAACACTTGATCTTCAAAAGATACCCGACGACTTAGTCACCGTATATGTGTGTTCCAAAGCCTTTTGGGGTCTGCCATTCCTGTCATTGGAAACTGTGTAAAGAGTCTGCCTCCACCTCACCTCTGTCTAGTGCATTTAATTTCTTAACTACTCAGAATTTTTTCTAATATCTCTGTGGCACATTTGAGTACTGAGCTTCTGTCTGTTTCCCCTTGTGCGCGTTTCACCAGTGCTAAATGACTCGTCTTTATCTGCCCTGTCCATCCCTCTGAAAATATTGTGTGGTCATCATGTATTCCCTAACTCTTTTGTCTTACAGTGACTTACGTTTACTTCCCGTAGCCTTTACTCGTAGCTCATACCTCTCAGCTCTGAGACCGGGAGGTATGCATACCTCTGAATGTTCTCTAGCTGAGTCTTCTGTTTAACTTGGTATAGACTCCAGGCTGGAACTGAATACTCAACGATTAGTCTTACGTATGTGGTATGCTAGGTTCTGAAGGATTCCTAACATACGTTTCTAAAGGGCTTATGTATGCCAATTTATCAAATGCCACTGATGATATCCTTTTGATTTGGCCTTCTGGAGACAGGTTCGGAGTGATATAAACCCCCAGATCTCTCGACTAATTCATGAAGTATTTCTTCTACCAAATGATACTTTGTATTCGGCCTCATACTTCCGTCACCTATTGCCAATACTTTACACTTGAGTTAGACTCTAGTAACCATTTGTTGGACCATTCCTTCCTTTGTCCAGGTCGTCTTGTTGTCTCTTTATATCATCCCTCAGTGATAACCAGTGGGAGAAACTGGAAGTGTCTCAAAATGATGCTCTGCGAACAATGCTTGGAGCACCTGTATGGACGCGTAGAGAGAACCTTAGAATGGAAACAAATTTACCAGCATTAGAAAACAGGATGAAACAAAGGATAGCCACCATAATAGGAAAACTTACTGGAACAACTGCCAGGCTGTCAATCAAAGACAGCATACAGAGATCCTTTCAGAAAAAACCTACAGTATAGAACAAGCTCATGGATGGATAATGTGGTCAAGATTTTAGAGAAAATGGACATGAAATGAACCATTAAAAACAAAGGGGAAGATAGACCATATCAACACTTTCGACAGCCTCCTCCATGGGAAGAATCGACTCTAAAGATAATCATTGAAAGATTATCAGTTAAAAAATCAGCATGTGACCCGCAGAGGCTCAAGGAAGTAATAGAGCAACAAATGGAAACTATCTCTAGACCCACAACGACTCACATCTTCACAGACGGATCAGTTGATCAAGAAAAAGGTTCTGCTGGGGCAGCAGTTTACACTACCAACCATGAAGCTTACTGGAGCATGAATAGTGGGTGCTCAACATTGCAAACAGAATTATATGCCCTGAAGGAGGCAATAAACTATACAATTGAGAATAATTTACATGATGTCATCATTCATACAGACTCTAAATCTTCGCTCCAGGCATTGCTATCCAGTCAGCACAGAGATAATATACATCTCCTCACAGAAATTCAACATATAGGAAAAGATGCCCATAATCGAGGGCTGTCAATCACCCTAAATTGGATACCAAGTCACATTGGCATAAAGGGTAATGAAAAGGCAGACTCACTAGCAAAAACTGCCTCTGCTTTACCTGTTGTACAGGTTCAAATCCCTGCAAGTTTCTCACAGATAAAGGAGCAAATCAAGAAGAAAATATTCTCAACTATCAAAAGTCGCCACAGAGCCAAAGTAGCGGAAGGAAGATCCACTGCGATATGGTATGAACAAGCCACTGGTTACTCCTCTTTCAAGCCTGGCAAAAAGATATCCAGAGACATTGCAGTAGCCATACACAGACTCAGACTTGGGTACAAGTGTTGCTGGGAGGTAATGAACCCAATAGTTAAAGAGTGTCACATCTGTGAAACTGAAGCAGAGGCGCCACTATTGCACTACTTACTGGAATGTGAAGCTACTGAAGCCCTGCGCATCAAACTCAACATTAATCCAACGACAGCAGCTGCATTAGATGCACATTCCACCGCGACTACAATGATTAGAAAAGCTGTTGAGGAATGGGACTCATTAGTGAGCATTCTGCATCTACATCCGCCACCAAGATAATGTTAATAAAAAAAGATTAAAACCAGTGCAATGAACTGATGAGCGACAAAATAAGCAGGGAAAAAGGAGAAGTCCTCTCCTCCATTTTAAAACTTAGACCTAAATATCACAGGAAAAAGGTTATCATGGATATCACCAAACTCAATTACGGGCTCACCATAGCCCGTGCTACATGGACACTCCGTCCTGAATAGCTAAATCTTTAACAACAACAACAACCTCCTCATCACACGGGAGACATCTCCCGTCACGCAGGGTGCAGTCGCACCTCCACAGATCTCCAGTATCATCTATTGATACTGGTAATGGCTCTAAAGGGCCACCACTTACGGGCTATTCTTGCCCGTGCCACCTTTTGGGTGGTTTAATCTTCATCATCTCCTCATCACAATCGACTTGAGAATGGTCCAGGACGGACCGAAACGTCGTCGTCCCTTCAACTTCTAGTGTGTGGTCTGGTCACCATACTTCAGCCACGTTATTGTGACTCATCGCCTGCGTGTGTGTGTGTGTTTTCACCTATTTGTGAAATCCATGCAGGATCGAGCATGGCCTCTTGGATCCCGTCTATCGACCCATCGGTTGTTTACATCATTGACTCCGATCCTAATTCCCAATCATATCTAGTTTTAAAATTATGAATAGAATTTGCTTCCTCAACCTGCTCCATAAGTGAATTCCATTTTTTCCACTACTCTCACGCTAAAAGAAAACTTCCTAACATCTCTGTGACTCATCTGAGTTTCCAGATTCCACCATGTCACCCTCGTTCTGTTACTATTCTGTGTGAACATTTCGTCTATTACCACTCTGTCAATCCCCCTGAGTTTTTTATACGTTTCTATCATATCCCCCCTCTCCCTTCTTTTTTCAAGTGTCGTAAGGCTCAGTTCTTTCAGGTGCTCTTTATATCCTATCCCTCGTAACGCTGGGACGAGTCTCTTTGCAAACTTCTGAACCCTTTCCAGTTTCCGTATGTGTTTCTTCAGGTGGGGACTCCATGACGGGGTGGCAAACTCTAAGATTGGCTTCATGTAGGCAGTGTAGAGCGCCCTAAATGCCTCCTTACTTAAGTTTCTGAATGATGTTCTAACGTTTTGCCAGTGTAGAGTACGCTGCTGTCGATATCCTATTTATATGTTTCTCAGGATTTAGATTGGGTGTTACATACACGCTCAGGTCTCTTTCTCAAGTCGCCACAGGTAGGCAGTTCCCTTTCATTGTGTACTGTCCCTTTGGTCTCCTATCACCTAATCCCATTTCCATAACTTTACATTTGCTCGTGTTGAACTCCAGTACCCATTTCTCTGATCATCTCTGCAAATTGTTCAAGTCCTCTTGGAGGATCCTATAATCCTCAACTGACACAACTTTTCTCATTAATTTTGAGTCATTCGCGAACATCGGCATGTAGGAATCTACTCCTGTAAACATGTCATTTATGTATATAAGAAATAGAATTGGTCCCAGTACCGATCCTTGAGATACTTCACTCATTACTGTTTGCCAGTCAGACTTCTCGCCCCCTTACCATTACTCTCTGGCTCCTTCTTGTTAAGTAGTTCCTTACCCATACAAGGGTGTTTCCGCTTACTCCCTCCTGAATCTCAAGATTGAATAGCAGTCTCATGTGAGGTACTGTATCAAAGGCTTTTTGCCAGTCCAGAAATATGTAGTCTGTCCATCTTCCTTGTCCTGACTTAATCTCGTTATTTTATCATAGAATTGCAAAAGGTTTGTTAGGCATTACTTCCCTTTTGTGAATCCATGTTGGTGTTTGTTTACAAATCTAATGTTCACTATGTGTGCAACAAGTCTTAGCCTGATTATTCATTCAAGTATTTTGCAGGGGATGCTTGTTAGTGATTCAGGTAGTCTGTAGATAAGTGCCTCCTCTATATCGCCTTCCTTGAAGATTGGTACCACATTTGCCTCCTTCCTGCAACTGGGCAACATTCCCGACATAAGTGACTCATTAAAGATCCTTGCCAGAGGCACGCTGAGGGCCTGTGCTGTGCCTTTTAGTATCCTCGGTGATACTTTGTCTGGTCAAACTGCTTTATTTGCATCCAGTGTTGTCAGCTGTTTCATTACCTCCTCTGCTGTCACCTCCATATCAGATTATCTTTCAACTAGGGTAATCTCTTCTAACAATGGGAGCTGCTCAGGCCCGGTTGTGAACACTCCATTTAAACTGGCATTCAGTGCCTCGCGGAATCCCTTGTCACTTCCTATATATGCCCGTTCTGTTTTCCTTAGACTTGTCAAGTGGTCGTTCACCGACATTTTCCATCTTATTTGACTGTGTATTTTTAGGTTGATTTTTCGCTTTGATTGCAATATCGTTCTCATAATTTCTTTCCGATACTCTCCTTCAGTTAATGTAAACGTTCTTAGCTCAGTTGCATCTAATAATGTAGCCCTCTGTCCTTTGTCTTATGTACTTGCTCCACTTTCTCCTGCTTCTCATTTTTATTTCCTGACACTGTCTATTAAACTATGGGTTATTATATTCCTTTTACTTTTTCTTTACTGTTGATATCGATCTCTCTTCGGCCTTCTTGCATTTCCATATAGCTAGGTCCATAATATTTTGAACTGTTTTTCCTTTAATTTATTCCTCTCACTGTATTTCTCCCAGATATGTCCATATCCTCTTGTAATCTCCTTTCATGTAGTCAACTCTCCTTTCCCAGACCTCATGTCCCGTGGTCACAATTTTAAGTTCCATCATGTAGTCAAAGACTAGGACACAATAGTCGCTGACTCCTAGAGGTATTTCATGTTCCAAATTCTCGATGTCTTCTACGTTCTGGGTAAAAATCAGGTCTAATATGTTTGGTATATCCCCCTCCTCTTTTCCTTGTGTCTGCCTTTACATGCTGTGTTAGGAAATTCCTGTCCATAACGTCTACTAACTTTGATCCCCACGTTTCCTCCCCGCCATGGGGATTCCTTGATTCCCAATTGATCTCTCCATGATTTAGGACCTTCTTGACCAACAGTTTCGCTCTCATTCTGTGTGCTGTTGTTGTTGCACTCTGTAGTTCATCTATACATGCCTTGTTATTGTCATCATACTCTTGCCTGGGCCTTCTACTGACAATCCTCTTCCCATCTGCTGTCAGAGTCCGATGCATGGAGATTGTGTTTTCATTAGTTCCAAGATTTTCCAGGTCTTCAAACTTCCCTTTCTGCTTTATTAGGAGTGCCACTCCCCCCTCCCTGTCTGTGTGTCCTCTCATTTCTTATCACTTGGTACCCTGCTGGAACGATGGCATGGAAGATCATGTCATTTATTTTAGTTTTCACTGTTGCATTTATGTCAGGATATATCTCTTCTGCTTAATTGGATCCCCCTTCAGCATTGGTGTACCAAACTGTGAGACTCTTCTTGGAAACTCTGGTATCAGAGGTCACCTTGGTCATCTCTTGGGAGGTCTTGGGGTGCCAGGGGGCTACTGGGGTCTGCACAGCTAGGGGGTGGAAAGGGCAATGGGTCTCAACGTTAAGGAGGGTCTGAAAGTGCTAGGAAGAGTGGGAGTTGAGAGGTAGATTTGGACTGAGAGTCAGAAAGAGTTTGAGAGGTGGGGGTAGAGCAGGGAAGGCAGTAGGGGGGAAGTGGAGAGAATGGAGCATGGGGGTTGTGAGTGGAAGAGAGATTGTATTTGCCATTGGGGAATCAGAGGTAGGTATGGGTTTTGGGGAGGAAGGGGGAAAGAGGGAGGTGGAGGCTGTGGATGGAAGTCGGCGAAGAGAAAATGGTTTTGTGGGCAGTAAGAGGTCAGGGGGTAGCAAAGTGAGGGGGTGATATTGGAGCTGAGGTGCAGAGGAGGGGGTGAGGATTAGGCTGGGTTTGGGGGTGGAGGGGACGAGTGGGATGGAGCAGATGGCATTGGATGCAATGGGAGCAGAAAGGGCAGGGGAGTTGTTGAGGGTTGATTCAGGTGGTAGGGATCAGAGGGCGAGTTGGTGAGTGTGTGATTTGGGAAGTAGTGGTGGGAAGAGTATGGTTGGTAGGGTACAGGTGGCGGGCAAATTGGCTTGTCTTGAGGGCTAATTATTCATCTTTCATCATATATCTGTCAATAAACACATTGCAATAGCGTTCACTGCCTCTGAGTAAATGTTTGTGCTTCATTATATAGTTCACTGCCTCTTCATTAGAAAACTGCACTAAAACAGGTCGATTCTTAGTGCAATTGTAAGGTCAAATCCAGCGGCTGAGTTCCACCTCGTTTTCTGCCGTCTCTGCTTTAAAAAGTGTTGCTATCCATCAGATGGTGATTATGAGCTAACCTAGGTATTTACTGTAGTGACACTGATTACCACTCAAATAATTGTGTGTATATATAATTTACTATTTATGTGGCAACTTCCTAGGATATAAGACATCGTAACCTAGAGATTAAATATATTCCTAGACTTCAACCATCAGTAGACCTTCAGCATTTACGAGCAACCATAGTAGAAGCTCGACAAGGCTTAACCAAACAGCCAGTATGGCTACTTCAGGAAAACTGAAAAGGACCCTCACAGGTCTCCAAGGTCACTTGACCAAACAGATTAATAAATGCCAAGATCTGTCACAACAATATCCAGTCGACTATGGTGAACTGGAATACTATTTGCAAGCAGCAATAGGCAAGTCTGAACAAGTCAAATGCCAAATAGAAAAGTATTTGACTGAACTTGCAAACAATAACAAAGCAACTGAAGATGAGGAGCAAATTATGTCTGACTTAGCTACTTATGTGGATGAAATTCAAGCCAAGTTGGATCACCTTACCAGGATACTCACACCAAAGCAAGCATCCAGCGCCTCAAGTGATATAGATGATATTATGCATGATCTGGATCAATATGAGGATGATCTTCTATTCAGATTAGATCCTTTCTTTGAATCATTTACTGGGATTGAAACCCTATTTATTACAGCTTCACCCAGCACTACACATCAGAAACTGAACTGTTCTCAGACAATTTATCCACATTTTCTTTGTAATCTGAAAAATCAATCCCTGAGGCTACTGAATTATCATACCTCCAAGGTTATCTTAAGGGAGAAACTGAAGCGGAAATAAGAGCCGAAGCTGGAATAGAAACTTTAACGACAAACTTTAGGCGACATAGTCATTAAATGAAAATAGTGATAGCACTAATCACCTAATCCAGCTCACTACTGATTATGCGGACAAAGAGAAGGTTATCAAACATCTATGACAAGAGTTTCTGGACTTAACCCAACCTGATCAAACAGCTGATTCATTACAAGTCTTCAGTTTAGAACTTGAGTCACTACTAAAATTACTCAGTCTTAAGGTTGACAAACCCACTGCTGAGGGGATTGAGGGGGGAAAAAAAGGAAGTGGGTGGTTGGAGAAAAGCACACAGAAACTGTATTGGAGGGGACCTACCTTCCCTCCAATGCGTTATGTGTGGTTTCCTCCGAGGCTATGAGTCCCCCTTCTTCCAGCCAGAGGTGGTACTCCCTTCCTTATATATATATATATATATATATATATATATATATATATATATATATATATATATATATATATATATATATATATATATATATATATATATATATATATATATATACATATATATATATATATATATATATATATATATATATATATATATATATATATATATATATATATATATATATATATTAGTATATTTTGGTAGCAGTCTTTCCTGTAGACATATATTATTAAATATGACCGAAAAAGTAAGATTAATAATTCTAACACGAATTTTCTCAATCTTTCGTACATTTCTTTTCACTGTTGGAGGTAAATCAAAAATCAATTCTCCAAAATTCATTTTTATTTCTAGTCTGACGCGACACGAGCGCGTTTCGTAAAACTTATTACATTTTCAAAGACTTTAGTTCACAAATACACAACTGAATAGAACTTACGCATCTCCGATTTTATATCTACATTTCAGTGAGGTGGAAGGGGTGATGTGGCATTAACACAAGACAGAACAAGAGGTGGCATTAATAGGGTATTAATTTCATCAACACAAGACAGAACACGAAACAATGGGTATTATAGAAGTGTTTGTAGAAAGCCTATTGGTTCATATTTCTTGATGCTTCTATATTGGAGCGGAGTCTAGAGGTGGGTAGAATATAGTTGTGCAATAATTGGCTGATGATTGCTGGTGTTGACTTCTTGATGTGTAGTGCCTCGCAAATGTCAAGCCGCCTGCTATCGCTGTATCTATCAATGATTTCTGTGTTGTTTACTAGGATTTCTCTGGCTATGGTTTGGTTGTGGGAAGAGATTATATGTTCCTTAATGGAGCCCTGTTGCTTATGCATCGTTAAACGCCTAGAAAGAGATGTTGTTGTCTTGCCTATATACTGGGTTTTTTGGAGCTTACAGTCCCCAAGAGGGCATTTAAAGGCATAGACGACGTTAGTCTCTTTTAAAGCGTTCTGTTTTGTGTCTGGAGAGTTTCTCATAGTAGGCTGGCCGTTTTTCTGGTTTTATAGTAAATCGTCAGTTGTATCCTCTGATTTTTGTCTGTAGGGATAACGTTTCTATTAACAATATCTTTCAGGACCCTTTCCTCCATTTTAAGAGCTGTGGAAAAGAAGTTCCTGTAAAATAGTCTAATGGGGGTATAGGTGTTGTGTTAGTTGTCTCTTCAGAGGTTGCATGGCTTTTCACTTTCCTTCTTATGATGTCTTCGACGAAACCATTGGAGAAGCCGTTATTGACTAGGACCTGCCTTACCCTGCAGAGTTCTTCGTCGACTTGCTTCCATTCTGAGCTGTGGCTGAGAGCACGGTCGACATATGCGTTAACAACACTCCTCTTGTACCTGTCTGGGCAGTCGCTGTTGGCATTTAGGCACATTCCTATGTTCGTTTCCTTAGTGTAGACTGCAGTGTGGAAACCTCCGCCCTTTTCCATGATTGTTACATCTAGAAAGGGCAGCTTCCCATCCTTTTCCATCTCGTAAGTGAAACGCAGCACGGAACTCTGCTCAAATGCCTCCTTCAGCTCCTACAGATGTCTGACATCAGGTACCTGTGTAAAAATGTCGTCAACATACCTGAAGTATATGGCCGGTTTCAAGTTCATGTCGACTAAGACTTTTTGCTCGATGGTACCCATGTAGAAGTTTGCAAACAGGATACCTAGGGGAGAACCCATGGCGACCCCATCTACTTGCTTATACATGTGCCCATCCGGGCTCAAGAAGGGTGCCTCTTTAGTACAAGCTTGGAGTAGTTTCCTCAGAATATTTTCTGGTATGTCAAGAAGAGTACAGGCTGGATCACGATACACTCTGTCGGCTATCATTCCGATTGTCTCGTCCACAGGTACGTTGGTAAACAGCGATTCTACGTCCAACGAGGCTCTTATCCCTGTGGCCCGTGTGCCCCGCAGTAAGTCAACAAATTCCTTTGGAGACTTCAGGCTGAAGGCGCAAGGAACATAAGGAGTCAGCAGGCCGTTGAGTCGCTTCGCCAGTCTGTACGTGGGTGTGGGTATCTGGCTAATGATTGGCCGAAGTGGGTTTCCAGGCTTGTGTGTCTTGACATTTCCATACGCATATCCAGGTTTATATTCCCCAATGATCTTTGGCAGGTGGAGTCCGGATTTCTTACCCGCATTACGGATTTCGTCCGTACCCGCATTAAACAACACCTCGACATCCTCACAGACCAACATCACCTCAGCACTGAAACAAGGATTATCAAGAAACTAACAACATTATATGGAGGACTGTGACAATAATCTCCTTCAAGAGATTGAGCCTGCTCTTCCCTCCACAATTACGTCGATACAACTATATAAAACTACTATGGAAGAAATGTCCAACAACGACAACAACATCTCCAAGGTTTGCCAGAGCGCAAAACGTATGCAGCCAGGAACACCTGCTCAGACTCAAACCGCCAAACTACCCGTCTTGCTGCCGGCTCCTCTGATTGGTCGCCGGTCGGGCTGCAACTGCACTCCACCCCCCCATACTACTTGATGTCTGGGGCCGCCACAACCTCAGTCCTCAGAATATTCCGTGCTTTCTCACAGTTAACACTTCTCCCTGCTAGACGTAAGCTTTGGCGTACGTGTACTAAGAGAGGTGATAGCTTAAAGCCAATATTCCAGCACCTTACATTTACTTGTATATTGCACTTCTTGTTATTTTGTTCACTTGTCTTAACGTAACTTTTCATTGTGTCATTTAATTATTCTTATTATTTTGATTGATTTTATTATACGAATTTGTTAGTCCATTTTATTCATGTTTTGATTTATTTAACGTAATTAAAATTTCATTGTTAAAGTTTACTTGTGTTTTGTGTGTCTTCTCCTTACCTTACCACAGACGAAGTTCCAGATTTTCTATTTTTTTTTTAATACTATGTGACGAGGCCATACCCCTAGCTTTGAACAGCCGAACAGCAACGCGTTACCGTCACATATTATATGGGGGCCTGTCCTAGGAGCTTCACTCAGGTACTGGTGCCAAGTGGTAATTTATGGTAAGCGTATTTAACTTTGTTAACGTAGCTTTACTATTTTTCATATTCAATTTCATTTTTTATAAGGTGCGGTGTATTGTGCATTACGAGAGTAACATATAGTGAAGGTGAGACAACTTTGGATTACGTGGTGACTGTAGGCCGCAGTCATACTCTTAATTGGTCATCTCTCCCTCCGTGTTATTACTCGTGTTTACCATCTTTGTCCCTTGGATATTTCTCATTTTTGACAGATCATCATATTGGTACCCTGGTACTGTGGTCTGCCCCGGGTCAAGAGTACCCAATCTTCTGCAATCTGACTGTAGGAGGACAAAGAGGGCCATAGTTCCTCTAGCTCGAACTTTAGTTGCTGAATTGGGACCTCAGCAGCAGTTCTCGTCACCAGTTGACACCTCGCACCCCTACACGTCAGTCAGAGATGATGATACATACAACGGTAGGGAATTAGCTTACTTTTTCAGAGCACAAAAGTTCGCTAATTCTGTAAGTATCATATTAAATTCAGTAGGAAAAACTTGCTTTATGTCCTATAGAGACTTGGCAAGGTATGCCTACATCCTTGGACTACCAATTTTACTTTTGAGGCATTTAACTGTTTCATTTGTTTTCGAAACTCTGTTTCATTTGTTAGTAGGATTTTCTTGCCCTTATCCTCTTACATGAATACCGGGTACAAGATTTCCTGCGCCCTTGATTTAATTTAATCATTTAAAATCTTTTACTTAACTTTCATTGTTAAAGATCTCACAGGATAGGTATCAGTTGCCACGTTGTCCTGTTTCTGACATTCACTATTGAATATTCGTGTACCTTTATTTGCTAATTTCACCATGTTTCGTCTCCAAGCTTTCCGTGCAAATCCAGCAGGTGAAATAGGGACTTTAAGTCGTGCCAAGAAGACTGAATTACAAACTCTTGCACATGAGTATCAACTAGAAGTTCCCTACCAAGCCAACAAAAATGACCTACACAACCTGTTGCTGGATTACTATTTAGAGCAAGGTAAGATAGACTCTGAAACTCATGAAACTTACTATATTACAGATAAAACTGATTTGGCGACGATGAAACTCAAACTAGAGCTGGCCAAGATTGAAGAACGAACAGCTGCCATACGGAGGGAAGAACAAGAACGAGAAATCACCCTCAGAGAACGCGAAGCTGCTTTGAGGAGAGACGAACAAGAACGCGAAGCTGCTTTGAGGAGAGACGAACAAGAACGCGAGGCCGCCTTGAGGAGAGAAGAACAAGAACGTGAGATTGCCTTACTCCAGGAGCGGGAACGCGTACGGCTTGAAACCAAACAACGCGAGTTGGAAATGCAACGCGAACATGACAAGCAACAAGCGACTCTGGCTCTAGAGTGTCGTCAACGCGAAATCGCCTTGGAAACTTCACACTTCACTCAACGCCAGCAAGCTACTGCCAATCTTCCCGTCAGTTTTAATATATCACATGCAAGTAAGTTAATGCCATCCTTTGTAGAAGCAGAAGTTGATGTGTTCTTTACCACCTTTGAAACCCTTGCTAATCAACTCAGTTGGCCTGTCGACCAATGGGCCACACTTCTCAGAGTTCATCTTACAGGTAGAGCTGCAGTCACACTCAGTACTTTGGCGTCTGAGAATGACTACCACACTCTGAAACAAGCAATGTTGGACGCCTACCTCCTCTCTACTGAAAGTTATAGAAGGAAATTCCGTGACCACCTGAAGGCAAGTACCACTACCTTCCTCGAGTTTGCTAACACGAAACGGAGGTATTTCATGAAATGGCTGGAAGCAGCACATGTCTCTACTTTTGCAGAACTCGTCAACCTGATGCTTGTTGAAGAATTCTTGAGACGTGTGCCGCCTCCTGTCCGCCTCTACTTAGCAGATAAAGAAGAAACCGACTACCTGAAGTGTGCTAAGTCGGCTGACACTTACAGCCTCATCCACCGGCTGACACCCGAACCATCCTCCAGTAAGAAGTCGTGGTACAGTTACGAGAAAGTGAGCCCCGATCAAGCTGGTTCACAACTGTACTGCAAGTATTGTAGACTCTATGGACATACCATAGACAAGTGTGGTAAGTCTCAATACAAGGGAACCACTGACCAACAAAAACCCAAACCAACTCCTCCTAAGTCCGGTAAGCCTGTGATGAATGTTGGTGTTAATGTTAATGATCTTTCTCTTTTCAGTAACCACCTGTATACTGGAACTGTCTCTGCCAACGGTTCAAATCCGGAGGGAAGTTGCAAATTGAAGATCTTGAGGGACACAGCGGCTCTTCAATCGATCATCTTGAAGTCGGTTGTGCCCAACATCGTCTACACCGGAGAAACTGTCTTCATCACTGACCTCACTGCTACCACTCCATACCCTCTCGCCAGAGTCCACCTGGATTGTCCCTACGTGAACGGGGAAGTCAAAGTCGCCGTCAGGGAAAAGCCTTTTCCCATGCCTGGAGTGCAACTTCTCCTAGGCAACGACTTGGCAGAAGACCTGCAACCGACCAACCTGATCGTAATGGACAAACCCCAGGTGTGTAACTCTGTGCCAAGTAACCCTATTCTAGAGTATGTTCCAGCAGAGGTTCAAGAGAGTGATGAAGTTTCTCCTCCGGTTCTCGTGACCAACCGTGCACAAGCCGCACGTCCACAGCCAGCTGACTCTACTGCTACCGCTGTCCCTCAAGACCCTCAGAAACTACCCCCGCATCTGACCAAGTTGGAGTTCCGTAAGTTGCAGAGGGAAGATCTTACTTTAACACCATTGTTTTTCCAGGCTGAGACTCAACCCGACAGTATTCCTGGGTTCTTCCTAGAGAACGACTTGCTCTACCGCAGATATAGACCCAGTAAACTGAAGGAGGAGGACGATTGGGCCAACATCGAACAACTTGTGATTCCCACCAGCCTGCGGCCCACTATTCTACACCTGGCCCACGGAGCGCTCTCCCACTACGGCTTCAACAAGACTTACCATGGAATTCGTCAAGACTACTACTGGCCAGGTATGGTAAATAACGTCAAACAGTACGTAAAACAGTGTCATACATGTCAGATGGCAGGCAAACCGAACATCTCCATTCCCAGAGCGCCACTGATTCCCATACAGGTACCTGCGGAACCTTTCCACAGACTCATAATTGACTGTGTCGGTCCTTTACCTCGGACCAGTTCAGGTAACGCCTACATCCTAACCATCCTGTGTCCTACCACCAGATTTCCCATAGCAGTTCCAGTGAAGAACGTCACGGCTGCTACGGTTATAAAACATCTATTGAAGATCTTCACTCAATACAGATTTCCCAGGGAGATTCAGAGCGACTGTGGTACCAACTTCACCAGTGATCTCTTCAAAAGGACACTGGAGGAGTTCAACATCAAACAGGTATTGTCCAGCCCCTATCATCCTGCTTCACAGGGTTCTCTTGAACGTAGTCATCAGACAATCAAAGCACTCTTGAAAAAGTTTTTTAGTGAAACCTCTAAGGATTGGGATAAGCAGATTGACCTTATAATGTGTATTTACAGAAGTCTCCCCAATGAGTCCCTAGGAGTATCTCCTTATGAGATGCTCTACGGCCGTAAGTGCCGTACTCCCCTTAAGGCTTTCAAAGACTCTCTAGACAATCTAGACAGATCTAGACAATCATGGGACAATATACATGGGAGATTTTAATGCTAGACATATTACGCTGGGAGACAGTACTAACAACGATAATGGATGCAAATTTATCAAATATGTTTATGACAACAGATTAACCGTGTATACTACGGATACCCAAACTCATTTATTGGGAGGCAGACTTGATTATGTAATGGGTAGAAACCTTGTGCAAGATAGGATGGAATGTTCGTTGGTAAATCACTTAGTTAGTGATCACTATGCAGTTTCTGCTTCCTATGAGGTACAGTGTGATGTACCTAATAGGCATCAGAGACGGAAAATGAATATTCCATATGGCTTGCATGACCACTTTATTAATTGTATATCAAAATGGTATCAAGATTACACAATAACGAATGTACAAGCCTTCTCCAGAGATCTCGTTGATACGATTACTACCTACTACGACACATGGGTGTGTTGGGGAACAGGTCGTAAGCCTAGCAGAAGTGGGCAACACCTGCCACCACCCAAGTGGGTCCTTGACCCCGTATTTGTTAAAGAACATGAACGAGTAAAGCAACTTGGAGATACGTACAAACGAACCAAAGCACAAGGTGACCTGCATGCATTTCTAGTTGCAAATAGAGAGGTGAGAGACATGAGCAACGTCATACGTAATAAACATTGGGAAGAGTTCCTACAAAGTATAAATGAGCAAACAACACTTGTTGAAGTTTGGGAAAAGATACGGAAAATCTCTAGAAGCAGCCCAACCAAACCGCTGCACCACAGCCCACTAGAACAAGCAAACATCCTCCTTGATCAATGGGCAATAACATCAAGCTACACCTCACTCCCAATTAACATACAGCACAAACTTGATGACACACGCCCCAACAGACAACGAACCATCAATCTTGCCTGTACAGCTATCGACGTGTCGGACCTTAATGATGTAACTGAATGGGAATTAAATCATGCACTAAAGATGGGAAAATCAACTGCTCCTGGAGAGGATGGTATTACTTACAGCCTACTGAGATTAGTCTCACACGTACCAGGTAATCCACTATTAGTGTTGTACAGAATGAGTTTACGTGAAGGAGTATTACCTGATGCTTGGACAAAGAGTGTCATTGTTCCTATCCCCAAACCACACTCAGATAATTATAGACCCATATCTTTAACATCGTGTGTTTGTAAAGTGCTTGAACGTATTGTTCTTAACCGACTCATGTATCGTATACAGGGGCACCTGTCACCCCAACTGTTTGGATTTATGCCTGGGCTCAGTACACAACACTGTTTTGCTGAGTACTTCGCACATATTGAAGCTTCCCCCCAAACAGTCTTCATCGACCTAGCAGCAGCTTTTGATACAGCAAACAGAGGAATCATACTGGAACAGCTTGCCGAGCTGGGAATACAAGGAAAATTACTGAAAAGGATAAAGGGCTATTTGTCTAATCGAACAGCATATGTTTTGTTTAATGGTGTTAAAAGCACAGAGAGCAAACACTTTGAACTGGGAACTCCACAAGGAGGGGTCCTCAGTCCCTTATTGTTCAACGTTCTGATGCATAAACTTATTAAAGATCTTCCAACTAATAATGAAGACACTGTCATTTGTTATGCTGATGATATATGTTTACAGGCTGCCACCGAGCCTAGAATGCAAGTTCTGCTCGACGCTTTTGCTACTAGAGCTGAGGAATGTGGCCTCCTTATCTCTGTACAGAAAACTCGTGCCCTCATTCCATGTGGTATTCCACCACCCAATTATCATATAGATGGGCGAGCACTTGAGAACTGCGAGTCTTACAGATACCTTGGTGTCCCCATTAACGACCCTGGGTACCTTTCTTCTCTCAAGAGGAGACTTTGGGAGAGATTAAAGCCCTTGCGGGTCCTTGTTGGTGTCAATCATGGGCTTAACGTGAGACTTGCTAGAATGTTTTATGTATCATTTATACGCTCTGTGATTGACTACAATGCTCTACATCTCACACTGTATACTGACAAAGAGCTGAAATCTCTTGAAACCTTGCAAAATGAAGCTATGCGTCTCATCCTTGGGGCTCCAAAGTCCACGAGAATAGTTAACATGAGAGCAGAGTTAAAATTACCTACCATAAGTGAGAGAATCTTGTCTATTAGCACAGTTTTCGGCGTGAAGGCATTGAGTAGATCTAGACAACACATGAAGTTTCAAGCTAAACTTTCTAATATGCTACACTCACCTCAGGTCTATAGAAGAAGAACGAAATCTGATTATGTATATTGGTTCTACAAGGTAGCCAACTCCATCAAAATATTAAATATGTACCCAACTCGACTAATGATTAATCAGCCAATTACTCCATGGGATAACTGGGATCTATCAGTTGATTTTGTAAATGCGCCCAAGAAAGATAGTGTGCACACTACATTATTAAAACAGTTAACACTGAAAAGCATCACTGAAAGTACTCAGAGTATGGGTAACGATGTTTATCAGTGCTATACCGACGGCTCTGTAGAAGAAGGTGGACGATGTACCGGATGTGCATGTAACATATTTGAACAATCTTCTCTCGTACATACAGCAATGAAGCGCGTCAATGACTGGGCAAGTACAACTCAAACCGAACTTGCAGGCATATACCTTGCCACTGAATTTTTAAAAGACAAAGGCAGTGGACTTATATACTGTGACTCGCAGAGTGCACTCCTGGCATTGAACGCACATAGTAGTGACACCCAGAAAATAGTCAGTGATATTCGAATGAATGTTTTAGCTGCCAAAGAAAACAGATTTGAGATTAAATTCCTATGGATACCATCACATGTTGGCATCTCAAGGCATGACACTGTTGATATGCTTGCTAAGTCAGCTTGCAGAAAACCAGTGGTAGAAATTGATATGGGTGTTTCATTAGCAGTGACAAAGAGAATACTTAAACAAATATCTAATGAAAATCTCACCGACCTAACAAATTCTCAAAGACCTGAAAGTTGTAGCATTAAATATTATGATAGATATCGTGAGGAGACATTCACATATGGGACTAATAGAACAAGAACCCGGCAATGTGATGTTATAGTGGCCAGAATACGCCTGGGATATAGACGTATCTGGCAGCTTTCTCAAAACCCAAATGTCGAGTACACAATGTGTCAACTTTGTGAAAGAGAAAACATGCACTCTCTTGAACATTATATTGTAGAATGTCCCATACTGACTGACTTTCGCCCTCCTGGGCTAAGGTATGCTGAACTCTGTAGTTACTATATGAGTACTGGAACACTTGATGATATATTGGACTTGTATCCAAAATTGACCATGTAATGTATCAATCATACAATGTATGTATGTGATGTAACTATATAACCTGAGCTTGTAAAAGCACCTTCATCACCTTCAGTGATTAAGTGCTTAATTGCACACTAGTTTCTTTATCAGCTACCTCACCCTGTCAGGGTAAATGAGACAAATGTATGTGAATGCATGTATGTGTGTATATATGTATGTGTATGTGTGTGTGTGTATGTATATGTATGGGTATAAAGCAAATATGGAAGCTGATCAGAATTACATTTCACCTTTGTGAATGTACATTAATGACACTATGTAAAAGACACATCTAATACTTTATGTAGGGCGTACGTAAATCTGTGTATCTTTGTATTTACGTATGTAGGTTAGCTTAGCATTTTAAAAGCACCGAACCACCTTCTGTGGTTGAGTGTTCAATAAACCCTTGAACTGTATGTTTAACACTTCTCTAACCCTGTCCATGGAGGACAGAAGAAAATGTATATATGCTGGTTAGCATTGTAAATGTGTGGCCACGTCTGTGGTAGAAAAAAAAAAAAAAAAAAAAAAAAAAAAAAAAAAAAAAAAAAAAAAAAAAAAAAAAAAAAAAAAACTCTCTCCGAGATGCCACCTTCAGTGAGCATCAGAATGTGCCCCAGTTTCTTCAAAACCTTCAACACATTCTAGAGAGAGTCCACCGCTTTGCCCATGATAATCTATTGAAAGCCCAGGAGAGAATGAAGACTCATTTTGACCAGACCAGCAAAGTACGAAAATTTAAGCCGGGAGACTTCGTCCTTGCATATTTCCCTATCCCAGGTTCACCTTTCCAAAACAGGTTTTCAGGACCCTACCGCGTCAAAGAGTGCAGGAATAACAACAACTACGTAATAGAGACTCCAGATAGGCGGCGGAAGACCCAGCTGTGCCACGTCAACCTCCTGAAGCAATATAATGGTACTCCTCCCACTGTCTTAATTAACTATTCCACCTTCACAGAACCCTACATCCACAGTGAGACCTTCCCAGCTTCTCCTCCCGAAAGCGAGTCAGCTGACAAGGAGTCAGCGCTTTCTAATTCCGAAATCCTTAATGATCTTCCCAAATACTTTCAGGATAATCATAGTGCACCTCTCGTCAAGATCTTCAGAGAACATAAAGAGTTGTTCCCAGATGACCCCCAAGAGTGTAATGTTACCCAGCACGACATCCAACTGCTCCCCGACACCCGGCCGATTCGTCAACCCTTCTACCGAATCAGCCCGAGCAAGAAGGAAGTCATGCGTGCTGAGGTGCAGTACCTCATGGATCATGGACTGGCTACACCTTGTGAGTCCCCCTGGGCCTCACCTTGTATCTTGGTGCCCAAACCCCAAGGTAAGGTGCGGTTATGTACCGACTATCGTAAACTAAACAATGTAACTGTCAAGGATGCTTACCCCTTGCCAAGGATAGATGACATCCTTGATGCCATTGGTAGTGCCCAGTACTTGTCCCAAGTGGACTTGCTTAAGGGGTACTATCAAGTGTGTCTAACGGAGCGAGCTAAAGAGATATCTGCCTTCATCAGTCCTTCTGGACTTTTCAGATATGAACGCCTTCCTTTCGGACTATGTAATGCCCCGGCCACCTTTCAGAGAGCTGTCAACCGTGTCATCCAGGGCTTGGATAACACATACGCCTACCTGGACGATATCGTCGTAGCCTCCAACACCTGGAGTGAACATCGGCTCCAGCTGCGACGTCTGTTCTCCAAGCTCCTGACAGCCGGCCTCACCATCAACCTGGGCAAGTCCACTTTCGCGAAAGGTAAAGTGCGTTATCTGGGTCATGTTATTGGGAGTGGCAGCATAGCTCCGTTAGACTCACACACTCAAGCCATCCAACAGTATCCACAGCCTACCACCAGGAAGCAGCTCCTGCGCTTCCTTGGTCTTGCCTCCTACTACCGTAGGTTTGTGAGGAATTTCAGTACAGTCGCCACACCTCTAATTCTATTAACCAGTCCCAAGCAACGGTATAATTGGACCATGCAGCAAACCGTTGCTTTCGAACAACTCAAATTCCTCCTCTGTTCTAACCCCATTCTCGCCTCTCCAGATATCACCAAGCCTTTCGTCCTTCATGTCGACGCCAGTGGTACCGGCGTTGGTGGTGTCCTGATGCAACAACGAGGCGAGGAGGTTCTACCTGTCAGCTACTACAGCTACAAACTGAAACCACACCAGAGGAACTACAGCACTATTGAAAAGGAGCTACTATCCATCGTCCTGAACCTCCAACACTTCGCTCCGTACCTACAAGGCGCCAGGTCTACCACCATCTTCTCAGACCACAACCCTCTCCGCTTCCTACATCAAGCCCAATTCACCAACCAGCGTCTTCTACGATGGGCTCTGTATTTACAAGATTTCAACCTGGAGATCCGCTATGTCAAGGGTTCTGACAACACCATAGCCGATGCCCTCTCCAGAGTTTATGAAGTAGAAGCGACTCCATCCATTACTCCACCACATAACGACGTACTTCTTCCAGAACCGCAGGCTTCGGGGGAGAGTTGTGACAATAATCTCCTTCAAGAGATTGAGCCTGCTCTTCCCTCTACAATTACGTCGATACAACTATATAAAACTACTATGGAAGAAATGTCCAACAACGACAACAACATCTCCAAGGTTTGCCAGAGCGCAAAACGTATGCAGCCAGGAACACCTGCTCAGACTCAAACCGCCAAACTACCCGTCTTGCTGCCGGCTCCTCTGATTGGTCGCCGGTCGGGCTGCAACTGCACTCCACCCCCCCATACTACTTGATGTCTGGGGCCGCCACAACCTCAGTCCTCAGAATATTCCGTGCTTTCTCACAGTTAACACTTCTCCCTGCTAGACGTAAGCTTTGGCGTACGTGTACTAAGAGAGGTGATAGCTTAAAGCCAATATTCCAGCACCTTACATTTACTTGTATATTGCACTTCTTGTTATTTTGCTCACTTGTCTTAACGTAACTTTTCATTGTGTCATTTAATTATTCTTATTATTTTGATTGATTTTATTATACGAATTTGTTTGTCCATTTTATTCATGTTTTGATTTATTTAACGTAATTAAAATTTCATTGTTAAAGTTTACTTGTGTTTTGTGTGTCTTCTCCTTACCTTACCACAGACGAAGTTCCAGATTTTCTATTTTTTTTAATACTATGTGACGAGGCCATACCCCTAGCTTTGAACAGCCGAACACCAACGCGTTACCGTCACAAGGACCTATGGCAATTCCACGACCAAGAGATGGCTTCCTGAACCTTGCAGGAATTAACCTCACTGAGGACCAAGTCACTCTCCTAAATCTGGGCATAAACTGTCATGTTATGTCCAGACCGAGTGAGATGGCCCGGAAAGTAGAGTTGGAAATTCTGTTGGACGACATATTCGACCTCGAGACACAAAAGAAGGTCACTACCAAAGATACCTTACAAGCAGAACTTATTGCAGAAGGAGGAAAGAATCGAGGCAATTACAGAAGCACCATACTGTCCCCCGAGCTTAAAGCGGCAGCTAAAAGCCTTCGTGAGAACAAGGAGATAGTTGTCAGGAGAGGTGACAAGTCGCCAATATATGTCATTCTTAAAAAAGACGAATATCTGGCGAATATGAACATCATACTCTCTGACCAAACTAAGTTCCAAAGGGTAATGAAGGACACTACAGCTGAATTAAAAGCAAAGGTCAACAAACTGATCGAAACTGTGAACGCCAAGAAATCCGGACTCCACCTGCCAAAGATCATTGGGGAATATAAACCTGGATATGCGTATGGAAATGTCAAGACACACAAGCCTGGAAACCCACTTCGGCCAATCATTAGCCACATACCCACACCCACGTACAGACTGGCGAAGCGACTCAACGGCCTGCTGACTCCTTATGTTCCTTGCGCCTTCAGCCTGAAGTCTCCAAAGGAATTTGTTGACTTACTGCGGGGCACACGGGCCACAGGGATAAGAGCCTCGTTGGACGTAGAATCGCTGTTTACCAACGTACCTGTGGACGAGACAATCGGAATGATAGCCGACAGAGTGTATCGTGATCCAGCCTGTACTCCTCTTGACATACCAGAAAATATTCTGAGGAAACTACTCCAAGCTTGTACTAAAGAGGCACCCTTCTTGAGCCCGGATGGGCACATGTATAAGCAAGTAGATGGGGTCGCCATGGGTTCTCCCCTAGGTGTCCTGTTTGAAAACTTCTACATGGGTACCATCGAGCAAAAAGTCTTAGTCGACATGAACTTGAAACTGGCCATATACTGCAGGTATGTTGACGACATTTTTACACAGGTACCTGATGTCAGACATCTGCAGGAGCTGAAGGAGGCATTTGAGCAGAGTTCCGTGCTGCGTTTCACTTACGAGATGGAAAAGGATGGGAAGCTGCCCTTTCTAGATGTAACAGTCATGGAAAAGGGCGGAGGTTTCCACACTGCAGTCTACACTAAGGAAACGAACATAGGAATGTGCCTAAATGCCAACAGCGACTGCCCAGACAGGTACAAGAGGAGTGTTGTTAACGCATATGTCGACCGTGCTCTCAGCCACAGCTCAGAATGGAAGCAAGTCGACGAAGAACTCTGCAGGGTAAGGCAGGTCCTAGTCAATAACGGCTTCTCCAATGGTTTCGTCGAAGACATCATAAGAAGGAAAGTGAAAAGCCATGCAACCTCTGAAGAGACAACTAACACAACACCTATACCCCCTATTAGACTATTTTACAGGAACTTCTTTTCCACAGCTCATAAAACGGAGGAAAGGGTCCTGAAAGATATTGTTAATAGAAACGTTATCCCTACAGACAAAAATCAGAGGATACAACTGACGATTTACTATAAAACCAGAAAAACGGCCAGCCTACTCATGAGAAACTCTCCAGACACAAAACAGAACGCTTTAAAAGAGACTAACGTCGTCTATGCCTTTAAATGCCCTCTTGGGGACTGTAAGCTCCAAAAAAAACAGTTTATAGGCAAGACAACAACATCTCTTTCTAGGCGTTTAACGATGCATAAGCAACAGGGCTCCATTAAGGAACATATAATCTCTTCCCACAACCAAACCATAGCCAGAGAAATCCTAGTAAACAACACAGAAATCATCGATAGATACAGCGATAGCAGGCGGCTTGACGTTTGCGAGGCACTACACATCAAGAAGTCAACACCAGCAATCAACAGCCAATTATTGCACAACTATATTCTACCCACCTCTAGACTCCGCTCCAATATAGAAGCATCAAGAAATATGGACCAATAGGCTTTCTACAAACACTTCTATTCAATACCCATTGTTTCGTGTTCTGTCTTGTGTTGATGAAATTAATACCCTATTAATACCACCTCTTGTTCTGTCTTGTGTTGATGAAATTAATACCCTATTAATGCCACTTCTTGTTCTGTTTTGTGTTAATGCCACATCACCCCTTCCACCTCACTCAAATGTAGATATAAAATCGGAGATGCGTAAGTTCTATTCAGTTGTGTATTTGTGAACTAAAGTCTTTGAAAATGTAATAAGTTTCACGAAACGCGCTCGTGTCGCGTCAGACTAGAAATAAAAATGAATTTTGGAGAATTGATTTTTGATTTACCTCCAACAGTGAAAAGAAATGTACGAAAGATTGAGAAAATTCGTGTTAGAATTATTAATCTTACTTTTTCGGTCATATTTAATAATATATATATATATATATATATATATATATATATATATATATATATATATATATATATATATATATATATATATATATATATATATATATATATATATATATATATATATATATATATATGTGTGTATATCACGAAAATAAACACGTGATTAAGAATGTGACAATGTCAGACCACGGAGGAAAAATGAAACAGGAAATTTCCTTAAGTACTTTCGTATATTAAATACATCTTCAGAAGGTCAACCTTCTGAAGATGTATTTAATATACGAAAGTACTTAAGGAAATTTCCTGTTTCATTTTTCCTCCGTGGTCTGACATTGTCATATATATATATATATATATATATATATATATATATATATATATATATATATATATATATATATATATATATATATATATATATATATATATATATATATGTCGTACCTAGTAGCCAGAACGCACTTCTCAGCCTACTATGCAAGGCCCGATTTGCCTAATAAGCCAAGTTTTCATGAATTAATATATTTTCTTTATTTTTTTCATATGAAATGATAAAGCTACCCATTTCATT
This sequence comes from Procambarus clarkii, assembly GCF_040958095.1. Classification (NCBI taxonomy): domain Eukaryota; kingdom Metazoa; phylum Arthropoda; class Malacostraca; order Decapoda; family Cambaridae; genus Procambarus; species Procambarus clarkii. The sequence continues at coordinate 35,108,690 of NC_091177.1, forward strand.
ATGTATGAGGTCAATTTTTTTTAATTAGAGTTAAAATTAACGTAGTTATATGTCCGAACCTAACCAACCCTACCTAACCTAACCTAACCTATCTTTATAGGTTAGGTTAGGTTAGGTAGCCGAAAAAGTTAGGTTAGGTTAGGTTAGGTAGGTTAGGTAGTCGATAAACAATTAATTCATGAAAACGTGGCTTATTAGGCAAATTGGGCCTTGCATAGTAGGCTGAGAAGTGCGTTCTGGCGACATATATGTATATATATATATATATATATATATATATATATATATATATATATATATATATATATATATATATATATATATATATATATATATATATATATATATACGACATATATATATATATGTCGTACCTAGTAGCCAGAATGCACTTCTTGGCCTACTGTGCAAGGTCTGATTTGCCTAATAAGCCAAATTTTCCTGAATTAATATATTTTCTCTAATTTTTTTCTTTTGAAATGATAAAGATGATAAAGCTACCCATTTCATTATGTATGAGGTCAATTTTTTTATATTGGAGTTAAAATTAACGTAGATATATAACCGAACCTAACCAACCCTACCTAACCTAACCTAACCTATCTTTATAGGTTAGGTTAGGTTAGGTAGCCGAAAAAGGTAGGTTAGGTTAGGTTAGGTAGGTTAGGTAGTAGAAAAACAATTAATTCATGAAAACTTGGCTTATTAGGCAAATCGGGCCTTGCGTAGTAGGCTGAGAAGTGCATTCTGGCTAGTAGGTACGACATATATATATATATATATATATATATATATATATATATATATATATATATATATATATATATATATATATATATATATATATATATATATATATATATATATGTATATATATATATATATATATATATATATATATATATACATATATATATATATATATATATATATATATATATATATATATATATATATGTATATATATATATATATATATATATACATATATATATATATATATATATATATATATATATATATATATATATATATATATATGTCGTACCTAGTAGCCAGAACTCACTTTTTGGCCTACTATGCATGGCCCGATTTGCCTAATAAGCCAAGTTTTCCTGAATTAATATATTTTTTCTAATTTTTTTCTTATGAAATGATAAAGCTACCCATTTCATTATGTATGAGGTCATTTTTTTTTTATTGGAGTTAAAATTAACGTAGATATATGACCGAACCTAACCAACCCTACCTAACCTAACCTAACCTATCTTTATAGGTTAGGTTTGGTTAGGTAGCCGAAAAAGTTAGGTTAGGTTAGGTTAGGTAGGTTAGGTAGTCGAAAAACAATTAATTCATGAAAACTTGGCTTATTAGGCAAATCGGGCATTGCATAGTAGGCTGAGAAGTGCGTTCTGGCTACTAGGTACGACATATATATATATATATATATATATATATATATATATATATATATATATATATATATATATATATATATATATATATATATATATATATATATATATATATTACATATGACCAAAAAAGTAAGATAAATAATTCTAACACAAATTTTCTCGATCTTTCGTACGTTTCTTTTCACTGTTGGTGGTAATTCAAAAATCAATTCTCCAAAATTCATTTTTATTTCTAGTCTGATGCGACACTTGAGCGCGTTTCGTAAGACTTATTACATTTTCAAAGACTTTAGTTTACACATACATAACTGAATAGAACTTACACATCTTCGATTTGTTTATATCTACATTTGAGTGAGGTGGATGGGGTGTGGTGGTATTAATAGGGTATTATATTCCTAAACACAAGACAGAACACGAAACAATAGGTATTGAATGGAAGTGATTGTAGAAAGCCATGTGTAAAAATGTCGTCAACATACCTGCAGTATATGGCCGGTTTCAAGTTCATGTCGACTAAGACTTTTTGCTCGATGGTACCCATGTAGAAGTTTGCAAACAGGACACCTAGGGGAGAACCCATGACGACCCCATCTACTTGCTTATACATGTGCCCATCCGGGCTCAAGAAGGGTGCCTCTTTAGTACAAGCTTGGAGTAGTTTCCTTAGGATTTTTTTTGACATACCAGAAAAAATCCTAAGGAAACTACTCCAAGCTTGTACTAAAGAGGCACCCTTCTTGAAGCCGGATGGGCACATGTATAAGCAAGTAGATGGGGTCGCCATGGGTTCTCCCCTAGGTGTCCTGTTTGAAAACTTCTACATGGGTACCATCGAGCAAAAAGTCTTAGTCGACATGAACTTGAAACCGGCCATATACTGCAGGTATGTTGACGACATTTTTACACAGGTACCTGATGTCAGACATCTGCAGGAGCTGAAGGAGGCATTTGAGCAGAGTTCCGTGCAGCGTTTCACTTTCGAGATGGAAAAGGATGGGAAGCTGCCCTTTCTAGATGTAACAGTCATGGAAAAGAGCGGAGGTTTCCACACTGCAGTCTACACTAAGGAAACGAACATAGGAATGTGCCTAAATGCCAACAGCGACTGCCCAGACAGGTACAAGAGGAGTGTTGTTAACGCATATGTCGACCATGCTCTCAGCCACAGCTCAGAATGGAAGCAAGTCGACGAAGAACTCTGCAGGGTAAGGCAGGTCCTAGTCAATAACGGCTTCTCCAATGGTTTCGTCGAAGACATCATAAGAAGGAAAGTGAAAAGCCATGCAACCTCTGAAGAGACAACTAACACAACATCTATACCCCCTATTAGACTATTTTACAGGAACTTCTTTTCCACAGCTCATAAAACGGAGGAAAGGGTCCTGAAAGATATTGTTAATAGAAACGTTATCCCTACAGACAAAAATCAGAGGATACAACTGACGATTTACTATAAAACCAGAAAAATGGCCAGCCTACTCATGAGAAACTCTCCAGACACAAAACAGAACGCTTTAAAAGAGACTAACGTCGTCTATGCCTTTAAATGCCCTCTTGGGGACTGTAAGCTCCAAAAAAACAGTATATAGGCAAGACAACAACATCTCTTTCTAGGCGTTTAACGATGCGTAAGCAACAGGGCTCCATTAAGGAACATATAATCTCTTCCCACAACCAAACCATAGCCAGAGAAATCCTAGTAAACAACACAGAAATCATCGATAGATACAGCGATAGCAGGCGGCTTGACGTTTGCGAGGCACTACACATCAAGAAGTCAACACCAGCAATCAACAGCCAATTATTGCACAACTATATTCTACCCACCTCTAGACTCCGCTCCAATATAGAAGCATCAAGAAATATGGACCAATAGGCTTTCTACAAACACTTCTATTCAATACCCATTGTTTCGTGTTCTGTCTTGTGTTGATGAAATTAATACCCTATTAATACCACCTCTTGTTCTGTCTTGTGTTGATGAAATTAATACCCTATTAATGCCACTTCTTGTTCTGTCTTGTGTTAATGCCACATCACCCCTTCCACCTCACTCAAATGTAGATATAAAATCGGAGATGCGTAAGTTCTATTCAGTTGTGTATTTGTGAACTAAAGTCTTTGAAAATGTAATAAGTTTCACGAAACGCGCTCGTGTCGCGTCAGACTAGAAATAAAAATGAATTTTGGAGAATTGATTTTTGATTTACCTCCAACAGTGAAAAGAAATGTACGAAAGATTGAGAAAATTCGTGTTAGAATTATTAATCTTACTTTTTCGATCATATTTAATAATATATATATATATATATATATATATATATATATATATATATATATATATATATATATATATATATATATATATATATATATATATGTGTGTATATCACGAAAATAAACACGTGATTAAGAATGTGACAATGTCAGACCATGGAGGAAAAATGAAACAGGAAATTTCCTTAAGTACTTTCGTATATTAAATACATCTTCAGAAGGTCATTTTACAGATCGAGTGATGGGTATAAATAGGCAGGAAGGAGTGGTGAAGTAAGGTGAGGTACAATACTTGGACAACGCAGAAGGCCTATCTGATGCACCCAATTGGCACATCCGATGTAGCACAATGGCCCATCTGATACAGCAGACATACAAGCATAATATATAGGTAATTATAACATAAAGAAGTAAATATATACAATAAATTAGTGAGACAAATGTTTTTCAATGATTCTACTTAAATCACCTTTTAGCTGATCTATTAGAAATGGATCTAAGTTATATAGACCACTGCTAATATTCAAATTACTTTCTTTGGTGATCTGTATCAAAGCAGATTCAATTATGTTTCTGTTATAGGTGCTTTTACAATTTGTTATTGAAGAAGCACTCTCCCAATCAATTTGGTGAGCTTTTTCTGACAAATGCACAAACAAAGCATTAGACATTTGGCCATGTTTTACAGAGTATTTATGTTGCGATATTCTACATTTTAAATCTTTAGATGTTTGCCCGACATAGAACTTATTACATTCCTTACACGGTATTTTATAAATGACGCAATTATCACTACGAGGGCTGTTCCTTACTAATAGCTTACCAACAGTGTTTTCGTAGCTAAACATTACATCTATATTAAAAAGTTTCAAGGCCTTGACAATATTCTCAAACCCAGAGAAATATGGTAAACATAACACATTCTTTGGGCGAATCCTTTCACTGCATACATTATTATAATATGTACGACGAGCTTTGTTACGACAAACTTCCAAAAAATTCAGTGGGTAACAAAGCTTAAGACCAATTGAATCAATATTCTTAAATTCTTCATCTAAGAATTCTGGACTCACAACTCGAAGAGCTCTTAGATACATTGAAGAAAAAATTGACTTTTTTACATTGTATTTATGCCCTGAAAAATAATGAACATAAGATAAATTGTTCGTAGGTTTTCTGTAAACACTAAACTTTAATGAAGAGTTTTCCCTATGAATAAGCACATCTAAGAATGGCAAACATTTATCAATTTCAGTCTCCATAGTAAATTTTATGGAGGTGACTTGGTCATTAAGTTTGGCTACAAATTCGTCTGTGTTTACATCTGAAGGCCAAATGCACAAGATATCATCAACATATCTAAACCAAGGAATGATTCCAGGAGTTATTTTTGAAACGAATTTCTTTTCAAAGAATTCCATGTACAGGTTTGAGAGCAATGGCGATAAAGGATTCCCCATTGCCATTCCAAAAGTCTGTAAATAATACTCATTATTAAAGGTAAATTTACATTCTTTAATGCACAACTTAACAAGACTGACAATAATATCAGCAGAAAGAGGTAAGTCATGGCTCATTAGTTCACGAGCAAGATAATCGAGAATATCATCGACCGGTACCTTAGTGAACAAGGAACAAACGTCAAAACTGATTAACTTTACATCAGGAGTGACAGGAACACTATTCAATTTGTTAACTAAATCAAGAGAATTTGTCAAATGAGAAGAGGAGATAGTTCCTAACAAAGGGGACAAGATTTTGGTAAGCCATTTGGAGAGTTTGTAAGAAATGGATCCCACAGAACTGATGATAGGTCTCATGGGATTGTTAGGCTTATGCGTCTTGACAAGACCATATAGATATGGTAATGAAGGTGATGAAGTAGTAAATTGATTAAGAAGATCTTTATGTTTACTTAACAACTTCCTCAAGCTACTATTGAAGAACTTGATGATGTCCTCAAGAGGATTTTTCCTAAGCTTAGTGTACGTTGAAGAATCTAGGAGGAGATCATTCATTTTCGAAATATATTCCTCCTTGTTTAAAATAACAATAGTGCTGGATTTATCAGCCTTTGTTATATGAATGGAAGGATCGGCTCTTAACTCCTGTAAGCTTCGTCTGAATCTTTCGGGAAAATTGTTTGTTTGGGGCGTCAACATTGAACCATAAACAATACCTTTAACCAGGTTTAGGTTTTGTGAAGACAGAGAGTTATGTTTTTTATGTTTTTTTATGAGAGTTATGTACCTTTGGACTGGAAAAATCTTCTGATGGATGAAATATATAGTGACTTACGCGGAAAAATTAATCAGTTACAGAAAATTCTTAAGCGCAAGTTAGAAAGTTTGATTAAAAATAGTGATTGGAACAAGAAATCTAATCCTAACAACGTGTTGAATCTGTCGTCCAAAACGATATGTGAAAATGTGGTTACTGCTTTGGGTTATGGTATGTCTTTTGCCATTTCAAATCAACCTTCTGCAGTTAAAATTGCTAGTTCATTGTTACAGCTTGAAAAACATAACTCTCTGTCTTCACAAAACCTATCAAAAAGGCTTCACAAAACCTTCAAAATCAGTTTTGACGTTTGTTCCTTGTTCACTAAGGTACCGGTCGATGATATTCTCGATTATCTTGCTCGTGAACTAATGAGCCATGACTTACCTCTTTCTGCTGATATTATTGTCAGTCTTGTTAAGTTGTGCATTAAAGAATGTAAATTTACCTTTAATAATGAGTATTATTTACAGACTTTTGGAATGGCAATGGGGAATCCTTTATCGCCATTGCTCTCAAACCTGTACATGGAATTCTTTGAAAAGAAATTCGTTTCAAAAATAACTCCTGGAATCATTCCTTGGTTTAGATATGTTGATGATATCTTGTGCATTTGGCCTTCAGATGTAAACACAGACGAATTTGTAGCCAAACTTAATGACCAAGTCACCTCCATAAAATTTACTATGGAGACTGAAATTGATAAATGTTTGCCATTCTTAGATGTGCTTATTCATAGGGAAAACTCTTCATTAAAGTTTAGTGTTTACAGAAAACCTACGAACAATTTATCTTATGTTCATTATTTTTCAGGGCATAAATACAATGTAAAAAAGTCAATTTTTTCTTCAATGTATCTAAGAGCTCTTCGAGTTGTGAGTCCAGAATTCTTAGATGAAGAATTTAAGAATATTGATTCGATTGGTCTTAAGCTTTGTTACCCACTGAATTTTTTGGAAGTTTGTCGTAACAAAGCTCGTCGTACATATTATAATAATGTATGCAGTGAAAGGATTCGCCCAAAGAATGTGTTATGTTTACCATATTTCTCTGGGTTTGAGAATATTGTCAAGGCCTTGAAACTTTTTAATATAGATGTAATGTTTAGCTACGAAAACACTGTTGGTAAGCTATTAGTAAGGAACAGCCCTCGTAGTGATAATTGCGTCATTTATAAAATACCGTGTAAGGAATGTAATAAGTTCTATGTCGGGCAAACATCTAAAGATTTAAAATGTAGAATATCGCAACATAAATACTCTGTAAAACATGGCCAAATGTCTAATGCTTTGTTTGTGCATTTGTCAGAAAAAGCTCACCAAATTGATTGGGAGAGTGCTTCTTCAATAACAAATTGTAAAAGCACCTATAACAGAAACATAATTGAATCTGCTTTGATACAGATCACCAAAGAAAGTAATTTGAATATTAGCAGTGGTCTATATAACTTAGATCCATTTCTAATAGATCAGCTAAAAGGCGATTTAAGTAGAATCATTGAAAAACATTTGTCTCACTAATTTATTGTATATATTTACTTCTTTATGTTATAATTACCTATATATTATGCTTGTATGTCTGCTGTATCAGATGGGCCATTGTGCTACATCGGATGTGCCAATTGGGTGCATCAGATGGGCCTTCTGCGTTGTCCAAGTATTGTACCTCACCTTACTTCACCACTCCTTCCTGCCTATTTATACCCATCACTCGATCTGTAAAATGACCTTCTGAAGATGTATTTAATATACGAAAGTACTTAAGGAAATTTCCTGTTTCATTTTTCCTCCGTGGTCTGACATTGTCATATATATATATATATATATATATATATATATATATATATATATATATATATATATATATGTATATATATATATATATATATATATATATATATATATATATATATATATATATATATATATATATATATATATATTGGTGTATACTGGCAGCAGGTTTTCTTTCAAACATGTTTCATTGAATATGACCGCATATTCTGTATTTGTTATTTTCTGGTTTAGGGCTTCTATCCCTCTAACTATTTTCTTAGCATCAGGGCTTAATTGAAATAGGAGTTCTCCAAAACTCATTTTCGTACTTTTAAGGTGAAGAAAAGAAGTGATTTACTATAGAGTGTATTACACTTATTTGTATAATTTGCACGACGTTTCGAACCTCCATGGTTCATTCTCAAGTGAACAGATCTTACAATACTAGTTGATTTTATACCCGCATTAGGTCAGGTGATAATACAATGAAGGTGAAAACATGGGGGGATACATAACGGATAAACATAGGGGCTGCAGAAGGCTTATTGGCCCATACGAGGCATCTCCTATCTAAACACAAAGATTAATCCAGTGTAATTGGCCTGTTATGTTGGACATTGTCTTCTGTGTTGGCATCGATATGTTCTTGTCTTGTCCTTACTCTCATGGTGGGTAGAGTAAATAGTTCCGTGATTTGGGTGTTCATGGTAGGTCGCTCTATTCTTATGTGAATTGCCTCAAGAATTTGTAATCTTCTTGAATCTTGGGTTTTGTCTATTATGCAAGTATTCTTGTTCAACATTTCTCTTGTTAGAGTAATGTCATGGGCTTGTCTCATGTGATTCCTAGGGGCACCAGATTGAAGATGGCATGTCAAACGCCTCGTCAGCTTGGTCGACGTCATACCTATGTACTTACATTGAAGGTTACATCCTTCGTGGGGGCAAGTGTACATGTATACAACGCTTGACTGCTGTAGAGGGTTCTCCGTCGGCTTCGGGCTGTTTTTGATAAGGAGTTCGGAAGTCTTCTTGGTTTTGTAGAATATTATCAGGTTTATGTTTTGGTTAGGAGTAGTGCTTTTTACTCCTTTACGGATTATTTCTTTCATTATTCTTTCCTCTTTTATATGTTCACTGTGCATGGTTGATTTGTAATATAATTTTATTGGGGGTGTTGTGGTTTCTGTTCTAGGTTCTGAATTATACCAACGGTCCAGGTGTCTTCTTATAGCAGCGTTTATTTCCGCGTTGCTATATCCGTTGTTCACCAATACCTGAGTTACTCTTTCAAACTCTCTACTCACGTTGCTCCATTCAGAGCAGTGGGTAAGCGCTCGACGAATATAAGCATTGAGAACACTGGCTTTGTATCTTTGGGGGCACTCACTTCTACCGTTCAGGCATAATCCTATGTTGGTGGGCTTGGTATATACGTTGGTGCTTAAAGAGGTTCCTGTTTTTGTTATTAGTACATCCAAGAATGGCAGACTGTTATTTTCACTATTTTCATGTGTAAATCGGAGTACTGACTCTCTCTCTAGGTGTCTTTTTAGGTCAATTAGTTCATCTGAGACTTTTACTATTACGAATATGTCATCTACATAACGGCAGTATACAGTTGGTTTTTGTCTGCTACTGAAGACCCTATCTTCGATGGTTCCCATATAAAAATTAGCAAATAAAACTCCTAAGGGGGAGCCCATTGCTACTCCGTCTATTTGTAAATACATGTCTCCTTGTGGACTGATGAAAGGGGCTTCCTTTGTACATGCTTCGAGAAGACTTTTCAAGTATGGCTCAGGTATGTCTAATTTGGGGGTGCTCTCGTCTCTGTATACTCTGTCCAGTATCATTCCTATGGTTGTGTCGACTGGGACGTTGGTAAAAAGGGATTCAACGTCCAGGGAAGCGATGATTCCATCGGGCTGGGTAGATTTGATCAATTCTAGGAAATCTGCTGATGATTGTAGACTAAACTTACTTGGAGTGTATGGAGTTAGGAGTTCATTGAGTTTCTTTGCCAGGTGATAAGTTGGGGTTGGTATTTGGCTGATTATAGGGCGTAGTGGGTTACCTGGTTTATGCGTCTTAACATTGCCGTAGGCATATCCTAAGTAATAGTCGCCTTGAAGTTTATTGAAATGCACACTACCTTTCTTTGCGTTGATTGCTGTAATTGTTTTGTTTACTTTCCGCTTAAGGTCTTCTACGGGGTTCCTCGTGATTCGTTGAAATTTGGAGTCGTCACTTAGGATGTCGCTAATTTTGTTCATGTATTCATGGGTAGGAATCAATACATATGCTGCTGTTTTGTCGGCTTTTCTTATTGTTACGTCTTTCAGATTTTTTAGTTGTTTCGCTGCTTCTTTGAGTCGTGGGGTTAAGATTGTAGATGAATATGTTCCTCGTTTTTTCCCTGCTTCTGCAAGTAGTTCAGCTTGAAGTGTGTCAGTGGTGATGACTTTTTTGTTGTCTTCTAGCTTATGGATATCGTCCAGAAGCATTTCGATTTCCAGGCGTTTTTGATGCATCTTTGGTTTAGATAAGAATTGACAATTTAGACCAAGATTTAAGACGTCTCGTTGGTCCTGGGTAAGATCATAAGAAGTCAGGTTAAAGTAGCCATCTTTAGGACGAGGGATTTTTAGCTGTCCACCGTTTAGGGATGTTAACTTACGGAGTGTCTTTGTTTCTACAAGAGTTTTATGTTGTTGTTTCAGGTTAAATAGTTCACTGTTGATGGTTTGCTTGAGTTGGATAGGGATGTCGTACTGGGTCCATTTGTTTAACAGATGCTCCGCCTGCTCTATAAAGGTTTGGAGGGCTTCCTTCTTCTTGTTTAGTTGATGCCGAATGAGCTCTTGCCTATACCTATAGGTAAACTCTGTATTGCGGACTGCTGGGTCATGTGGGTTTATATTGGTGTATACTGGCAGCAGGTTTTCTTTCAAACATGTTTCATTGAATATGACCGCATATTCTGTATTTATTATTTTCTGGTTTAGGGCTTCTATCCCTCTAACTATTTTCTTAGCATCAGGGCTTAATTGAAATAGGAGTTCTCCAAAACTCATTTTCGTACTTTTAAGGTGAAGAAAAGAAGTGATTTACTATAGAGTGTATTACACTTATTTGTATAATTTGCACGACGTTTCGAACCTCCATGGTTCATTCTCAAGTGAACAGATCTTACAATACTAGTTGATTTTATACCCGCATTAGGTCAGGTGATAATACAATGAAGGTGAAAACATGGGGGGATACATATGATTGTAAGTTTAGTCTACAATCATCAGCAGATTTCCTAGAATTGATCAAATCTACCCAGCCCGATGGAATCATCGCTTCCCTGGACGTTGAATCCCTTTTTACCAACGTCCCAGTCGACACAACCATAGGAATGATACTGGACAGAGTATACAGAGACGAGAGCACCCCCAAATTAGACATACCTGAGCCACACTTGAAAAGTCTTCTCGAAGCATGTACAAAGGAAGCCCCTTTCATCAGTCCACAAGGAGACATGTATTTACAAATAGACGGAGTAGCAATGGGCTCCCCCTTAGGAGTTTTATTTGCTAATTTTTATATGGGAACCATCGAAGATAGGGTCTTCAGTAGCAGACAAAAACCAACTGTATACTGCCGTTATGTAGATGACATATTCGTAATAGTAAAAGTCTCAGATGAACTAATTGACCTAAAAAGACACCTAGAGAGAGAGTCAGTACTCCGATTTACACATGAAAATAGTGAAAATAACAGTCTGCCATTCTTGGATGTACTAATAACAAAAACAGGAACCTCTTTAAGCACCAACGTATATACCAAGCCCACCAACATTGGATTATGCCTGAACGGTAGAAGTGAGTGCCCCCAAAGATACAAAGCCAGTGTTCTCAATGCTTATATTCGTCGAGCGCTTACCCACTGCTCTGAATGGAGCAACGTGAGTAGAGAGTTTGAAAGAGTAACTCAGGTATTGGTGAACAACGGATATAGCAACGCGGAAATAAACGCTGCTATAAGAAGACACCTGGACCGTTGGTATAATTCAGAACCTAGAACAGAAACCACAACACCCCCAATAAAATTATATTACAAATCAACCATGCACAGTGAACATATAAAAGAGGAAAGAATAATGAAAGAAATAATCCGTAAAGGAGTAAAAAGCACTACTCCTAACCAAAACATAAACCTGATAATATTCTACAAAACCAAGAAGACTTCCGAACTCCTTATCAAAAACAGCCCGAAGCCGACGGAGAACCCTCTACAGCAGTCAAGCGTTGTATACATGTACACTTGCCCCCACGAAGGATGTAACCTTCAATGTAAGTACATAGGTATGACGTCGACCAAGCTGACGAGGCGTTTGACATGCCATCTTCAATCTGGTGCCCCTAGGAATCACATGAGACAAGCCCATGACATTACTCTAACAAGAGAAATGTTGAACAAGAATACTTGCATAATAGACAAAACCCAAGATTCAAGAAGATTACAAATTCTTGAGGCAATTCACATAAGAATAGAGCGACCTACCATGAACACCCAAATCACGGAACTATTTACTCTACCCACCATGAGAGTAAGGAGAAGACAAGAACATATCGATGCCAACACAGAAGACAATGTCCAACATAACAGGCCAATTACACTGGATTAATCAGTCGGTCAGGTGAAGTCACAGTGAGAGGTTGTGTTAACCGGAGCTCCTGAGTGTTGTTATATTATCATAGCAATATGGAAGTTGTAGTGAAGGACCTGGTGACTCTAGTGGGAGCCCTGAGGACAGAGTTGGACTCTCTGCGGGAGGAGGTGCGTCAGCTTAAAAAACAACGAGAAGTAACGAAGGAGGAGACCAGCAGTAAAGGGACCTCGTCTTGGAGAGTTGCGAAAGACAGGGGCCTTAAGAAGACTTTGATAAAGCCGCCTTCAAACGCCATAGCAACTTCAAATTCATTTGACGTTTTGGAGGACGAGTGCTGTGGAGAGACTGTGGATCGCGCAAAAGGGAAAGCAACGAAGAGAAAGGAAGCGCAGGCCCCTCAGAAAGTAAAGGAAGTACCTAAGCAAACATTAGTTGTGGGAGATTCCCAGATAAGGTATTTGGATAGAACGTTTTTTGCTAGAGATAGGGGGAACAGGTTAAGGGTTTGCTATCCCGGAGCTGGCATTGGTGATATTATAAACAACATGAATGATATTATGGCTGGTAATGGGAACAATCCCATTATTTGCATTAGCGTGGGAGGAAATGATGTTGGTCGAGTCAGGAGTGAGGAACTGATTCAGAGGTATAAAACAGCCATAGAGTTAGTTAGGAGCAAGGGAGGAATCCCGATCATATGTGGCATTCTTCCAAGAAAGGGAGTGGGAAATGAATGGATATCGAGGGCACTTGGTGTCAATTGCCGGCTGGAAAGATATTGCAAATCAAATGCAATATCTTTCATAGACAACTGGGAACACTTCTATGGAAGAAATGAAATGTATGCTCGTGATGGGGTGCATCTATCGAGAGCTGGGGTTGTTGCTGTTGCGAACTCGCTAGAAGAAGTGGTTAGAGGTGTTTGTTTGGGTTTAAACTGTTAGTAGATAGAGGTATGGGAATTGATTTGGAGGAAGGAGGTAATAAAAGTATGTGTTTGTGGGAGAAAGGAATTGGCAAAACGATCAGGGAAAGAGAAGGTCCGCAAAATAACAATTCACTTAGGGTATATTACACTAACAGTAGAAGTCTAAGAAATAAAATTAACGAATTAAATGCTCTTGTCTGCACAGAAAAAATAGATATTATTGCACTCACCGAAACGTGGATGAATGTAGAAAATAGAGAACTATTAGCTGAATATCAAATATATGGATTTAAACTATTTCACACAGATAGATATATTAGACGAGGAGGTGGAGTAGCCATATATGTTAGGGACAATTTGAAATGTAGTCTCAAAGAGGGAATCAAAACAGAGCCACACACAGAAACTATTTGGATTGAATTAAACGAAAAAGCTAATAATATTATAATAGGAGTAATATATAGGCCACCAAATTTAGACAGAATGGAAGCAAAGCATCTATGGGATGAAATATCTGGAGCATCTAGATCTAACAGTATTTATGTCATGGGTGACTTTAATTTTAGCGGAATAAACTGGTTGAACAAAACAGGGAATAGTGAAGCAGAAGATTTTCTAGAATTAATTGACGATTGCTTTCTTACGCAACACATTAAGGAACCAACACGGGAAAATAATATTTTAGATTTAGTGTTAACTAACAGGGAAACGCTAATTAATGACATCGAAATAGAGAGTGAGCTAGGGAGCAGTGATCACAAAGAAATCAGATTTAGCATAGAATGGAATAGACCAGTAGGAGAAAATTCTGTTAAAGTGCCAGATTTTCGAAAAGCTGATTTTAATAGCCTAAGAAATTTTTTGGGTCAAATTGATTGGAAAGGCTTGGGTATGGGGTGTGGGCCGGTCTTGGAGCGAGACATGAACCCAGCGATAGGTGACTTAAATGGGGATTTCGATGTGGATTCAATATATAACTTATTTAAGAATATTCTAAACAAAGCACAGGAACGTAGTATACCATACAAATTGAATAGATCGTATACTAATGACCCAAAGTGGATAACAAAGAATTTGAAGAACCTTATAGGTAAAAAGAGAGCTTGGTACAAAAGGATTAAAAATGGGGAGGTCACTTTAGAACAGGAATTCGTACAACTGGTTAGAAATGTTAAAAAAGAGATAAGGAAAGCAAAAAGAAACTATGAAGTTCGCATAGCAGGGCAAGCAAAGACAAATCCTAAAGGGTTTTTTCAGTTATATCGTACTAAGACTAGGGAAAGGATAGGTCCATTAAAAACTGAGACAGGTCAAATAACAGATAGTGATGAAGAGATGAGTAGTATTTTTAATAAATATTTTGTATCTGTATTTACTAAAGAGGAACTTAACAATATGCCTTCAGCCGAACAAGTCTATGTGGGTGGGGACGAGGACAGGTTGACGAGTTTAGCAGTTACCAGGGAGGATGTTCTTAAACAAATAGTAAAACTCAAACCAAACAAATCCCCAGGGCCGGATGAAGTGTTTGCTAGGGTGCTTAAAGAATGCAAAGAGGAGCTTTGTGACCCACTGTCAACCATATTTAATAAATCAATAGAGTCAGGCAGAGTGCCAGAGTTTTGGAAAGTTGCTAATGTGATACCAGTTTTTAAGAAAGGAGATAGATCACTTGCGTCTAACTATCGACCAATTAGCCTAACGTCTATTGTGGGAAAGTTACTCGAATCTATAATAGCAAATAAAATTCGTCTTCATCTTGAAAAACATAAATTAATAATTGAGTCGCAACATGGTTTTATAAATGGCCGTTCATGTTTAACAAATTTGTTATCTTTTTATTCTAGCATTGTTGAGGCAGTTGATAGTGGTAAGGATTGCGATGTTGTATACCTTGACTTTAGCAAAGCTTTTGATACAGTGCCACATGAAAGACTGATTAAAAAAATAGAGTCTCATGGTATTGGGGGTGCTATATTAAGCTGGATTAGGGCATGGCTATACCAAAGGAAACAGAGAGTTAGTATAAATGGAATCAAGTCAGAGTGGGAAAATGTTGTAAGTGGAGTGCCTCAAGGCTCTGTCCTGGGACCTCTGTTGTTTATAATATATATAAATGATTTAGATTCAGGTTTGAGTAGCAACATTTGCAAATTTGCCGATGATACGAAAATCGGTAGGGAAATTAATTCGGAGGAGGACTCACTATCACTTCAAGTTGATCTAGATAGGGTTTTGAAATGGTCAAAGGATTGGCAGATGCAGTTTAATGCTGATAAATGTAAAGTTCTGAGGTTAGGTAATGATGATAGAGTTACAAGATACGAGCTAGATGGTGTTGTGATTGCGAAGTCGGATTGCGAAAGGGATCTGGGAGTTATGATTAGTAAGAATTTAAAACAAAAGGATCAATGCATAAATGTTCGTAATAAGGCAAATCGGACACTTGGATTTATTAATCGCAGCGTTAGTAACAAGACACCTGGTGTGGTTCTCAAGCTATATCTTGCTCTAGTTAGGCCCCATTTAGATTATGCAGTTCAGTTTTGGTCGCCATATTATAGAATGGATATAAATTCACTTGAACGTGTCCAGCGTAGGATGACTAAGTTAATTCCCCAAATTAGAAATCTTTCATATGAAGAAAGATTAACAAAGCTTAAGTTGCATTCACTGGAAAGGCGAAGAGTTAGGGGCGACATGATAGAGGTTTACAAGTGGGTGAATGGACATAACAAGGGGGATATTAATAGGGTATTAAAAGTATCAACACAGGACAGAACACGAAACAATGGGTATAAATTGGATAAGTTTAGATTTAGGAAAGACTTGGGTAAATACTGGTTCAGTAACAGGGTTGTAGATTTGTGGAACCAATTGCCGCGTAACGTGGTGGAGGTGGGGTCCCTCGATTGTTTCAAGCGCGGGTTGGACAAGTATATGAGTGGGATTGGGTGGTTATAGAATAGGAGCTGCCTCGTATGGGCCAATAGGCCTTCTGCAGTTACCTTTGTTCTTATGTTCTTATGTAATCTTTGTGTTTAGATAGGAGATGCCTCGTATGGGCCAATAAGCCTTCTGCCGCCCCTATGTTTATCCCTTTTGTATCCCCCCATGTTTTCACCTTCATTGAATTATCACCTGACCTAATGCGGGTATAAAATCAACTAGTATTGTAAGATCTGTTCACTTGAGAATGAACCATGGAGGTTCGAAACGTCGTGCAAATTATACAAATAAGTGTAATACACTCTATAGTAAATCACTTCTTTTCTTCACCTAAAAAGTACGAAAATGAGTTTTGGAGAACTCCTATTTCAATTAAGCCCTGATGCTAAGAAAATAGTTAGAGGGATAGAAGCCCTAAACCAGAAAATAATAAATACAGAATATGCGGTCATATTCAATGAAACATATATATATATATATATATATATATATATATATATATATATATATATATATATATATATATATATATATGCGAACAAGCCTGAATGGTCCCCAGGACTATATGCGAATGAAAACTCACACCCCAGAAGTGACTCGAACCCATACTCCCAGAAGCAACGCAACTGGTAACTACAGGGCGCCTTAATCCGCTTGACCATCACGGCCGTCAAAAGGAAGTGATAGCCGAGGCTATTTGAGCCACTTCCCCGACGGCAACTCGGATGGTAATCTTGGGCATAGCATTTCACCAAATCACCTCATTCTTTGGGGCACACGTGAGGAACACAAATGCGAACAAGCCTGAATGGTCCCCAGGACTATATGCGAATGAAAACTCACACCCCAGAAGTGACTCGAACCCATACTCCCAGAAGCAACGCAACTGGTAACTACAGGGCGCCTTAATCCGCTTGACCATCACGGCCATCAAAAGGAAGTGATAGCCGAGGCTATTTGAGCCACTTCCCCGACGGCAACTCGGATGGTAATCTTGGGCATAGCATTTCACCAAATCACCTCATTCTTTGGGGCACACGTGAGGAACACAAATGCGAACAAGCCTGAATGGTCCCCAGGACTATATGCGAATGAAAACTCACACCCCAGAAGTGACTCGAACCCATACTCCCAGAAGCAACGCAACTGGTAACTACAGGGCGCCTTAATCCGCTTGACCATCACGGCCGTCAAAAGGAAGTGATAGCCGAGGCTATTTGAGCCACTTCCCCGACGGCAACTCGGATGGTAATCTTGGGCATAGCATTTCACCAAATCACCTCATTCTTTGGGGCACACGTGAGGAACACAAATGCGAACAAGCCTGAATGGTCCCCAGGACTATATGCGAATGAAAACTCACACCCCAGAAGTGACTCGAACCCATACTCCCAGAAGCAACGCAACTGGTAACTACAGGGCGCCTTAATCCGCTTGACCATCACGGCCGTCAAAAGGAAGTGATAGCCGAGGCTATTTGAGCCACTTCCCCGACGGCAACTCGGATGGTAATCTTGGGCATAGCATTTCACCAAATCACCTCATTCTTTGGGGCACACGTGAGGAACACAAATGCGAACAAGCCTGAATGGTCCCCAGGACTATATGCGAATGAAAACTCACACCCCAGAAGTGACTCGAACCCATACTCCCAGAAGCAACGCAACTGGTAACTACAGGGCGCCTTAATCCGCTTGACCATCACGGCCGTCAAAAGGAAGTGATAGCCGAGGCTATTTGAGCCACTTCCCCGACGGCAACTCGGATGGTAATCTTGGGCATAGCATTTCACCAAATCACCTCATTCTTTGGGGCACACGTGAGGAACACAAATGTGAACAAGCCTGAATGGTCCCCAGGACTATATGCGAATGAAAACTCACACCCCAGAAGTGACTCGAACCCATACTCCCAGAAGCAACGCAACTGGTAACTACAGGGCGCCTTAATCCGCTTGACCATCACGGCCGTCAAAAGGAAGTGATAGCCGAGGCTATTTGAGCCACTTCCCCGACGGCAACTCGGATGGTAATCTTGGGCATAGCATTTCACCAAATGCTATGCCCAAGATTACCATCCGAGTTGCCGTCTGGGAAGTGGCTCAAATAGCCTCGGCTATCACTTCCTTTTGACGGCCGTGATGGTCAAGCGGATTAAGGCGCCCTGTAGTTACCAGTTGCGTTGCTTCTGGGAGTATGGGTTCGAGTCACTTCTGGGGTGTGAGTTTTCATTCGCATATAGTCCTGGGGACCATTCAGGCTTGTTCGCATTTGTGTTCCTCACGTGTGCCCCAAAGAATGAGGTGATTTGGTGAAATGCTATGCCCAAGATTACCATCCGAGTTGCCGTCGGGGAAGTGGCTCAAATAGCCTCGGCTATCACTTCCTTTTGACGGCCGTGATGGTCAAGCGGATTAAGGCGCCCTGTAGTTACCAGTTGCGTTGCTTCTGGGAGTATGGGTTCGAGTCACTTCTGGGGTGTGAGTTTTCATTCGCATATAGTCCTGGGGACCATTCAGGCTTGTTCGCATTTGTGTTCCTCACGTGTGCCCCAAAGAATGAGGTGATTTGGTGAAATGCTATGCCCAAGATTACCATCCGAGTTGCCGTCGGGGAAGTGGCTCAAATAGCCTCGGCTATCACTTCCTTTTGACGGCCGTGATGGTCAAGCGGATTAAGGCGCCCTGTAGTTACCAGTTGCGTTGCTTCTGGGAATATGGGTTCGAGTCACTTCTGGGGTGTGAGTTTTCATTCGCATATAGTCCTGGGGACCATTCAGGCTTGTTCGCATTTGTGTTCCTCACGTGTGCCCCAAAGAATGAGGTGATTTGGTGAAATGCTATGCCCAAGATTACCATCCGAGTTGCCGTCGGGGAAGTGGCTCAAATAGCCTCGGCTATCACTTCCTTTTGACGGCCGTGATGGTCAAGCGGATTAAGGCGCCCTGTAGTTACCAGTTGCGTTGCTTCTGGGAGTATGGGTTCGAGTCACTTCTGGGGTGTGAGTTTTCATTCGCATATAGTCCTGGGGACCATTCAGGCTTGTTCGCATTTGTGTTCCTCACGTGTGCCCCAAAGAATGAGGTGATTTGGTGAAATGCTATGCCCAAGATTACCATCCGAGTTGCCGTCGGGGAAGTGGCTCAAATAGCCTCGGCTATCACTTCCTTTTGACGGCCGTGATGGTCAAGCGGATTAAGGCGCCCTGTAGTTACCAGTTGCGTTGCTTCTGGGAGTATGGGTTCGAGTCACTTCTGGGGTGTGAGTTTTCATTCGCATATAGTCCTGGGGACCATTCAGGCTTGTTCGCATTTGTGTTCCTCACGTGTGCCCCAAAGAATGAGGTGATTTGGTGAAATGCTATGCCCAAGATTACCATCCGAGTTGCCGTCGGGGAAGTGGCTCAAATAGCCTCGGCTATCACTTCCTTTTGACGGCCGTGATGGTCAAGCGGATTAAGGCGCCCTGTAGTTACCAGTTGCGTTGCTTCTGGGAGTATGGGTTCGAGTCACTTCTGGGGTGTGAGTTTTCATTCGCATATAGTCCTGGGGACCATTCAGGCTTGTTCGCATTTGTGTTCCTCACGTGTGCCCCAAAGAATGAGGTGATTTGGTGAAATGCTATGCCCAAGATTACCATCCGAGTTGCCGTCGGGGAAGTGGCTCAAATAGCCTCGGCTATCACTTCCTTTTGACGGCCGTGATGGTCAAGCGGATTAAGGCACCCTGTAGTTACCAGTTGCGTTGCTTCTGGGAGTATGGGTTCGAGTCACTTCTGGGGTGTGAGTTTTCATTCGCATATAGTCCTGGGGACCATTCAGGCTTGTTCGCATTTGTGTTCCTCACGTGTGCCCCAAAGAATGAGGTGATTTGGTGAAATGCTATGCCCAAGATTACCATCCGAGTTGCCGTCGGGGAAGTGGCTCAAATAGCCTCGGCTATCACTTCCTTTTGACGGCCGTGATGGTCAAGCGGATTAAGGCGCCCTGTAGTTACCAGTTGCGTTGCTTCTGGGAGTATGGGTTCGAGTCACTTCTGGGGTGTGAGTTTTCATTCGCATATAGTCCTGGGGACCATTCAGGCTTGTTCGCATTTGTGTTCCTCACGTGTGCCCCAAAGAATGAGGTGATTTGGTGAAATGCTATGCCCAAGATTACCATCCGAGTTGCCGTCGGGGAAGTGGCTCAAATAGCCTCGGCTATCACTTCCTTTTGACGGCCGTGATGGTCAAGCGGATTAAGGCGCCCTGTAGTTACCAGTTGCGTTGCTTCTGGGAGTATGGGTTCGAGTCACTTCTGGTGTGTGAGTTTTCATTCGCATATAGTCCTGGGGACCATTCAGGCTTGTTCGCATTTGTGTTCCTCACGTGTGCCCCAAAGAATGAGGTGATTTGGTGAAATGCTATGCCCAAGATTACCATCCGAGTTGCCGTCGGGGAAGTGGCTCAAATAGCCTCGGCTATCACTTCCTTTTGACGGCCGTGATGGTCAAGCGGATTAAGGCGCCCTGTAGTTACCAGTTGCGTTGCTTCTGGGAGTATGGGTTCGAGTCACTTCTGGGGTGTGAGTTTTCATTCGCATATAGTCCTGGGGACCATTCAGGCTTGTTCGCATTTGTGTTCCTCACGTGTGCCCCAAAGAATGAGGTGATTTGGTGAAATGCTATGCCCAAGATTACCATCCGAGTTGCCGTCGGGGAAGTGGCTCAAATAGCCTCGGCTATCACTTCCTTTTGACGGCCGTGATGGTCAAGCGGATTAAGGCGCCCTGTAGTTACCAGTTGCGTTGCTTCTGGGAGTATGGGTTCGAGTCACTTCTGGGGTGTGAGTTTTCATTCGCATATAGTCCTGGGGACCATTCAGGCTTGTTCGCATTTGTGTTCCTCACGTGTGCCCCAAAGAATGAGGTGATTTGGTGAAATGCTATGCCCAAGATTACCATCCGAGTTGCCGTCGGGGAAGTGGCTCAAATAGCCTCGGCTATCACTTCCTTTTGACGGCCGTGATGGTCAAGCGGATTAAGGCGCCCTGTAGTTACCAGTTGCGTTGCTTCTGGGAGTATGGGTTCGAGTCACTTCTGGGGTGTGAGTTTTCATTCGCATATAGTCCTGGGGACCATTCAGGCTTGTTCGCATTTGTGTTCCTCACGTGTGCCCCAAAGAATGAGGTGATTTGGTGAAATGCTATGCCCAAGATTACCATCCGAGTTGCCGTCGGGGAAGTGGCTCAAATAGCCTCGGCTATCACTTCCTTTTGACGGCCGTGATGGTCAAGCGGATTAAGGCGCCCTGTAGTTACCAGTTGCGTTGCTTCTGGGAGTATGGGTTCGAGTTACTTCTGGGGTGTGAGTTTTCATTCATATATATATATATATATATATATATATATATATATATATATATATATATATATATATATATATATATATATATATATATATATATATATATATATATATATATATATATATATATATATATGTCGTACCTAGTAGCCAGAACGCACTTCTCAGCCTACTATGCAAGGCCCGATTTGCCTAATAAGCCAAGTTTTCATGAATTAATATATTTTCTTTATTTTTTTTCATATGAAATGATAAAGCTACCCATTTCATTATGTATGAGGTCAATTTTTTTAATTAGAGTTAAAATTAACATAGTTATATGACCGAACCTAACCAACCCTACCTAACCTAACCTAACCTATCTTTATAGGTTAGGTTAGGTTAGGTAGCCGAAAAAGTTAGGTTAGGTTAGGTAGGTTAGGTAGTCGATAAACAATTAATTCATGAAGACGTGGCTTATTAGGCAAATTGGGCTTTGCATAGTAGGCTGAGAAGTGCGTTCTGGCGACATATATGTATATATATATATATATATATATATATATATATATATATATATATATATATATATATATATATATATATATATATATATATACGACATATATATATATATATATATATATATATATATATGTCGTACCTAGTAGCCAGAATGCACTTCTTGGCCTACTGTGCAAGGCCTGATTTGCCTAATAAGCCAAATTTTCCTGAATTAATATATTTTCTCTAATTTTTTTCTTATGAAATGATAAAGATGATAAAGCTACCCATTTCATTATGTATGAGGTCAATTTTTTTTTATTGGAGTTAAAATTAACGTAGATATATGACCGAACCTAACCAACCCTACCTAACCTAACCTAACCTATCTTTATAGGTTAGGTTAGGTTAGGTAGCCGAAAAAGGTAGGTTAGGTAGGTTAGGTAGTAGAAAAACAATTAATTCATGAAAACTTGGCTTATTAGGCAAATCGGGCCTTTCATAGTAGGCTGAGAAGTGCATTCTGGCTACTAGGTACGACATATATATATATATATATATATATATATATATATATATATATATATATATATATATATATATATATATATATATATATATATATATATATATATTATTACATATGACCAAAAAAGTAAGACTAATAATTCTAACACAAATTTTCTCGATCTTTCGTACGTTTCTTTTCACTGTTGGTGGTAATTCAAAAATCAATTCTCCAAAATTCATTTTTATTTCTAGTCTGATGCGAAACTTGAGCGCGTTTCGTAAAACTTATTACATTTTCAAAGACTTTAGTTTACACATACATAACTGAATAGAACTTACACATCTTCGATTTGTTTATATCTACATTTGAGTGAGGTGGATGGGGTGTGGTGGTATTAATTGGGTATTATATTCCTAAACACAAGACAGAACACGAAAGAATAGGTATTGAATGGAAGTGATTGTAGAAAGCCATGTGTAAATATGTCGTCAACATACCTGCAGTATATGGCCGGTTTCAAGTTCATGTCGACTAAGACTTTTTGCTCAATGGTACCCATGTAGAAGTTTGCAAACAGGACACCTAGGGGAGAACCCATGACGACCCCATCTACTTGCTTATACATGTGCCCATCCGGGCTCAAGAAGGGTGCCTCTTTAGTACAAGCTTGGAGTAGTTTCCTTAGGATTTTTTTTGACATACCAGAAAAAATCCTAAGGAAACTACTCCAAGCTTGTACTAAAGAGGCACCCTTCTTGAGCCCGGATGGGCACATGTATAAGCAAGTAGATGGGGTCGCCATGGGTTCTCCCCTAGGTGTCCTGTTTGCAAACTTCTACATGGGTACCATCGAGCAAAAAGTCTTAGTCGACATGAACTTGAAACCGGCCATATACTGCAGGTATGTTGACGACATTTTTACACAGGTACCTGATGTCAGACATCTGCGGGAGCTGAAGGAGGCATTTGAGCAGAGTTCCGTGCAGCGTTTCACTTACGAGATGGAAAAGGATGGGAAGCTGCCCTTTCTAGATGTAACAGTCATGGAAAAGAGCGGAGGTTTCCACACTGCAGTCTACACTAAGGAAACGAACATAGGAATGTGGCTAAATGCCAACAGCGACTGCCCAGGCAGGTACAAGAGGAGTGTTGTTAACGCCTATGTCGACCGTGCTCTCAGCCACAGCTCAGAATGGAAGCAAGTCGACGAAGAACTCTGTAGGGTAAGGCAGGTCCTAGTCAACAACGGCTTCTCCAATGGTTTCGTCGAAGACATCATAAGAAGGAAAGTGAAACGTCATGCAACCTCTGAAGAGACAACTAACACAACACCTACACCCCCTATTAGACTATTTTACAGGAACTTCTTTTCCACAGCTCATAAAACGGAGGAAAGGGTCCTGAAGGATATTGTTAATAGAAACGTTATCCATACAGACAAAAATCAGAGGATACAACTAACGATTTAGTATAAAACCAGAAAAACGGCCAGCCTACTCATGAGAAACTGTCCAGACACAAAGCAGAACGCTTTAAAAGAGACCAACGTCGTCTATGCCTGTAAATGCCCTCTTGGGGACTGTAAGCTCCAAAAAACCCAGTATATAGGCAAGACAACAACATCTCTTTCTAGGCGTTTAACGATGCATAAGCAGCAGGGCTCCATTAAGGAACATATAATCTCTTCCCACAACCAAACCATTGCCAGAGAAATCCTAGTAAACAACACAGAAATCATCAATAGATGCAGCGATAGCAGGCGGCTTGACGTCTGCGAGGCACTACACATCAAGAAGTCAACACCAGCAATTAACAGCCAATTAATGCACAACTATATTCTACCCACCTCAAGACTCCGCTCCAATATAAAAGCATCAAGAAATATGGACCAATAGGCTTTCTACAATCACTTCCATTCAATACCCATTGTTTCGTGTTCTGTCTTGTGTTTAGGAATTTAATACCCTATTAATACCACCTCACCCCATCCACCTCACTCAAATGTAGATATAAACAAATAGAAGATGTGTAAGTTCTATTCAGTTGTGTATGTGTAAACTAAAGACTTTGAAAATGTAATAAGTTTTACGAAACGCGCTCAAGTGTCGTGTCAGACTAGAAATAAAAATGAATTTTGGAGAATTGATTTTTGAATTACCACCAACAGTGAAAAGAAACGTACAAAAGATCGAGAAAATTCGTGTTAGAATTATTAATCTTACTTTTTCGGTCATATTTAATAATATATGTCTACAGGAAAGACTGCTACCAAAATATACTAAAATATATATATGCTGCTACCAATATATATATATATATATATATATATATATATATATATATATATATATATATATATATATATATATATATATATATATATATATATATATTTATATATATATATATATATATATATATATATATATATATATATATATATACATACATATTTATATATATATATATATATATATATATATATATATATATATATATACATATTTATATATATATATATATATATATATATATTTATATACATATTTATATATATATATATATATATATATATATATATATATATATATATATATATATATATATATATATATATATATATATATATATATACATATTTATATATATATATATATATATATATATATATATATATATATATATATATATATATATATATATATATATATATATATATATATATATATATATATATATATGTTGGATATTTCCAACACCGAATACAACGCTGTTGTATTCTCATTACTTATTACTAACTCTACTAATTATTGTAGTAAGTAAAATTAACAACACGTATAATTCTCATGTACTAATAATTTCATCTGTGCAGTAGGCTAGAATTCTCACGTCACCCGACCCCAGTATTGCGTCAGATTTCATTACAATAAACACATTATATCCAATGTATCTGAGAATTAAATTCGATTCTCTATAACTAAGGCATTCTGTATGATAATTAGTTACAGATGAATTGACCTCCAACTAAAAGCCGAATAGAGCGTTGGAGTCATAGCGATTATCTAGTAATAAAAGTTAACTTCACCAGTGAATGCCATGGGGAGACATTAATTCCTCTCCCTTATATATTTACTATCTCTAAATTGGCAAATAATAATATTTCCCTCTTCTAAATAATAAACCCGTCCAGTCTTCAACATTTCAAGCGTAAATGCGAGAAATATTAATGTTCGTGACAATAATTTGTTTAATGAACGCAGGACGCGGCGTGGGGTAGAGGAGGCTTGCTAGTACACGTGGAGAGCCGCTCTGAAGCACACCTGCTCGTACCGTACTCACGAGGAGACGCCATTGCCCAGCCTTCAGGGTAGACGTTATACATCCTCAGATGAAAGTCGCCACTGTGAGGCGTGAATAACCTTGCAGATAATATCTTCAACTGGTGCTAGCGTCTTATAAAGAACCTTTTAACCTGGTTCTTGACTAAACGTGACCAGCCAGTGAAGCGCGCCATTATCCAGGATAGGTTAAGCCGGAGCCTAGGGACGCGAATTTCGGCAATCTTAAAACTTATATTGCCTCTGTTCACCTAGCCCGGAGCCTGGGGACGCGAATTTCGGCAATCTTAAAACTTATATTGCCTCTGTTCACCTAGCAGTAATTAGGAACTTGGTTGTTAGTCGACTGTTGTTGGTCGCTTTCTGAGGAATGGTCAATGGAATGGTCGCCCTTATTAGCTAAGTATATTCTCTTTATTTGATGCATCTTTTAAAGTGTTTTGTAGTAGCTGGATGATTGACCGTTACGATGCACGATAACATCAAACAACAGGTTATTAAATTTATCACCTGTAATTCTTAAATTCTTGAATATAGAAATGCAGTAGTTTAATTAGTTGCTACTGTAAATATTTGTCTTGCAGCACGTGAGAAGAATTCTCCCTGCCGCCGTCTCCCATGTTATTCCATCCCATTCGTCAGCCAGCCGAGTCCAGGGAATTAGAGGAAGTGTCGTGGCTTACATAAAGGAATCGTCTTTAAGCTAAGCTTCTTTGTATTCATTCATGAACTTGAAATTACTTACATGCAGAATTTCTTAGGATTAACATGTGTTTATTGTGACTCTCATTACTATTTATTATCTATGTTCCCATTCATGGTAATGACATTAGTTTCACTATAATTCATAGGATTAGATTATTATTATTTGGATTAGTGAACGAACCACACTAGTTCCTGGACGTACTTACCTCCAGTAATAACCCCCCAATGTAGGTGTTTGAGGGTTTGATTCATTTAATTATACAGCCCATTAATTATTTCCATGATCATATTCTCTAGTATTTTATCCATAGTTACTGGTTTCATCTAGGAATTATCTAATGATCAGAAATTCTCAGTTTTCCTCTTTACTTTAAAAACGGGTGGTCCTTCGTAATTTAATTTACTACATTAATATTTAAATAATCAGATTCAAGCCCCAAATATCCCACATTATGGTCCTTCGAACCGCATGGGCATTAAATTTATAATTAAAATTTTAACCATTAATAACTAATCCTTGTGTGATAGAAGCTAAACTAACTATTTAATTAATTGTGACAACTAACAGTGTAACACATCAGTTAGCCTAGATCACACTAACATATTGCTACTTTCACCTCATGTATAAGGTAGCTTTAGTGGGTCATAGCCAATTACCCACATCACTTAGACCTATACCTCACACCGAGGTGAGAATCTTTAGGTCACCAGGAGCAACAGCTCATAACTTTTATAATAACCCCACCCTAACACCTGCGTTAGAGTGGCCTCACCATCTAACCATCATATACTTAGGTGGTAATGACATCCACCCCACTCGTCATCCAGCCGAGGTGATCAAACACCTCAAAGCCATAATTTCTTCTTTCAAGCTCATCAGTGAATCGGTAGTATTCACCTTAGTGGAACCTCGCCAACCAAGTCAAGATAATCGTTGGGGAGTAACCCCAGAATACTACCGGAGAGCTGCTAAGTACATAAATTTCAGGCTGAAAAAACGAGTGAGATTGGATGCCACATATAACCAATTTACAGCCAGACCTTACAGACAGAACCTGACCAGAGATGGTGTACACTTGTCAGGGGAATCTAGGTTGCATGTGGTTGACAAGTTAATTAACACCATCAACCATCACAAACGGCTGTGGCTAGCAAGCCAAACTTAACTGTACATAATTGTTTCACCTGTGTGTGCAAGAGCACTCTTATAAAACAAAAAACCCAAAAATACAGCACAACTATATTCACCTTAGTGCACCACAATAATCTTTACCCCTGTTATTAGGTAGAATTTTGGCTGAGATTGTGCTGAATTTGGTACAAGCCCAGACTAAATAATTTTATAGTTCTTAGTTAGGAATTATTACGACTAGACCTAAGCTAGTCAGTGTTGTATGTATTATATTATTTGTGCTGACCCTATACAGGGTGGGATTAAATTTTGAGATAACTCTGATTGGAGTGTCTCCATAATATTTCTCTTGTATGCATTATTTTGTGTATCTATTTTGTGTATTGCTGGATAATCTCCATTAACTCTGATGGTGATATAGATGAGCTAACCGGACGAGAACTAATGGTGAAGTTCAGACAGTGCACAAAATATCTAGCTATTTGTTGTTAGGTAGGTAGGTACATTCAACCTCAAGTGAGGTAAAATATAAAGTAGCCACCTTAAATTAGGCTACAATTAGTGTCACCTGTTCACTAATGAACAAGTACCCAAGCTTCATTAGTAATACATATACTAACACTGTGAAGTTTGAACCTAAGCCCAACATGGCTACTCCTGAGCAATTGAGGAGAACCTACAGTAGCCTTAAAGGTCATTTGACCAGATTAATTAATAAGGCTGAGGGCTTAACTAAAGATACTCCCATTGACTCTTATCATTTAGAGACATCAGTTAGAGTGGCTGATCTGAAATTTGATCAAGTCAAATCTGCAGGTCAATCCTACCTTGATCTGCTAAATACTGTAGAAACTGATCCTGATGAAGCAAGTCAAATTGTAGACGACATCTCCCAATATGAAGATGAGACTCAAGATAGAATTATCAGGCTATCTAAATTAGCCAAACAATCTGGATCCAATACCAGTAACACTGGGTCTCACTTCAATAATCACTTACCAGAGGTTCGTTTACCTACTCTAGACTTGCCTACATTTTCAGGATTAGATACAGAAAATTGGGACAATTTTTGGACTTCCTTTGAAGTTCACATCCATAAGAAACCGTCTCTAGACAAGGTTTCTAAATTTTCATACCTACTTAGTCTTCTCACAGGAGAGGCTAAAAAGGTCATACATAACCTTATTCTTAATGAGAGTAATTATGAGGAAGCTATAAAACTCCTGAAGTTGAACTATTGCAACAAAGAGTTAAGTATAGCTACCCTCTATTATCAATTGCTAGATCTGAATGCACCAAACAGTAGACCAGAGTCACTTTAAAGCTTCAGACTAGAAGTAGAGTCTCTAGTAAAGGCCTTAGGTACTAAAGTTAATATACCTGCTTCAGAATGGTCTATCAAGCTACTGTTACAGAGGAAATTACCTCGAAATGTCTTGACAGAGCTCTGCTCACATTATAATACTGAGTTTCTTACTCTCGACCAAATTTTCGAGGGGTTAAGGATCACAGTTAACAGGTTGAAGACTCATGACAAAATTAAACCTGAGTCTAAGCCAACTAGTACTGATATTTCAGTCAAACCTAAACAGACTCAGAGTAAGTCTAATAAATATAAATCCAAACCTACTCCATCCACTAGGAAAAGAAGTGGAAATGTAGGTACATATTCAGTTTCTCCTTCAGAGATAACCAATGACTTGTCTACTAAAGAGACTAAGTCTATTAACCAGAGAAGGTGTCTGTTCTACAATCAGGAACACACCACTTATCAATGCTCTGTTTATCCTACTTATAATGTTAGGGTTAAAAGGTTACAAGAATTGCACAAGTGCACCAAGTGCATGGGCTCTCATGATCCCAAGAAATGTACAGTGCAGTTACGTACCTGCAACCGTTGTAACCAAGGTGTACACCATTGCGCTTTATGTAGAAAATCTTCTACACCAACTATGACCACTGGAGAGAATTCTACGAATTCTACTGCAGTGCAATATTGCAAAGTGCATCACGAAGTGAATGTACTTGCTACTGAGTCAGGCAATAATACTACCTTGCCTACTGCTCAACTTAAACTAATAAACCGAAGATCTAGAATTAACACTAGGGGTCTTTTTGACCAAGGCTCACAGAAAACCTTCATTACACAACAGTTGGTAGATGAGTTAAATTTAAAACCTACCAAAAGTGTGAGGTTAAATATTTCTGGTTTCTTGTCAAATAGTGGACCTCGTGACTACAAGGTAGTTAAAGTATTAGTAAGATTAGGATCTTCTACTAGTCCAATCCAAGCGGTAGTAGTGGATAAGATTCCTACAGACCTGCAGGTCACAGGATTAGCTCGCACTGCGAGACACCTTAAACGAAACCGCATGAGGCTAGCAGATTATAAAATAAATTCTGACTGCCTCACAGATATTGGAATACTAATAGGCGCGGATCATTATTACAAGTTTATAACTGGATGCACTAGGCAACATGGTATGAATTTGTTGTCGTCCGCAGGTGGCAAATTGCTCACAGGACCAGTGCTTTTCAGACAAGGTCCAGCGTCCACAAACCAACAATCCAATAATGTAATTGTGGCGTGACTAGGCTTAGAACAGTCACCCCTACGCTTCAGGGAAATATCTGAGGATATTGAGTCAGACCCACCAATACATCGGTTGTGGGATTTAGACACCTTGGGCATCATCCCTGAGCAACCAAGTCCTGATGATACGTGGACTTACCAACAATCCCTGGATACAGTTGTCTACTCAAATAAACAATACTGGGTAAGACTCCCATGGAAGTTGGATCATCCACAACTTCCAGTGAATTATTTTATGGCAGCCTCACAATTGCAGTCTCAATTAACACGACTGCAGAAGCAGCCAGACAAACTAAACCTGTATCACCAACTTATCCAACAACAACTTGACAATAAGTTCATTGAAGTTATTGAACACGATGACCGAAAAACAGGTCATTATTTACCTCACCATGCTGTGGTGAAAGACTCATTGACAACACCTATTCGTATTGTCTTTAACTGCAGTGCTAAAGTAAAGCCGAGCAGTGTGTCTTTAAATGAATGTCTCCAAACGGGACCTAGCCTAACACAAAGGCTACATGACGTGTTGTTACGATTTCGCACAGGCATTTTTGCCTATACAGCTGACATCAGCAAAGCCTTTCTCCGAGTAGGATTACAGGAGGAAGATCGTGACTACACAAAATTCCTCTGGTTCAAGGATCCACTGGATCCTAACAGTGAAGTAATCACCTATCGTTTTACCTCAGTATTATTTGGAGCTACGTCCTCACCGTTTCTTTTGCAAGCAACATTAGACACGCATTTGAGGAAATCAAACAGCCCTTATAAGGCAGATATTAGCGACAACTTATATGTCGACAATTTCCAGGGGACAACTAATGATCAAGCTGATCTGGTAGAAATCTACCATGAGGCTAACCGTGAACTGTTAGGAGCCAATATGCCACTACAGTCATGGGCCTCAAATAATAAACTGCTTAACCAGGTAATCGAGAAAGAATTTCCAGATTATCAGGTACCCAGTAAATTAAAGGTTCTAGGCGTGGAATGGAACACCAGCACTGACGAGATGAATGTCAAGTCAGTGCAAACTGATAATTCAACCCTTACCATGAGAACACTGCTCTCATTTGTCAGTCAACCATTTGACCCTTTAGGCCTACTTAGTCCTATATTAATAAGGGGCAAACTCCTAATGCAGGAGTGCTGGCAAAAACATATGGGATGGGATGATCCGTTATCAAGTGAGTTACAAGCCAAATGGCAAATACTCTCAACGGATTTTAATCAGTTAGGCGTTTTGAAATTTCCTCGTAATGCTTCAGGACCAAACTTACCCACCAATTTGCACGTTTTTTGCGATGCCTCTGGCAAAGCATATGGCGCAGTAGCCTATTTAGTTAACAGTGCTCAATCAATTTTACTCACATCTAAAGCAAGAGTGGCTCCCATCAAGAAGAGATCTTTACCTCAGATGGAGTTGACTGCCTTGCTAGTGGGAGTAAGATTGGCTCATTGCCTGGCAAAGACACTCAATAATATCCACTTTGGTGAGATAGTAGTGTGGTCAGACAACGAAGCAGTCTTACAATGGGTAAGAAACAATAACAACAAAACTCCTTACGTCAGTAATCGCGTCAGGGAGATTCATGATTTATCTGCTGGATATAAGTTTAGACATGTCCCTACTAAGGACAATCCTGCAGATTATTTATCTCGAGGATTAACATTAAAACAACTTGTCAAGTCTTCGCTGTGGTTCAATGGACCTTCATGGCTTGTTGGTGGTCAGTGGCCCAAACAAAAGCCACAAGTCATAGTGACCAATATCACCACTCCCATGAAAGAACCAGAACCTCAACGAATATTAGCCATTGATCCTCATCATTATTCTAACTTAAGCAAATTGTTACGAGTGACTGCACACGTGTTTGATTTCCTTGCTAAGGTAGGAATTCGACATAAGTTTCCCAATCCCATCCACTATTGGATCAAGCGTGCACAGCAAGAGACCTACGGAAGCGAATTTGAGAATCTTCCAGATAAATTAACCAAGTCTCTAGGCATCTGGTATGATGCCAACACTCATAACATACTACGATGTGGAGGACGTTTGCTACATGCAAAGATTGACTTAGACACTAAGAATCCAATTCTTTTACCTCGTCACCACATCATAACTAAACTTCTTGTCTTACATCACCATCAATATGGTACATTACATGGTGGAGTTTTAGATACTCTCACCGACCTTAGACAAAAGTACTGGCTTCCTCAAGGTCGTCAGACTGTTAAGACAATTATTAAATCTTGTGTAATCTGTAAGAGATACGACGCTAGAGTGTGTCCTTACCCAGGACCTCCACCACTCCCAGAGGAGCGAGTGGTTCATCTTCGTCCTTTCGAAACCACTGGTGTTGATTGTACAGGAGCCTTACTCCTCACTGGTAACCCAGATAATATACCAGTGAAGGCGTACATTTGTCTCTTTACATGTGCTACAACCAGAGGCGTACACTTAGAGGTCACTCCAGACATGAGTGCTGAAGCTTTCATTCAAGCTTTCCGCAGATTTGCTGCCCGCCGATCGTGTCCTAAATTAATATCGGACAACGGATCTAATTTTGTGGCAGGAGAAAGTTGTTTGCGAGAAGTCTGGAACCACCCAGAAGTACAGTCAGTCTTACAGAGACGACAATGTCACTGGAAATTCATAGCACCGAGAGTCCGTTGGCAAGGTGGTTTCTATGAGCGAATGGTAGGCACAGTCAAGAAGTGTCTAAGGAAAACTTTACACCGAGAAAAGGTCAGTTACTCAGAACTCCAAACCATTGTTGTGGAAATCGAGGCGCGAGTCAATAACCGCCCAATCACCTACCTGTCTGATGATTTCACCCAGAGAGAACCTCTGAGCCCCTCACACTTGATCCATGGAGGTCTACTGAGCCCTCTCATCCCTTTAGCCGAAGAGGACCCTGTAGACCCGTCACATGTGACCAGAGGAGACTTGGTGGAAAGCTACCAACATCTTTCTAGAGTTATTAACAGGTGGAATGAGGTGTGGACTCGAGAGTACCTCACAACTCTACGAGAGTACCACTACGGAGCTTCGAGTCCTTACAATAAGGTGCAATTAAAACCAGGAGACCTAGTACTAGTCGACAGTGATGGACCAAGGTCAGAGTGGCCTATAGGCAAAATTGTTACCATTCATCCAGATTGACAAGGTGTCTTAAGAGTAGTTAAAGTTTTATGCCGAGGCAACACTACTCTAAAAACTTTAGAGAAGCTGGTTCCCCTTGAACTGACTGAACAAGAATATCAGCCAGATCCAGTTTCCCCAGTAATTTCCGAGGATAATAATTCTGATCCTCCAAGCAACCGCCCCACTAGAGCTGCTGCTCAACAATGTAGGCGGAATTTGCAAGCCTATTACAACTCTGAAGAAGAGTAATTTCCTTCACATCCCACTTAGATAACTATGATGATGCTACGATGAGATATCACGTAACTAAACATTACACGTCACTATGACCCAGAATATCGCATCACAGTAGATTCTGTTAGTTTAAATTGTGTGAGTTAAAATCTATAAATATGGTATAGGCTACAAGCAACATGTTTCATTTGACATGTAAATAGCAAGACTCAAGTTCTTGTAAGTCCTTGATAAATCCGGGACGTTCGTTATGTGTGTACTAACATACTAACATATTAACATACTAATGTACTAATCTTAATATCACTTCGGGATAGGTCAGTACTCCACAGTACACTACGACCCTAGAATCCTCCCCCCGGAGTTATGTTGGATATTTCCAACACCGAATACAACGCTGTTGTATTCTCATTACTTATTACTTACTCTACTAATTATTGTAGTAAGTAAAATTAACAACACGTAGAATTCTCATGTACTAATAATTTCATCTGTGCAGTAGGCTAGAATTCTCACGTCACCCGACGCCACTATTGCGTCAGATTTCATTACAATAAACACATTATATCCAATATATCTGAGAATTAAATTCGATTCTCTATAACTAAGGCATTCTGTATGATAATTAGTTACAGATGAATTGACCTCCAACTAAAAGCCGAATAGAGCGTTGGAGTCATAGCGATTATCTAGTAATAAAAGTTAACGTCACCAGTGAATGCCATGGGGAGACATTAATTCCTCTCCCTTATATATTTACTATCTCTAAATTGGCAAATAATAATATTTCCCTCTTCTAAATAATAAACCTGTCCAGTCTTCAACATTTCAAGCGTAAATGCGAGAAATATTAATGTTCGTGACAATAATTTGTTTAATGAACGCGGGACGCGGCGTGGGGTAGAGGAGGCTTGCCAGTACACGTGGAGAGCCGCTCTGAAGCACACCTGCTCGTACCGTACTCACGAGGAGACGCCATTGCCCAGCCATCAGGGTAGACGTTATACATCCTCATATGAAAGTCGCCACTGTGAGGCGTGAATAACCTTGCAGATAATATCTTCAACTGGTGCTAGCGTCTTATAAAGAACCTTTTAACCTGGTTCTTGACTACACGTGACCAGCCAGTGAAGCGCGCCATTATCCAGGATAGGTTAAGCCGGAGCCTAGGGACGCGAATTTCGGCAATCTTAAAACTTATACAGTGCCCTTATTAGCAAAGTATATTCTCTTTATTTGATGCATCTTTTAAAGTGTTTTGTAGTAGCTGGGTGATTGACCGTTACGACGCACGATAACATCAAACAACAGGTTATTAAATTTATCACCTGTAATTCTTAAATTCTTGAATATAGAGATACAGTAGTTTAATTAGTTGCTACTGTAAATATTTGTCTTGCAGCACGTGAGAAGAATTCTCCCTGCCGCCGTCTCCCATGTTAATCCATCCCATTCGTCAGCCAGCCGAGTCCAGGGAATTAGAGGAAGTGTCGTGGCTTACATAAAGGAATCGTCTTTAAGCTAAGATTCTTTGTAAGATTCATGAACTTCTTGAAATTACTTACATGCAGAATTTCTTAGGATTAACATGTGTTTATTGTGACTCTCATTACTATTTATTATCTATGTTCCCATTCATGGTAATGACATTAGTTTCACTATAATTCATAGGATTAGATTATTATTATTTGGATTAGTGAACGAACCACACTAGTTCCTGGACGTACTTACCTCCAGTAATAACCCCCCAATGTAGGTGTTTGAGGGTTTGATTCATTTAATTATACAGCCCATTAATTATTTCCATGATCATATTCTCTAGTATTTTATCCATAGTTACTGGTTTCATCTAGGAATTATCTAATGATCAGAAATTCTCAGTTTCCCTCTTTACTTTAAAAGCGGGTGGTCCTTCGTAATTTAATTTACTACATTAATATTTAAATAATCAGATTCAAGCCCCACACACACACACACACACACACACACACACACACACACACACACACACACACACACACACACACACACACACACACACACACACACACACACACACACACACACACACACAAACACACACACACACACACACACACACACACACACACACACAAACACACACACACACACACACACACAAGGAGTCAGAGGGTAATGGTAAGGGGCGAGAAGTCGGACTGGCGAACAGTAACAAGTCGAGTACCTCAAGAATCAGTGCTGGGACCAATCCTCTTTCAAATTTACGTAAATGATATGTTTACAGGAGTGGAATCATACATGTCAATGTTTGCGGATGATGCAATATTAATGAGAAGAGTTGTGACAGACGAGGATTGTAGGATCCTCCAAGAGGACTTAAACAGGTTGCAGAGATGGTCATGGAAATGGCTACTGGAGTTTAACACCAGTAAATGTAAAGTTATGGAAATGGGATCAGGTGATAGGCGACCAAAGGGACAGTACACAATGAAGGGGAACAGCCTACCTGTAACGATTCGAGAAAGAGACCTGGGAGTGGATGTGACACCTAATCTAACTCCTGAGGCACATATAAATAGGATATCGACAGCAGCGTACTCTACACTGGCGAAAATTAGAACTTCATTCAGAAACCTAACTGAGGAGGCTTTTAGGGCGCTTTACACTGCCTACGTGAGACCCGTCTTAGAGTATCCCGCGCCATCATGGAGCCCCCCCCTGAAGAAACATATAAAGAAACTGGAGAAGGTCCAGAGGTTTGCGACGAGGCTTGTCCCAGAGTTACGAGGGATGGGATATGAAGAGCGTTTGTAGGAACTGAACCTTACGACACTAGAGAAAAGAAGGGAGAGAGGAGATATGATAGGGACATATAAAATACTCAGAGGAATTGACAAAGTGGAAATAAATGAAATGTTCACACGTATTAATAACAGAACGAGAGGACATGGGTTGAAGCTGGAAACTCAGATGAGTCACAGAGATGTTAGGAAGTTTTCTTTTAGCGTGAGAGTAGTGGAAAAATGGAATGCACTTGGGGAAGAGGTTGTGGAAGCAAATACTATTCATACTTTTAAGACTAGGTATGATAAGGAAATAGGACAGGAGTCATTGCTGTAAACAACCGATTGCTGGAGAGGCGGGATCCAAGAGTCAATGCTCGATCCTGCAAGCATAAATAGGTGAGTAAACACACACACACACACACACACACACACACACACACACACACACACACACACACACACACACACACACACACACACACACACACACACACACACACACATACAGTCACACACATACTACACAGTCATATAAGAAGAAAAATGTCGGTGAACGACCAAGTGACAAGACTAAGGAAGACAGAGGGGGCATATACTGAAAGTGACAAGGAAATCTGCGAGGCACTGAATGCCAGTTTCCATGGAGTGTTCACTACCGAGCCTGAGCAGCTCCCATTGTTGGAAGGGGTTACCCTAGATGAAAGACTATCAGATATAGAGGTGACAGCAGAGGAGGTAATGAAACAGTTGACAACTCTAGATGCAACTAAAGCAGTTGGACCAGACAAAGTATCACCGTGGATACTAAAAGAAGCAGCACAGGCCCTCAGCGTGCCTCTGGCAATGATCTTTAATGAGTCACTTATGTCAGGAGAATTGCCCAGTTGCTGGAAGAAGGCAAATGTCGTGCCGATCTTCAAGAAAGGTGATAGGGAGGAGGCACTTAACTATAGACCTGTATCACTGACAAGCATCCCCTGTAAAATACTGGAAAGAATAATTGCGGCTACGACTGGTTGCAAACTTGGAGAACATTAGGTTTGTGAACAAACATCAACATGGGTTCTGGACAGGGAAATCGTGCCTAACAAACCTTCTGGAATTCTATGATAAAATAACGAGGATAAAACAGGACAGAGATGGTTGGGCAGACTGCATATTTCTGGACTGCCAAAAAGCCTTTGATACAGTACCGCACATGAGACTGCTGTTCAAGCTCGAGAGGCAGGCGGGGGTGGGGTGAAAGGTCCTAGCATGGATAAGGAACTACCTAACAGGAAGGAGCCAAAGAGTTACGGTAAGGGGCGAGAAGTCGGACTGGCGAACAGTAACAAGTGGAGTACCACAAGGATCGGTTCTGGGACCAATTCTATTTCTTGTATATGTTAACGACATGTTTACAGGCGTAGAGTCCTACATGTCGATGTTTGCGGATGACGCAAAGTTGATGAGAAGAGTTGTGACAGATGAGGATTGCAGGATCCTCAAAGAGGACCTGAACAGGTTGCAGAGATGGTCAGAGAAATGGCTACTGGAATTCAACACGAGCAAATGTAAAGTTATGGAAATGGGACTAGGAGATAGGAGACCAAAGGGACAGTACAAAATGAAGGGGAACAGCCTACCTGTAACGACGCGTGAAAGAGACCTGGGGTGGACGTAACACCTAATCTATCTCCTGAGGCACATATAAATGGGATAACGACAGCAGCGTACTCTACACTGGCAAAAGTTAGAAGATCATTCAGAAACCTAAGTAAGGAGGCATTTAGGGCGCTTTACACTGCCTACGTAAGGCCAGTCTTAGAGTATGCCGCCTCATCATGGAGTCCCCATCTGAAGAAGCATATAATGAAACTGGAAAAGGTTCAGGGGTTTGCAACGAGACTCGTCGTAGAGTCTGATGCCTGATGGAACTGTGCCTTACGACACTAGAAAGAAGAAGGGAGAGGGGGGGACATGATAGGAACGTATAAGATACTCAGAGGGATTGACAGAGTGGACATAGACGAAATGTTCACACGGAATAGTAACAGAACGAGGGGACATGGATGGAAGCTTGAAACTCAGATGAGTCACAGAGATGTTAGGAAGGATTCTTTTAGCGTGAGAGTAGGGGAAAAATGGAATGCACTTCAGGAACAGGTTGTGGAAGCAAATACTATTCATAATTTTAAAACCAGGTATGATAGGGAAATGGGACAGGAGTCATTGCTGTAAACAACCGATGCTCGAAAGGCGAGATCCAAGAGTCAATGCTCGATCCTGCAGACACAACTAGGTGAGTACAACTAGGTGAGTACACACACACACAACCACACACACACACACACACACACACACACACACACACACACACACACACACACACACACGCACACACACACACACACACACACACACACACACACACACACACACACACACACACACACACACACACACACACACACACACACACACACACACACACACACACACACACACACACACACACACACACACACACACAACCACACAACCACACATACTAGCTGTACCCGCCACATGTTGCTCTGACTCAGTCTGGTTAAATGGAAAAGAAAGAAAAGAGAAAAGTACGTTTCTAAAATGTTTAATTTCCCATTGCTTGTGGGAATATAATACTTTTTGTTGTTCCAGTGTCTGTGGAGATATAGAGATTGTCTGGTTTGCGACTCTAGAACACACAACATATAATTGTTCATGTGAGAAGCAATCCGTGTCTAGATATAAACCGCACAATTCTAAAGATTGGCCCTGAGCTTTGTTGATGGTGATTGCAAACGCCAATCGAATTGGAAATTACAGTCAGTTAAATTGAAATGGCATATTTGTTGGAATCATAGGAATGAGGACATCTTCACCTTTGAAAAGTCCTGTCAAGAATGTTGCTTTTACGACGTTGCTGATTATCTTTTTATTGGAAACCGCGTGCCGTTGCTAAGCGATTTTGTTAATATGCCAACGGCGGACCAACATGATAATTGGCACGCCAATTTTCAATTGCAGTACATGTGGTGGTATCCATGGCAGATCGAGTGAATTAAAAAATTCTGTTGGATCATTAGCCGCTTCATCTGCTTCCACAATAATGTCGACGGTCTTGGGTGTGACTGCCTCGCTTTGAATGTTAGAATGAATAATATTGTTAAGTTCGTAGACGTCTTTGTTCTTGGCCGTAAGAATAGCTCGTTCACTTAGCCTATCGTGATTCTTATAATTGGTTTGAATATTGGAAAATTCTTTTACGATCAATTCTTCTTTTGACGTCACTAAATTGCAAAAGAAATGAAGCAATGAAATTCGTCCTGAGGTCAGATCAACCGGCACGTTTCCGTTCCCAGTTTCCAGAAACTGATGTGAGAATATCTCAGCTGATGGATAGTTTTTAAGCTGGACACACACATTTGTAGTTAACTTTAACGTCTTTACGTTATGCCACAAAGTACAGCATTTCAGGCAAGCATTTATTTCGTCCGCTGGTGTCGATCGAGGATGGAGATGAAGAGCAGGCGGTCAATACGATTTCAAACAATGCACGAATCTGATTTAGATGTGACGTGTTTCACGCATCATTAATGCATTCATCCCAGAGTCTGTCGTTCTCCAATAAATTCAGAGCTTGACATGCACTACGAAAAGTGGTATGTGTAACGCCGTTTGAAAAATCTCAATTGCTGGAATGACGTTGGACGGGCACATTTTCCAACAGCATGCGAAGAAAGAAGCATTCATCTTGATTGGGAAGCAGGGAGTCCAGTCTGCCTATCTTAGTTTGTTTGAATATGCCAGGTTGTCCGTTGATTCGCTCTCCTCGTTTGCGTTATTTATATGATTTTCTACTCCCAATCCATATGTAATACGCAGTCACTTGCGAATACAGCAGTGTTTTCGCAAACACATCATTGTTACATAACGTGAAGAAAGCAGTTAACATTGTAGCCGGTCGATTCATGCCTATTTGTTGCACATTTGCAGCTATGAAATAAATGCTTTGTCCATTTTCTTGTTTTCAAAGTGAAATAAAAAGTACTAACGAAATATTTCAATTCAAATGCAGATCAATCGACACTGATCAATTGTACCGTAAATTGCACTGAAAAATAAGAACAGTTAAAAAAGCGAAATTAAAAAATTAAAAATAAGCTATACAAACTAAATGAACAGTATGGTAAACAAAGCAGCTCAATTTCAACGCAATGTCAAACAATATAGATAAATCAAAATGAAATTAAATCGAAATATATGAAAATTCAATTTATCAATGCAATTGGAAACATTGAAATGGAATTGTAACATAATTAGCATAGCGTGTCCTGCTCTTACGTGCAACAGATGGCGCGGTTTTTCAAAAGAAGCATGTTTTTATCTGTCACAGGTATTGCATCTATATAGTATGTATTTAAAAAGACGCGCTCATTCGAGTGGAACGTTGTGTCATAATTTCAAAGAAATCAGTGAAAAACATTCAGAGATTACAGCGTGTGTTGCTCTTATGTCCAACAGATGGCGCTGATTTTATAAAATAGCATGTTTTTTTCTGTCACAGGTGAGGTATGTATATAGTACGTATATAATACTACGCACCTATTCGAATGCAACGTTATGCAAAAATTCAAAGCAATCGGTTAGGAGGTTTCGAAAATTTTCTTCACACGAAAAACACATGAAAAACACAGTAAACAAAAAAAAAACTTGTTTTTTTTTCCTGTTAAAGACGTGACATTTATATAGTATGTATATAAAAACCCGCTCAGATGCGAAGGCAAAGTTGTGTGAAAATTTCAGAGCAAACGGTGAAGAACTTTCGGAGATTAGCGATTTTGAACAAACGAACAAATGCCACAGTCCATTGTCTTGCGTGAAACGAGTATACAACTGACTCGTGCATTAAAAATACTTCCCTATCAAATTGCAAACCTCATTTCTTATCATAGACCAAAACTACCTAATTAAGCCAAAGAGTAAAGTATTCCGTGAAGGAGACGTCAATTAGACTCTTCATGATTTTAAATCTTTCAGAAATGTAAAAATAGCTTGAAGACTATGTAAAGTAAACAGCATTCAACATGCAGAAGGCAAATATTTGCCCATTGTGGAGCCAGGTCCTGAGTGTGTCCTCAGCTGAAATGATTTCAGTGTAATGATGCAAGATACCCGGAAGATTGTGACCAAGGTCAATGTATCGTCAGTCATACAACTGTCTCCAACTAAACGTTCAGTGCATCTTACTTTCTTGACATATCTAGAAAATTGGACTAAACATATTTGGGGGAAAGAAGTTAGATGAGTTGAGATCCTAGATTTGGGATTCAATCGACCTGTACCGCACTGATAATGTCTCAACAACTCCGTTCGAATTAATTCGTATTGAGGGGCTGGTGAGCTACACATAATTATAGCATTCTTCGTGCTCTTGGGACTTTATGCGAAGGTATTAGTGTTCCTGAATTGTGGGATGTATGGTTCTATTAAAGTGTTGTGCAACATATCATCATGAATCAGCATGTTACATGTAAATTTGAAGTCCACAAAAGTACATTAATAGCACTTTATATACGTGATGTGGAGGATCTCGTGAAAAACAACATATTTCTGGACACAATCAACAAGTTAAGCGGAATTTGGGCATAAATGCATCACAAAAGAGGACATTTAAGATCCTCTCGCCTTCAATGAGGAATTAAAAATATTTGAGAAACTGAAGAATTTGATAGTAATCAGAAACAGTTGACCACAACATT
Organism: Procambarus clarkii; assembly: GCF_040958095.1. Classification (NCBI taxonomy): domain Eukaryota; kingdom Metazoa; phylum Arthropoda; class Malacostraca; order Decapoda; family Cambaridae; genus Procambarus; species Procambarus clarkii. The sequence continues at coordinate 35,150,998 of NC_091177.1, forward strand.
TAAAATAATAACTACGTGGCAAAGGAGGAGTGCTTACTCAACTTAGTAAGATCTGTTGTTGAGGCGATATGACCGGACGGATTTCATCAGTTGAAGCAGTAGTTCCATATTTTTTGGCATTAGATATGCATAATTATTCTTCTATGATGCCATACAACCATGCTGACCATTATGACCAGGGTTGGTCTTTGTGAGGAAAAATAGATATTTTGAGCAACCAAATAATTTGCTGGAGTGTGAGAATGGTTACGCATACCATTTATCATTGTCTGTTATATGATAAATTTATAAGCTACTGGTTGGTTCAGAGAGAAAGAAGGGATCGTTATAGGGAAGGCGGAGATGGGTGCAGAAATCTAAAGGACGAGATTCAAGAACAGAAGGATAGATTGAGGAAGATGAAAACCAGAGCCAACAGAAGAAAAGTGGAAACCCAGTTCGGTCGCGACCTGCAACGGGTCCGCCACACGAGTATCATGGAGGTGAAGAACCGGCGAGACATCAGGAACGAACTTACACACAATCTTCCAGAAACGCTTCCAGATCTCCGGCAGAGTAGTTTCGGATGTAATGGTTGAAACATAAGACTTCCAACACCCACGCTTAGCTGCACGGATGGTCCTACAGGCCACCGCTTTCGCCTTCAGAAACAAAACAAAAGAATCAGCCGTATGCCGGTGGTGGTGTCTTATCCAGGCAGCACGCTTACAGCGGACAGCCCGAACACAATTCCACAAGGGAACGCGCTTCCGCGTCCCCCAAGAGGAAGAGCGAGTAATAGAGTGGAGGGCAGCGTCAAAGTTGGTGTCATGAAACAGGAGGAAGGCACGAGGGAGAGGTAGAATGAAGAGGTCGGAGAGAGCAGCACGGAGAGTAAATAGGTTCCAGTCTGCCTTGGCAAACTGCCACCTAGGGAAGGAGAGGGGAGGGTGAAAAGAGAAAAAGGTAACCAGGATGGGGAAATGGTCACTGCCATGGAGGTCATCAAGAATCAGCCATGAGAAATCCAAGTAAAAAGACGACTAGTAGAGAGAAAGATCAAGACAGGAAAGGGTGCGAGTCCAAGAGTCCAAATGAGTGGGCTCACTAGAATTCAGAAGAGACAGGGAAGAAGAGAGGATGAACGGTTTGAGAAGGCGACCCCGGGTGTTTGTCAGAACATCACCCCAGTGGGTATGTCGACAACTGAAATCACCCAGCAGGAGCACAGGCTCCGGCAAGGAGTCCAGTAGGTATTTAAGATCGGGAAGAGAAAGTGGGACAACTGGGAGGAAATAAATGGAACAAACTGTGAACTATTTATGCAAAAAGACACGCGCAGCAGAACACTGAAGAGACGACGGAAATGTAGGGGACGAAGGGAACATCAGAACGAATCAAGAGAGCAGAAGAGTTATGGACCCCATCAAAAGCTGGGAGGGGGGGGGAGGGAGAAGGGAACTATCAGGGGGAAAGCGCCAAGTCATTACTACTATATAGCACTGGGAAGGGGTCAGGATAAGGATTTTGGGATGGGACGGGGGAGGGAAGGAATGGTGCCCGACCACTTGCACGGTTGGGAATTGAACGTCGACCTGCATGAAGCGAGACCGTCGCTCTACCGTCCAGCCCAAGTGGTTGAGCAAGGGGGGGAGGGAGAGAAAGGAATAGCCCCGGAAGCGACCAGGACGAGCACCAAGCAGCGGCTCCTGGAGACAGACACAAAGGGGCGAAAACTGTGATATCCTAAGTTGGAGTTCATAGAAATTGGCGTAATATCCACGAATATTCCATTGAAGAACAGACATCGACAAAAAGAGAAAGAAAATCAATAGAGAACAATGAAGAAACAAAGGTTAAAAAGGAACACAGCACGTCAAAGAAGCGCTGGATCAGGATCAGGGTCAGCGAAGTTAGGGTTAGTGGGCAAGGGTAAACTGAGTAAGGATGGAATAAGGGAGCAGGACAGACCAGAGGCGGATGAGCAGGGTCTGGAGTAGGAGGAGGAGGAGGAGGAGGAGACAACCGAGGGTCAAGGAAACAGAAGGAAGAGGGGCACGAACCGGGATGCCTCCTTAGTAAGGGCAGCAACCGAGAGGGAAGCTGGGCCAAAGAAACCTCCATAGCAGGAACAGGAGGCTCGACCACCGAAGCGGGAGCGGATGGAGCGATAGAGTCAGAGGTGGAGTCGAGGAAGAAAGTGAAGCCTTCTTACCCGCCGGGAAGGAAGAAGGAGATGAACCAGGTTTTCGCTTCTGACTCAAAGAAACAGGCGTCCCAGCAACAAAGTATTGGGCAACAGACTCAATCGTCTCAATAGGAGAAGAACGAGAGCAAACAACACGATGACCGCTAGGAGAGTGATGGACATCAGCCCGTACAGACAGGCGGGGTGAAGAGCTAAGAAACGGAGGAGAAGGATGGGAAGGAGGATCGGAGGGAGATGAGAAAGAAGACAGGAGACACGACAGACTGGGTAGAAAGAAGGGGAATCCCAGTCAGAGAACTAGGAGGGGGATCCGTTGGGACAGAACGTAAAGGAACATGGGAGGAGGTGGAGGGTGTGTCTGGGTCTGAGGCCTGGAAATGGCTGTGAGACTGAGGAAGGTGGGAAGAATAAAGAGAGGAAGAGCGCAACACACGAGCATAAGAGACGCCAGCGAAAGGGGGGAGAGGGCGAACTTGGCGTCTCGCCTCAGGAAAAGACAAACGTTCTTGGTGCTTTAAGTTGAGGACGTCAGCCTCAAGTTTGTAATGTAAACACGCGCGGGAGAAGGTAGGGTGGGCTTGGGAAAAGCCTGGGGAGAAGTACACACCGACTTAGCGCGATCTGCGTCCCCACACAAGGGACAAAGAGAGGCAGTACTGGAGCATCAGAGGCCATCAAACTTCCAGCACTTATTACAGAGCTGAAGAGAGAGAATGTACTCCTGGACGGAGCACCTGGCACCAGCAAGAAAGACAGAGGGCGGAAGGGTCCTACCATCAAAGGTAATCTTCACAACCCGAAGGGGCTGACGGCGACGACCACGAGAGGGACGAGTAAACGTGTCCATCTGGAGGACAGAATGGCCCAGGGCTTCGAGGATATGCCGAATATCTTCGCGGCAGGCCTGTAGATTCCGAATACCGGTTGTAATATGGTGTGGGAGGAGAACAGTGCCAACACTGGCATTTAACCTAGCGTTCTTGGAGACTCGAACAGGGGTCTCGCCAAGGCAGGATAAGGTGGCCAAGCAAATAGCTGAATCCTGAGAAGGAGCAGCAACGACACGTGTACCGAGACGGGTTGGTTTGAAAGTAACAGAGGCATCAACTGAATCAACAAGGCTGATCAACAAGGTGCCTATGGAGGGAGAAATCGTCAGGAGGTGTAGAATTTAGAGGGGGGGGGGGGGGAGATCAATGTATTCAGTGGTACCAACCAAGGCCTGGAATGCATTAGTATGGGAAGGGATCTTACGAGTGCGGCTGTGGCGGGGACATCGTTGAGAACCCCCAGAGAGAGAGAGAGGGTTTAAAAGGCGCAGTAGTCACAATGAATGACTGAGCTGTGCCAAGGGACGAGGTGGTCACTACTGGGGGCTTGTGGCTCGATTCAACCACAGAGGAAGGAGGGGAGTAGTCAGAAAGGTCAAAGGAGGAGCAAAGTCTGGGCCCAATGCAGCGGAGGCTATGGAGTCCGGTCTTCCAACACAGGCCCACTCGGGGGCTTGGTCGCTCACCTCACGAGCCCGAGAAGGTACAAGAGGAACAGAATTCAACATAAAAGCGAGATTAAAGACCTTAATTCACGAATGTGCCCCCACACCCACCACGGAGCCACAATCAGAGGATAGGACACCCAACAAGAGACATGTTGCGGGTCTTGCCGGAGCCCCCTAGGGGTGCGTCGTGAGTATACGCACCACAAACGCCACCTTAAGAACCGTCAGTTCGTCGAGATCGGGTTCAGTGACGAAAGAAGAATTGACAATAAAAGCTCCCCCTTGCTCGAGACGTTAGATATTACAGTTCTACGGGTGAGAGAGTATGCCTCCTTAAATACCCGGGCATCAAAATAGAAGAAGGCCAAAAGAATAATCAAAACAGGCAAAAGGTCGGTGGGAAATGACAATGAGAAAAGAGAAGAGGGAGGGTGAAAAACGAAACACAAGGAAAAGGAAAAGTTATCCGGCATAATTCAAGAAGACAGCAGCAGGAGAATAAGGCTACAAATGGACAGAGGACAGTCCCATTGAGCATCACACTCCAGCAGCTGCTCACCAAGTCCTTTCACGGTAACAACGGGACGGAAAGGGAAGGGGCAGGTAAGATGCAGTACCGCTACATTCCGTGCTCTTGGAGCAGATGAGGCATTACCACATCGAAAGAGAGCCATGAAGATTATGGGATGATTACTTAACATAATACAACACCCTGCAGCCCCATGTACAACCCTACGGCCCCCTGCAGCCACCTACAGCCATTTGAAACGCCTTGCAGCCCTCTACAACCCCCTGCAGCTCCCTGAGGCACCCTACAACACCCAGCAGCACCCAGTAAGTCCCTGAAGCACCCTGCAGCACCCTGCAGTCTCCCTACAGCTCCCTGAAGCACTCCTGCAGATCCCTGAAGTACCCTACAACACCCTGCATTACCCTGCAGCTCCCTGAAGCACCCTGCAGCACACTGCAGCCCCCTGAAGCACTCTGCAGCACCCTGTAGCACACTGCAGCTCCCTGAAGCACCCTGCAGCCCCTTACAGCTCCCTGAAGTACCCTGTAGCTCAATGAAGCACCCTGCAGCCCTTTACCGCTCCCTGAAGCATACTGCAGGACTCTGTAGCCCCCACAGTCACTTGCAGCACCATGCAGCACCCTGCTCAGCTCCCTGCAACCCCCTAAGGCACCCTGCAACGCCCTATGGTACCCTGCAACCCCCTAAGGAACCCTGCAACACCCTTTGGTACCCTGCAGTGCCCTATGGCACCCCACAGCCCCCTGCAGCCCCCCTGCAGCCCCCCTGCAGCATCATGCAGCTCCCTGCAGCACTTGCCTGACTTAGTAAAGCACCTGTGTTAGATTAAATAAATAAACAGGTATAAAGCATGGCAGCAGTTTCAGCAGAGCAAGGAACAGCTCAAGAGCCTCGCTATATATAAAAATGGTACTGAATAGAGAGAATAATGCAATAAGGAAACTATGTATATAACTCAAACTGGAAATAGTTTTTTGACGTGATCTTATCTTGAGATTCTTGAGATGATTTCGGGGCTTTAGTGTCCCCGCGGCCCGGTCCTCGACCAGGCCTCCACCCCCAGGAAGCAGCCCGTGACAGCTGACTAACACCCAGGTACCTATTTACTGCTAGGTAACAGGGGCATTCAGGGTGAAAGAAACTTTGCCCATTTGTTTCTGCCTCGTGCGGGAATCGAACCCGCTCCACAGAATTACGAGTACTGCGCGCTATCCACCAGGCTACGAGGCCTCATGATGGTTATCTTGAGGTTATCTTGAGATGATTTCGGGGCTTTTTTAGTGTCCCCGCGGCCCGGTCCTCGACCAGGCCTCCACCCCCAGGAAGCAGCCCGTGACAGCTGACTAACACCCAGGTACCTAATTTACTGCTAGGTAACAGGGGCATAGGGTGAAAGAAACTCTGCCCATTGTTTCTCGCCGGCGCCTGGGATCGAACCCAGGACCACAGGATCACAAGTCCCGCGTGCTGTCCGCTCGGCCGACCGGCCGAGCGATGATGCCTAGAGTTTGTGAATATTGCACCAAAAACTGTATTCGGCAAAACATTGAAAAAGATGTTGGCGAGGTATATGAACTTGGAAGTCAATTGCAGAACGATGAGTCGCAATAACGTGGTTGAAGATGTGATGACCACATCACACATCAGAGGAGGAAGAAACAACGACGTTCCGGTCCATCCTGGACTGCTATCAAGTCATGTGTGAGTGGAAGTCTATTGTTCTACAAGTTTAAAAACAAGAGTCTCATGTGAGAGTAGCACCACTAACTTATGTGACTCAGCCAAAAAATTAACATAATTTGTTTTCAAGATCAAAGAAGAAGAAACTGAATGTAAGAGTGAATGTTACCAACACGGAGCTACTGGCTGACAGATCCTTGTTGCCCGCCGACATATAAGCAAATCTCAGACTCAAGTAAATTTTCAAAAGTTATTAGGAATGAATGAGTTTTCCGCCCTTCTATGAACCCCGTTTCATGATGATGGAACAATTCATCTATTCTATGAAAGTAAACTCATTGAGATCTTGAGAACACATGCAACAGAGTCACCAACAAAAGCAGAGAATGGAAGCAGAAATGGAGATCAACTAAACCAGACAAAAGTATCTACTACCAATCCATTAGAAAGAAACTTCTATGATGCAATTATTGATGGTATCCAAGAACTCCAAGCTTTACACACGTCAAAAGACATGGAGACCTGCACAGATCTGGCTGAAGTATTTATAAGTAAATTCCAATACAAATACTGGAAATATGAGGAAGTTTTGACAGTTATGTGTAGCATTCAATAAAGAGCATTACATGACAAAAGATACCCCAAGAGGCCGCACTAATTAAGCTCAAAATTATGGACAGTAGAGTCATCACGAACGTGACGATGAAAAAGTTTCTATCTCACACTCATGCAAAGATAAATTATCGGGTTATATTGTTAAAAAAAAAACATTCATTATGCAAGGGTGGGAATGAAGATCTTGTAGCGGCCTGGTGTCTAGAAGTGGTTCATCATCATTGTGACCTGGAATGTCTTTAAACTACACAGGAAGAAGATGATACACAGACGGCTGTTCATATCGTAAATGCAAAAGAAAGAATATCAGCAATATAATTTTGCTCAACTTAAGAACAGTTATTTCAGTTGCAGAAATATTGTCATCACTAGGCACCAGAAAGGCTTTTGCGCCGCCTGCTTTTCGTGGTGTCTCAGCCTGTGACGCAATTGGTGCCTTGGCAGGGAAAGGAAAACTCTTATAGAAAAAATTTGGAACATCTACTGAAAAAACCTTGCAAGCACTTTAATCTTATGGATCAAATGACATAATTCTGATGGGATACTGGTTAAACTTGAAGCACATATCTGTCAAGTCTACAAGCCAAGAATAAGTACGACAAGTACGATAAATACTTGCAGATCTTTGCTAGAATTTGTTTCCGAAAAAGTCGTTTGCCTGGGAGAAGCTCCCACCCACCGAACATGCACTGGTACACTGATAAGTGTAGTGCTAATTTACTAAGAAGAGTGAGGAGCCAGGTCATGAAGAGGGATGATGAGGCCTGGTCGACACTCCCACAACCCACTGGTCATGGCTGGGAAGTGAATGACGGACAAATATCGCCTAGTGTCTGTGATGTGTCATGTGCGCCACACCACATCCTGCAGCTAATCAGAGGCAAGTGTGTAAAAAGCAAATCATAGTCCCGCCATGCAAATGCTTAGCGGGTAACTTACCAAAGCCAGAAATGTGTGAGTGTGGAGGGAATGGTGAACTCTGCAGCAGTCACATTAAAATAACTGAAGAAATGACAGTGATAGTGAAGATGAATTCATAGATAATTAGTAATAGACATTAATTATTTTCAACTTTTATGGTTATTTTCAATGACTCCCTTTATTACAATAAGTGATAAATATTGGTAATTGATATAATATTAAATACTATTAATATTAATTATAAATTTGATATACTCGAAGAATTCATGTGGGGAAATAAATAAAAAGTATCTATATTGCCATTAATATCAGAACCCACTAATTTAATGGAAAACCTGGTAATAATGGATTGTACTGCACACAAAGTTGCCTTTAAAATGAGTCATATTACATTACAATCGGACATAAACTAACGAATAAAGCATAAATCGATTATGTTTGGTCGTCACCTTGATGACGTCTTCATAATAATAGACTACAGAATCTGGAGTGCTACCATAGAAATTATTCATCTGCGGATAGTTTATGATTTAATAAACCCATCCCCTAATATTTCATCACGAATTCTTTCACGGGACCAATTTTTCAACAATTGCTTCCCTACTATAAATACATTGTGTACGAAAAGTAAAAATATATGATCATATTGTTAGCAACAATTTATGTAGTAGAATTCATAACACTTCTGTACTCTACATAGTCTCCTATGTAGAGTACAGTAGAGTACAGGCATCCATAGTCTCCTGAAACTGATGGATGCCTACTACTGTACTGAAATTCGTGTTTTTGACGTCTTAAAGAGTAACTCGACCAACAGGGAAAATTTGGTGAATAAAAGGAAATTCAAAATAAAATAAGTCAAAGTACTTTTTGAGACAAAATGTAACTGGAAATAAAGAGTGCTCCTAAGAGACAAAAGTCTTAAACTTTTAAAAAATACGAACATTGCACAACAATGATGAATTGATTAGGGAATTAATGAATACAAATGTGTTATTCAGATCACAACCTAATCGAAATTCAGACAAGAATGGGCAATAGTCCTTCACAAACAGTTTCTAATCCAGTAGAAGGAAAATTCACCAAATTCAATTTTAATAACAAACTGATTAACAGTGAACGAATAAACCAAGACCTCTGAGAAATATGCTTGGAGGAACTATTCGTTGATTTAAATTTAAACTATGGCCTCTAGAAAATAAGCACAGTAGCACTAGAAATAAATGGAAGCCACACAGACTAAACAAAAAAAAAAGGTAAAAAGACGCAAACAGGAACGAGAATTGCATTATCTATATAGGCGAAGAAAACAAATAGCAGAACACCTCGAACGCTACACTATCCGAACAACAAAAAGGAATGCTATGTGATTAAATAGAAATGACCGAGCTCGAGCTAAAAGATTAAAATAAAATACAGGAGAGGCAAAGAGAGCAGCCGGCCATTAATTAAAGAGGAATCCGAAATACTTTTTCTTCTATTCAAATACTGGAACAAAAACTACATCCAGCATTGGGCCCTTGCACAAGGGTGATGGAACGTTCACAAATGACAACAAAGAAATGAGTGTAGTATTGAGGCTTCGGTACGATTCTGTTTTGAGCGAATTCCTGAACACATTGAAGATGAATGATCCAAATTAATTCTTAATGGACGTGCATTGTACATCGAACCATATATTATATGATTCCCCAACCTCACTGAACTTTGAAGCAGCCATAGACAGCTTGCTCATGCACTCTGCACCAGCCCCAAGTTATGGGCATAGTGCAGAGTGAAACGTGAAGCACATATCTGCCAAGTCTACAAGCCAAGAATAATTCCAGACTCTTGGAATACTATATTCATCAAGAATTGCAAAACAACACTATCACAGGCTCAAATGATGTTTTTGAGACAGCCTAGATACTAGTGTTATAATGACATATTTAAAGCAGCCAACATTTATAGACCAATCGCTCTAACGTCACACATCACAAAAATCCTTGAAAGAGTGCTAAGAAGTTAGATTAGAAATCACATGGAATCACAACATGTACATAACCCCGGACAACACTGGTTCAAAACAGGGCGCTCCTGCCGTTCACAATTGATACATCACTATGACATGGCCTTAGGTGCCATGGAAGACAAGCAAAACGCAGATGAAGTATTGAATGACTTTGCAAAAGCTTTCGACAAATGTAACAATGGTGTTATTGTACACAAAATGCGCTCTAAAGGAACTACTGGCAAAGTTGGGAGATGGATCTTTTATTTCATAACAAAGAATTCCCAGAGTGTAGTAGTCAGAAAATTAAATCCGGATCATCAGTCATGAAAAGCTCAGTCCTTCAGGATACCGTACTTGCTCTGGTACTTTTTCTCATCCTCATATCAGACATGGACAACCATCACCATATGTGCTTAAATATTATGTTCAGGTAGTTATTTACACAAAATATACATCAATATCTATACCTCACAGATAACACCCCTTTGTGTCATTTTCACACAAGACACCACAAAACTTCTGCGATCTTCTATCACGGTGAGTCCTCTTTCTAACATAACACTCAGGCTTCCTTTCATGTTGTTACCTGGTTGATACACGGTTGATGGGGTTCTGGGAGTTCTTCTACTCCCCAAGCCCGGCCCGAGGCCAGACTTGACTTGTGAGAGTTTGGTCCACCAGGCTGTTGCTTGGAGCGGCCCGCAGGCCCACATACCCACCACAGCCCGGTTGGTCCGGCACTCCTTGGAGGAATAAATCTAGTTTCCTCTTGAAAATGTCCACGGTTGTTCCGGCAATATTTCTTATCCTTGCTGGGAGGACGTTGAACAACCGCGGACCTCTGATGTTTGTGCTCCCTTCTTCTGAGTTACTTACGTCGGTTACATCGTTCCAACACCAATAGCTCGCTGGCTACCACGAATATTTTAGTGTCTTCAACGAAGGCAATGAAACTACACCTGTTTCAGTGAGACCACACCCTTCCAACTGGGAACAGAAAATTAGGTCAGGTACGGCCAAGAGATGGCGTTAACATCGTCACAGAGGATGACATTAAGATTTTCATGAGAGTAGAGAATATAGAAGAGACAGCAAACCTCCAATCAGACGTCAATCAGGCCTTACAATGGGCCACAGATCTAATATGATGTTTAATCATATATACGTTTCAGCTCCTGTACTATGAAAAACCGAAAATATGAACACGGAAACCATCTATAAAAAGGAGTCAAATCCCACTATTTAGTGAAAAAGAAATGTAATGGATTAGGTGCAATCATACCAGCAGATATTACCTTCAAAGAACACAATGAAGGGAGAGAGAGAGATAGAGAGAGAGAGAGAGAGAGAGAGAGAGAGAGAGAGAGAGAGAGAGAGAGAGAGAGAGAGAGAGAGAGAGAGAGAGAGAGAGAGAGAGAGAGAGAGAGAGAGAGAGATAGAGACAGAGAGAGAGAGAGAGAGAGAGAGAGAGAGAGAGAGAGAGAGAGAGAGAGAGAGAGAGAGAGAGAGAGAGAGAGAGAGAGAGAGAGAGAGAGAGAGAGAGAGAGAGAGATAGAGACAGAGAGAGAGAGAGAGAGAGAGAGAGAGATAGAGAGAGAGAGAGAGAGAGAGAGAGAGAGAGAGAGAGAGAGAGAGAGAGAGAGAGAGAGAGAGAGAGAGAGAGAGAGAGAGAGATAGAGACAGAGAGAGAGAGAGAGAGAGAGAGAGAGAGAGAGAGAGAGAGAGAGAGAGAGAGAGAGAGAGAGAGATAGAGACAGAGAGAGAGAGAGAGAGAGAGAGAGAGAGAGAGAGAGAGAGATAGAGACAGAGAGAGAGAGAGAGAGAGAGAGAGAGAGAGAGAGAGAGAGAGAGAGAGAGAGAGAGAGAGAGAGAGAGAGAGAGAGAGAGAGAGAGAGAGAGAGAGAGAGAGAGAGATAGAGACAGAGAGAGAGAGAGAGAGAGAGAGAGAGATAGAGAGAGAGAGAGAGAGAGAGAGAGAGAGAGAGAGAGAGAGAGAGAGAGAGAGAGAGAGAGAGAGAGAGAGAGAGAGAGAGAGAGATAGAGACAGAGAGAGAGAGAGAGAGAGAGAGAGAGAGAGAGAGAGAGAGAGAGAGAGAGAGAGAGAGAGAGAGAGAGAGAGAGAGAGAGAGAGAGAGAGAGAGAGAGAGAGATAGAGACAGAGAGAGAGAGAGAGAGAGAGAGAGAGAGAGAGAGAGAGAGAGAGAGAGAGAGAGAGAGAGAGAGAGAGAGACAGAGAGAGAGAGAGAGAGAGAGAGAGAGAGAGAGAGAGAGAGAGAGAGAGAGAGAGAGAGAGAGAGAGAGAGAGAGAGAGAGAGAGAGAGAGAGAGAGAGAGAGAGAGAGAGAGAGAGAGAGAGAGAGAGAGAGAGAGAGAGAGAGAGAGAGAGAGAGAGAGAGAGAGAGAGAGAGAGAGAGAGAGAGAGAGAGAGAGAGAGAGAGAGAGAGAGAGAGAGAGAGAGAGAGAGAGAGAGAGAGAGAGAGAGAGAGAGAGAGAGAGAGAGAGAGAGAGAGAGAGAGAGAGAGAGAGAGAGAGAGAGAGAGAGAGAGAGAGAGAGAGAGAGAGAGAGAGAGAGAGAGAGAGAGAGAGAGAGAGAGAGAGAGAGAGAGAGAGAGAGAGAGAGAGAGAGAGAGAGAGAGAGAGAGAGAGAGAGAGAGAGAGAGAGAGAGAGAGAGAGAGAGAGAGAGAGAGAGAGAGAGAGAGAGAGAGAGAGAGAGAGAGAGAGAGAGAGAGAGAGAGAGAGAGAGAGAGAGAGAGAGAGAGAGAGAGAGAGAGAGAAAAAAAAAGAAAAAAAATATTTTCTTATAGTAATATGGAACATTATTTACTGATTTATGGAAATATACATAAACTTCTTGATATTCAAACTTCAGCAATATTTCACTAAACAGTTTAATACTGACACTTCTCTTTCCGCTATAGTGGTCACATCATACACGCCCAATCCACCAAAGAAAGGGGTAAATAATTAATTTAAAAAAAATATCAACAGTTATTTCTTATTGTGAGAGAGATTATGGTAGAGAGAAAGAAAGAAATATATAAATTGAGATAGAAATATATAGTTTGAGAGGTAGAAACCAATGTATGATACTTTTTCTGATTAAAAGCATTGGGAAAAAATTAATATTTATATACTAATGTGCCTCTTCCAATCACGCGACCCATGTAAACTATACTCACATCCTCACCCAATCACACATCAGCGCCATTTAGCTCATCGAGTGAAGCTGACCTATACGATTTCCCCAAGCTCTCTGAAGTCTATATAGTGTCGCCCTCAGGCACTGTGTTGGCAGTCGGTCGTCTCCTGCACCTCACTCAACACTGTCCTCAGCCTCCTCCTGGCGCCTCGTTACCACGGTAAGCAAATATTTATATTTTCTGTGAGGTTGGAGTATAACGTAAAGTTAAAAGTACAACGTAAAGCTGTACAGAATTCTTTTGAAGTGGATATGTACTTATCGGTTGTGAAAGTCTTGAAATATATGTTAAAGTTTTTTTCTTAGTCTTCATCTCGCTACAGAATAGGGATTGAACGATTGAATGGTTGAATATGCTACTCCTGTGTAATAGACTATGCTATTCTTGGATGGTTGACGATGTTACTCTTAGATAGTTTACTATGCTACTCTAGATTGGTGGACTATGATTCTCTTGGGTACAAAGCATGTATCCAATGATAATGTTACATTTGGATAGTTGATGATGTTACTGTTAGATGATTGAATATGCTACTCAAGAACGATTGATTATGCTGCTCTTGGATGGTTGACGATGGGTGAGCTCTGAGGTGAACCTGCTCATGTCGCCCACCCTGGGGTAGCTCTCAGGCTAACCTGCTCATGCCCCCCTCCCCCTGAGTGAGCTCTGAGGTGAACCTGCTCATGTCCTCCCCCCCCCTGGGTGAGCTCTGAGGTGACCCGGCTCATGTCCCCCCCCCCTGGGTGAGCTTTGAGGTGAACCTGCTCATGTCCCCCCTCCTGGGTGAGCTCTGAGGTGAACCTGCTCATGTCCCCCTCCCTGGGTGAGCTCTGAGGTGAACCTGCTCATGCCCCCCCCCTGGGTGAGCTCTGAGGTGACCCGGCTCATGTCCCCCCCTGGGTGAGCTCTTAGGCTAACTTGCTCATGTCCCCCCCCCCCCTGGGTGAGCTCTGAGGTGAACCTGCTCATGCCCCCCCCCCTGGGTGAGCTCTGAGGTGAACCTGCTCATGTCCCCCTCTGGGTGAGCTCTTAGGCTAACTTGCTCACGTCCCCCCCCCCTGGGAGAGCTCTGAGGTGAACCTGCTCATGTTCCCCCCTGGGTGAGCTCTTAGGCTAACCTGCTCATGTCCCCTCCCCCTGGGTGAGCTCTTAGGCTAACCTACTCATGCCCCCCCCCCCCTCTACTTCTCACTGGTTCCGTATCTTTCGCTCCTGCATGTTCTTATTCTTCTGTACAAATTTAGTACTTGACACTCCAGTATTATTCATGAATATATTATTTGATACCTCACTCTCGTCTCCCTTCTAGAGAGTACATTTTGAGATCTTTGAGACGGTCCTAATAATGCAGGTGCTTTATCGTGTCTATGTGTGCCGTATATGCTCTGTACTAACCTAGTTATGCTTGCGATGGTTGAGCTTTTGGATCTTTGGTCCCGCCTCTCAACTGTCACTCTACTAGTGTACAGATTCCTTTCCTAGAGCTTCATATTTCATTTGAAGCTGTGTATGGAGTCAGTCTCCATCACATCATTTCCTAGTGCATTTCATCTACTAACTACTCTGACAATGAAAATGTTCTTTCTAATGTCTCTGTGGCTCATTTGGGTACTTCGCTGCCACCTGTGTCCCCTTGTGCGTGTACCACTCGTATTAAATAGTTCATCCTTGTCTACCCTGTCTATTCCCCTGAGAATTTTGTATGTGGTGATTATGTTTCCCCTAAGCTCTTCTGTCTTCCAGAGACGAGAGATGCAATTCACTCAGCCTTTCCTCGTAACTCATGCCTCTTAGTTCTGGGACTAGCCAGGTGGCATACCTCTGAACTTTTTCCTGCTTCGTCTTGTGCTTGACAAGGTACGGGCTCCATAATGGGGCCGCATACTACAGGATTGGCCTTACATACGTGGTATACATGGTTCTGAAGGTTTCCTTTAACAGGTTTCTGAAGGCAGTTCTGATGTTTGCCAGCATCGCATACGCCGCCGATGTTATTCTTTTGACGTGGGCTTCATAAGACAGGTTTGGTGTGATAAGAACTCCTAGATCTTTCTCTTTGTCCGTTTCGTGAAGGACTTCATCTCCCATTCGATATCCAGTGTCTGGCCTCCTGTTTGTGTATTCCCTATGTTGTAGTAATCTCTCTTGCTCTGGAAGGGAGAAGGGAGTACCGAGCATTACTCTAGACGGGGCAGCATCAATGATTTAAATAGTATTGGCATTGCTATGAGATGCCTAGAACGTTCTCATAGTCCAACTTATGATTTTCCTGTCCGCTGCTATATGTGCTTATGCTCACTAAATGTCAGGTCGTCAGACATCATAATTCCCAGATCTTTTACAAAATGTTTTCCTTCTATGAGTATGTCTGACTGTGTCTTATATCTTGTATTTCGTTTAACCTCCTCGTTTCCGCCATATCTAAGCATTTGGAACACATCACCATTAAAAATCATGTTATTTTCCGTTGCCCAATCGAAGATCATTAATATCGGCTTATTAAAACTATTAATATAGTTTTTCAGTGTTTTTTACAGAAATTTCCAAGATGATTTTTGTATGATCTGCAAAGGAGAACGCGAAGCTGTGACTTGTGTTTTTGTTTATATCTGATATGAGAGTGAGCAGTGGTGCAAGCACTATGACCTGGGGTACACAGCTTTTCTCTCCACTTGGACTTGGTCTTATTTGATTGCCAATTGCTCTTTGCATTCTGTTTGACAAAAACTTAAGATCCAACCCTTAAATTTACCCGTTATACTTACAGATTTCATTTTATGGGCTGTCACCCCACGGTCATACTTATCAAATGTCTTTGCAAAATCTGTGCATAAAACAACCGCATTTTGTTTTTGTTTTCTAATGTTTCTGTGATTTTGTCACAATGATTGCGTAGTTGCGAAAGACTGAATCTTCCTTCTCTAACTCCATATTGACCTGGGTTGTGAAGTTCATTGTTTTCCATACAACTAGAGGTTTGATTCCTAAACAATAAAAAATATTTATTATGTGTGATATTAGTGCGACTGGTCATTAGGTTTTGCCAAAACATTACTTTCTCTCGCGTGCAGTGGAACTATGTCAGCTGATTTAAGCACTGCTGGTATCTTCCCTGTATCCAAGCTTTTCTCCATATTTCAATGAGCGCTTGTGATATTGAAACTTTACATTTCTTTGTGAACATTAAGTGTCACGAGTTAGGACCTGGAGCTGAGTGCATGGGTATCTAGACAATTCCCAATTTAAAGACTTCTGTTCGTGTTGATACTGGCTGGGGTTTAGATAGCAGTCTTAAACAAGCTGTCCGGATCTTTTATTTTCATATTGTTAATTGGGGTATAAGACTCATACCTAATGAAATACCTTTTCGGATTTCACAAATTACTTTGTCATCCTCTGTGTAGAAATCTACAGTTAAAGTATAGGTCCAATACAAGAGAAAGTTTTCGATTTTGATTTTGAATATATAAAAAAATATTTAGGAACTTTCTTTGTCTCTTGTATAGCCTTGTGTTCCGGTTTCATTACTCAGACTCGTATGCTCGCTTCAACGTCTGCTCTGTTTCTTCGATCTCCCTGTTTCGATTTATTTTCTTTTGTTGTGAAAATCGTGTCTGTTTAAGCATTTCCGTGATTTCTTTCTTATTTTGTAGAGTCGTATGCGTTCTTTTTCCAGAGTTGTTCTCATTCTGAGCCTCCTTATAGGCACAAGATTGTAGGAGATTTTGTATGCCTCGACAGTCAGATGAACTATTCTCTGTTTAGGAGTTTTGTCGCCTACGACTTTTCCTATTGTATGTTTGCAAGTTCAATATTTTTTTTTTTTCAGTCAGTCCTCTTATTGTTAAAACTGAAGTGACTTAGTATCCCATCTCGCTTTTTAATTAGACCAATTGCTGGTACTGATGTTTGTTTGAACTTCCATGAGCTTGTTGTTAGAGCATGTAGTATCTAAGATTGTAACGACTCTGGTTATTTCTTCATAGTTTGTGAAGATCAGGTGGAGTGTGTGTTTTCTGTCCTAGTCGGCTCAGTTATCTCTGGTTGAGCGAGAATTTGTCACAGTCTCAGTAGATCTATGGCAAAAGATTCATTATTTCTTGGTTGATTTCCTACAACCATTGTACTGTTTGCTATTCTCCGTCTTAAACTGGGTAGATTGAAGTCTCCATGGAAGATAATATCTGGTTCTGGGTTTGCTAGGAAATCAAGGCTATTCTCTATTTTAAGTATCTGCTCCGTGAATTCTTTGACTGCTGCATCTGACGGCTTATATAATTGAATAATAATTAGGTTTATTTTTTCAACCTGTATTCAATGTAACTCTACCACCTCATTAGCAGAGTTAAGAAGCACTGTGCATACCAGCTCCTCTTTAATATACAGACCTACCCGCTAAATTCGACTTACTTACTCAATTACATCTTTATCTATGGCTCATCTGTTTCTCAAACTTTCACCCATGTCCCCTTATTTTATCGGTATTCCGTACGAACATTTATTCCTATTCTATCCTGTCAATCCAAACCGTCCTCCTAAGGCTTCCCAATGTCAAGAAACTGTCGTACTAAAGTCCCCTATCCTAACCTCCCAGAGGACCGAAAACAGAAAACGGGACAGTATGTCAGTTTCGTAAACCACAACCCTTTTCTAATACGACAATTTTTGGCCTTAGGTACAGTATACGTCAACATGTGGCGTTCTATTAGGAGGACTCGTTGGTCAATCCCCCTAAGTATTTTAATGTCTCCCCTCACTATCTTATTTTCGTTCGTCATCAGTACTAGGTGTGAGTGTGTGTGTGTGTGCACTCACCTAATTATGCTTGTTGGGTTGACCTTCACCTCTTTGTTCACGCCTCTCAACTGCTAATCAACTGGTTAACAGGTTTCTGACCCTATTGAGTGCCAGAACTATCAGAACAATAACAAACTCTGCTTTCAGACAACACTCAGCGCCCCCTGTTTAAATCCTTAAACATGCTAAACATAAACTCACTCCACACACTCTCGTGTGCCATTTACATTTACAAAACCCCGTTTTTAAATGCAAACCCTCATCTGACACACTTCCTGGACAGATGTAATAGAACCCATAATCACCACACCAGAAATAAATTTATCTTTGGTAACCCAAGAATCAAAGTTAATCTGTGTAGACAATCTTTGCAAATAACGGAACCTAGTATATGGAACTCACTCCCTAACATATTGAAAAGCTGTCCAACTTATGCGTTATTCAAAAATAAAACCAAAAAGTATCTAATTTCATTACCATAATTTACTACCTAGTGCTAAAACTCGCACTCTATCTTGTGCTACTCAATCCTCCAATATATGTACCTAAGCCAAACAACTTCTCCATTGTAATCATTGCAATCATCTTATATCATTATTGTTATATTGAACGCATATTTTACTGCATTATACCTTAAATTATTCCTCAAATTATGCTATAAAATACACGTTGATAACCCTCAAATTTTACTTTAATATACCTACTAATCTTTGTCAAATTTTCTTACAATGTACCTATTAAAAAAAATCAATTTTGCTAGAAATTACCTACTTAAAATTTTCTGTTAGATTAATGACCTGTTCGAAACGCTATGCGTGTTAGTAGCTATACAAGAATGTAAAAAACATCAATGCCACTTTCTCTCATAATCCCAATGTACCTTCTGGATATCATTTGCAAGGAATGAGCCTCTGGATGAGAAGAAACCATTGAATTAATGGCAGTGTCAGAGGCAGATAGCAGTCCATCGTCATTGACTAGGTGTATTTGTTTTCCATATAGGTGCTCCCAGCACTGTTCTGAGGGCATCATTTTGAGACACTTCCAGTTTCTCCCATTGGTTATCACTGAGGGATGTAAGAGCAGGAGAAGCGTAATCAATGAGTGACCAAACTGCTTGAACGTAGTACATTTTGAGTACTGGTAGAGATGCACCATCTCTAAGACTTGTCAGGGAGTGCAAAGTTGAGTTTCACGCTTTACAACGTTGCCGAAGATATTCAATTTCATGAGTGAATTTCAACTGGCTGTCTGTTATGACTCCTTGGTATGAAAAAGAGGTAACCCACTCAATTTCAAGTCCTTGTATTGCGAGTCTGATGTCTTGAGTTCTCATTTTAACGGCCATTGCTTTGGTTTTATTACTGTTTATTTTCACTACTATGCATTCCGCTTCCCTGCTAATAATATCTAAGCATTTCTGTACATGATTCCTGGCGCCATTGCCATTGATGAGGACCTGAAAGTCGTCTGTATAGTTAAGCAGTTTGGCATTTGGTAACTTGAGCTTCATGAATTATTCCATGAGACTGTTGAAGGAGAAAGGGCTTAGTATTCCTCCCTGCGGAGTTCCATTTTCCAGCCTCTTTGAGGTCGATGTTTTTTCTTGGAATTTGACTTTAGCGTCTCAGTTAAGCAGGCTACCTTTGACAAAGGCAAGTGCGTGTCCTTTGGTTTCCTTATCCATAAGGCAGCACAGTGTAGATGGAGCATTGACTAACTCGAAGGCTTTTTCTAGGTCCAGAAAAGTAGGGATTCCAGGTTTGTCAGTGATTTGATCCAGGAAGGAGGTAAGACATTCTGAGGT
Source organism: Procambarus clarkii (assembly GCF_040958095.1). Taxonomy (NCBI): domain Eukaryota; kingdom Metazoa; phylum Arthropoda; class Malacostraca; order Decapoda; family Cambaridae; genus Procambarus; species Procambarus clarkii. The sequence goes on from NC_091177.1 coordinate 35,170,229, forward strand.
TCCAACACCTTTTCTTTAAGCAAACATATTTTGGTGCAGTATATTTGCTTTCCATTCAATTCGATTAAGAACCATTCTTTCAAGCAGTTTTGGCCAGACAGCTTGTTAATGAGATGGGTCTTGAATTTCCTGGGTGTTTGGGTTTTGGAATGGGAACTATAATTGCACTGTTCCAAGAGAGTAGTAGAGTTCTTGTCACCCATACTCTGTTGATGAGATTCAAGAAGGCTTCTTCACCCTTTTCTCCTAGCTTGGCCAGCATGTTGTAAGTGATTTTGTCCTCACATGGAGCTGTGTTTTTATTTTTCTTTGTAGCGCGTATGAGTTCTTTCAGATTGAAAGGTTGATCTAGTTCGTAAGGTATGGCTAAAGCATCATTTATTTTTTTCGATCTTGCTGCTTGTAGTCTTTGTTGGTCAGTCATAACTGCTTTTTTGTAGCAAAGTGGTCACTAGTCAGTATATGGTCAACTGACCAATGACACAACTCATAAATACTGGTGGAAACAAACGTGAGATCCAGCGTTCCCCCACCAGTGTGGGTTGGTTCCGTCGAATTAAGCAGACTGATTTCTGGCACTTCATCCAAATGGTGTTCAATATGTCTTCCGCTGGCGTCTGTTCTTGTGGAATCAAGAAGTAATTCACTATGAGCGTTGAAGTCACCCGAGATGATAGTAGGTATGGTGACAGCTTTTTCAAAGAATGTAGAGATCCATGTCATGTTCTCTATGGCTCCTGTATACATTGAAGATGGAAAGCATTGAGTTCCTCATAGTGAGATTATCACCCATAATTTCCACGTTCTCGCCACAGTTAGGCAGGTCTTTGATAGCCGTTTCATTGATATTATTTCTTACTAGAATTGAAATGCCTCTGGTGCCATCTTGTGCAATTGGGCAGTGGAAACCTTGATATCCTGAGATATTGACATATCTTTCAGTCTTGGTGAGTGTTTCTTGAAGTAAAACAATACCATTGTTGTCCTCGAGAAGCACTGCTCTGAGTGTTAGTGTTTTTTTTTAATCCTTTAATATTTCATTGTATAATCTTGAGATTGTCCAGTATTCTGTTAGAGATCTATTGAGTCCATGGGGGTTTCTAAAGTGATGATTTGCTTCCGACTTACAGTTCAGTAGGATGGACAAATAGGCAGCAAAGAGGTGACGTGAGGTACACTAATTTAATGATCTGATACTGACACTGTCGTGGTCGGACACTGTCGAGGTCTATCATTCTCATATATATGTATATATATATATATGCAGAATAACCACATATGAAAAATAGAAAATGCTTAACGCGTTTTCGGCTAATTCGCCGAAATTCGGGCGAATTAGCCGAAAACGCGTTAAGCATTTTCTATTTTTCATATGTGGTTATTCTGCATACTTGGATCAGTGTTTTTGTGATCATTGTTGCGTATATATATATATATATATATATATATATATATATATATATATATATATATATATATATATATATATATATATATATATATATATATGTATATATATATATATATATATATATATATATATATATATATATATATATATATATATTATTAAATATGACCGAAAAAGTAAGATTAATAATTCTAACACGAATTTTCTCAATCTTTCGTACATTTCTTTTCACTGTTGGAGGTAAATCATAAATCAATTCTCCAAAATACATTTTTATTTTTAGTCTGACGCGACACGAGCGCGTTTCGTAAAACTTATTACATTTTCAAAGACTTTAGTTTACAAATACACAACTGAATAGAACTAACGCATCTCCGATTTTGTTTGATTAATTTCATCAACACAAGACAGAACAAGAGGTGGCATTAATAGGGTAATAATTTCATCAACACAAGACAGAACACGAAACAATGGGTATTGAATAGAAGTGATTGTAGAAAGCCTATTGGTCCATATTTCTTGATGCTTCTATATTGGAGCGGAGTCTTGAGGTGGGTAGAATATAGTTGTGCATTAATTGGCTGTTGATTGCTGGTATTGACTTCTTGATGTGTAGTGCCTCGCAAACGTCAAGCCGCCTGCTATCGCTGTATCTATCGATGATTTCTGTGTTGTTTACTAGGATTTCTCTGGCGATGGTTTGGTTGTGGGAAGAGATTATATGTTCCTTAATGGAGCCCTGTTGCTTATGCATCGTTAAACGCCTAGAAAGAGATGTTGTTGTCTTGCATATATACTGGGTTTTTTGGAGCTTACAGTCCCCAAGAGGGCATTTGAAGGCATAGACGACGTTAGTCTCTTTTAAAGCGTTCTGTTTTGTGTCTGGAGAGTTTCTCATGAGTAGGCTGGCCGTTTTTCTGGTTTTATAGTAAATCGTCAGTTGTATCCTCTGATTTTTGTCTGTAGGGATAACGTTTCTATTAACAATATCTTTCAGGACCCTTTCCTCCGTTTTATGAGCTGTGGAAAAGAAGTTCCTGTAAAATAGTCTAATAGGGGGTATAGGTGTTGTGTTAGTTGTCTCTTCAGAGGTTGCATGGCGTTTCACTTTCCTTCTTATGATGTCTTCGACAAAACCATTGGAGAAGCCGTTGTTGACTAGGACCTGCCTTACCCTACAGAGTTCTTCGTCGACTTGCTTCCATTCTGAGCTGTGGCTGAGAGCACGGTCGACATATGCGTTAACAACACTCCTCTTGTACCTGTCTGGGCAGTCGCTGTTGGCATTTAGGCACATTCCTATGTTCGTTTCCTTAGTGTAGACTGCAGTTTGGAAACCTCCGCTCTTTTCCATGACTGTTACATCTTGAAAGGGCAGCTTCCCATCCTTTTCCATCTCGTAAGTGAAACGCAGCACGGAACTCTGCTCAAATGCCTCCTTCAGCTCCTGCAGATGTCTGACATCAGGTACCTGTGTAAAAATGTCGTCAACATACCTGCAGTATATGGCCGGTTTCAAGTTCATGTCGACTCAGACTTTTTGCTCGATGGTACCCATGTAGAAGTTTGCAAACAGGACACCTAGGGGAGAACCCATGGCGACCCCATCTACTTGCTTATACATGTGCCCATCCGGGCTTAAGAAGGGTGCCTCTTTAGTACAAGCTTGGAGTAGTTTCCTCAGAATATTTTCTGGTATGTCAAGAGGAGTACAGGCTGGATCCCGATACACTCTGTCGGCTATCATCCCGATTGTCTCGTCCACAGGTACGTTGGTAAACAGCGATTCTACGTCCAACGAGGCTCTTATCCCTGTGGCCCGTGTGCCGTGTGCTCTCCAATGGTTTCGTCGAAGACATCATAAGAAGGAAATTGAAACGCCATGCAACCTCTGAAGAGACAACTAACACAACACCTATACCCCCTATTAGACTATTTTACAGGAACTGCTTTTCCACAGCTCATAAAACGGAGGAAAGGGTCCTGAAAGATATTGTTAATAGAAACGTTATCCCTACAGACAAAAATCAGAGGATACAACTGACGATTTACTATAAAACCAGAAAAACGGCCAGCCTACTCATGAGAAACTCTCCAGACACAAAACAGAACGCTTTAAAAGAGACTAACGTCGTCTATGCCTTCAAATGCCCGCTTGGGGACTGTAAGCTCCAAAAAACCCAGTATATATGCAAGACAACAACATCTCTTTCTAGGCGTTTAACGATGCATAAGCAACAGGGCTCCATTAAGGAACATATAATCTCTTCCCACAACCAAACCATCGCCAGAGAAATCCTAGTAAACAACACAGAACTCATCGATAGATACAGCGATAGCAGGCGGCTTGACGTTTGCGAGGCACTACACATCAAGAAGTCAACACCAGCAATCAACAGCCAATTAATGCACAACTATATTCTACCCACCTCAAGACTCCGCTCCAATATAGAAGCATCAAGAAATATGGACCAATAGGCTTTCTACAATCACTTCTATTCAATACCCATTGTTTCGTGTTCTGTCTTGTGTTGATGAAATTAATACCCTATTAATGCCACTTCTTGTTCTGTCTTGTGTTGATGAAATTAATACCCTATTAATGCCACCTCACCCCATCCACCTCTCTCAAATGTAGATATAAAAACAAAATCGGAGATGCGTAAGTTCTATTCAGTTGTGTATATGTAAACTAAAGTCTTTGAAAGTGTAATAAGTTTTACGAAACGCGCTCGTGTCGCGTCAGACTAAAAATAAAAATGAATTTTGGAGAATTGATTTATGATTTACCTCCAACAGTGAAAAGAAATGTACGAAAGATTGAGAAAATTCGTGTTAGAATTATTAATCTTACTTTTTCGGTCATATTTAATAATATATGTCTACAGGAAAGACTGCTACCAATATATATATATATATATATATATATATATATATATATATATATATATATATATATATATATATATATATATATATATATATATATATATATATATATATATATATATATATATATATATATATATATATATATATATTAGTATATTTTGGTAGCAGTCTTTCCTGTAGACATATATTATTAAATATGACCGAAAAAGTAAGATTAATAATTCTAACACGAATTTTCTCGATCATTCTTACGTTTCTTTTCACTGTTGATGGTAATTCAAAAATCAATTCTCCAAAATTCATTTTTATTTCTAGTCTGACGCGACACTTGAGCACGTTTCGTAAAACTTATTACATTTTCAAAGACTTTAGTTTGCACACACACACAACTTTAACTGAATAGAGCTTAAACATCCTTGAGTTTTTATACCTACATTTGGGTGTGGTGACATGTTACTACAGTTTTGGATGAGGTGAAAATAAACTTTTAACACAAGACAGGACATGAAACAATGGGTATTAAAGGTAGGTAACTGCAGAACGCCTATTTTTATTGGCCCATATTTCTTGATGCTTCTATATTGGAGCGGAGTCTTGAAGTGGGTAGAATATAGTTGTGCACAACTATACAGCCAATTTTTAGACGCATCTAAAATAGACAACGTTGGTCTCCTTTAAGGCATTCTGCTTTGTGTCTGGAGAGTTTTTCAGGAGAAGGTTGGCCGTTTTTTTTTGGTTTTATAGTAAATCATCAATTTTATCTTCTGATTTTTATCTGTAGGGATAACGTTCCTATCAACAATATCTTTCAGGACCCTTTCCTCCGTTTTATGAGCTGTGGAACAGAAGTTCCTGTAAAATATTCTAATAGGGGGTACAGGTGTTGTGTTAGTTGACTCTTCAGAGGTTGCATGGCGTTTCTCTTGTACTTGTAGAACCCTCCTAACCACTCTGCACGGAGGTCGCACACCAAACCTGTGTCAGGTTAGGTTAGGGTCTGTAAGTTTCATTTCTCTGAACTGTAACCTGGGGCTGGTCCTCTCCCCCAGTACTGTTGAGATGATCTACCTGCACAGCTGCTCTAACAAGGTGGTCCTTTATAGACTTACCTCGCCTCCAGGCGATAATGGGAGGGCTTTGTGGGAATTTTATCCAGGCTGGATGTTCACTGTACGTTTCCCTCATCCATGTCCATACTTCCTGGAGTTTTATCTTAAGCTGTGCTGCAAGGCCGGGGAAGAAAAAGAGTTGGAAGAATCCATCTCTTGTCTTCCACTTCTTGTGTTCTAGGTCTGAGTAGCTACGCCCCTGTTTTTTCTCTGAGTTTACCCTGGCCCGCAAGTATTATTGTCTCTGAGTAGTCTCTGTTCCTGAACATATTCCATAGGTCATCAAGCTGGTGATATAGCGGCTGTTTTTTGCTGTTAATCCGCTTGAGTCTGAGTCCAATTGAGTAGGGGTAGCGATTTCTTCAAGGCTAGTGGGTGGCTCGAGTCAAATTTCAGATATGTGTGAACGTTAGTCAGTTAATAGTATGCCTTCGTATGCAGATCCCTATACCATATCATGATATGTACCATATCACCTCACCCAAATGCGAGTATAAGTATGACGGATTAGTGTGTTTACAGGTTACAGTTGTGTTTATAAGTTAAAGTCTTTGAAAATGTAATAAGTTATTACAAAACGCATTCAGGCATCACGTCAGACTATATATATATATATATTTATATATATATATATATATATATATATATATATATATATATATATATATATATATATTTATATATAATATATATATATATATATATATATATATATATATATATATATATATATATATATATAAATATATATGTATATATATATATATATATATATATATATATATATAAATATATATATATAAATATATATATATATATATATATATATATATATATATATATATATATATATATATATATATATATATATATATATATATATATATATATATATATATATGTGCACACATATGTTGTTGAATATGACCGAAAGGGTAAAATTAATGATTCTAACCCAAATCCGAAATCTTCTCAATATTTTTACGTTTTTCTTCACTGTCGAGGGTAATGGAAAAATTAACTCTCCAGAGTTCATTTTCACATTTTATTTATGGTCTGTGTTATGATCCCAGGTAGCCGAAAAACGAGTCTCCCCTTTGAGAATTATTCCATCAAGCTTGACCTAACCAGAAGGTCTAAGAAATATTGAGGTAATAACACTTATGTAAAATAGCTGGCTGGATATGATGAACAATTTAAGATTATGGGCAGTGAAGAAGAAAACAGATAAATGACTGGCTAGGAGATGTGGACATTTTGCTGGAGGTGTGAGGCTCGCTTCTGGAGGGCTTTGACCTCACTTGAGGCCAGACATCGCAGGGGGAAAGCCACGCTCGTTTGAGCTCCCGTCAGAAGGGAACCCCTAGTGATATATCTCGAAGAGAAGAGAAGTGTGTAGACGTGCCAGCTGTAGAATCGAGCTGGGAACGTTGTGGTCTCAAGTCCTGGTCGACGAGAAGAGTATTAAGCAGCCCAGAGACATTATTGTGGGCCGTGGCAGCGCCCTGACCAAGCTTCGTCAGAGGGAGGAGGCCCTCGACTAGACAATCTGTGGTAAGCACGATATAAGCCAGTTCATAGTGATTGCTTGTAGTTGGTCGTGTGCCCAGCGACAGAAGCAATGTTTATTGATAAGTTAGACATGTTTTGGTGAGGCAGAAAGAATAAAATAAGAGAGTAGAGAGGGAGGAACACGGAGCGACGTCCGTCCCCTCTGAGCACTGGCAGGTGACTGAGAGCTCCCGATGGCGAAGGCCCCTCCCGGAGTGAGTGAGCCCACCGGTCGAGGTGAGTATGGACCCGCCCAAAACGGGGGAGTCCACTCTCACTGTATGTAGAGGGCAGATAGAGGTTTGAGGCAAACATATTGTGTGATTATTTTTGTTTATGTGTTAAAGGGGAAACATTTTATTGGAGTGTCGATGGGTTGCAGGTTTGTCTTTGGGGAAGAAGTTGATGAGAACTTCGAAGCCAGCACAGATGAAGTAGTTGATGAGACTCCAAGGTAGTGGAGGCGAGGACCTCGAGCTGTGAGGAGAAGCAGTGAAGAGGAGTGTCACGTGCTTCTGTAGAGGTGGTGAAGCACCATAGTTGCTCGAGGGAACTTCATGGTGTAGCAGCCACGAGAGCTGTGGAGGACCCTAGCGGAAAGGTGAAGCACCGTAGTTGCTCAAGGAAACTTCATGATAGCAGCCTGGAGGAGCTGCAGAGGATCCTGGTAGTGAAGCCCGGAAGAACCTAAAGATATCAGGGTAGTGAACTTGCAGCGGTGGAAAGGAAGTTCTGGTGGATTACTTGTAGGGAGTTGATAGTGTTTGGTTGTCATTAGCGTGCAAGATGCAGTGAGAGGTGAGTGATTGTTGGCATTCTTATGTCAAGGAGTGTTTTATACTGAAGTTTAGAGTTGCAGGCGTAGGCTGGATTACCTACAGATGTATGCGTTCTAGGACTGATAGGGTGATCGATTGATCATTGCGGTGTAGCAAGGAACATTTATGCTGATATATGTTATTGTATTCACATGCTGATTTTCATTGTACACATTTATATATATATATATATATATATATATATATATATATATATATATATATATATATATATATATATATATATATATATGTCGTACCTAGTAGCCAGAACTCACTTCTCAGCCTACTATTCAAGGCCCGATTTGCCTAATAAGCCAAGTTTTCCTGAATTAATATATTTACTATAATTGTTTTCTTATGAAATGATAAAGCTACCCTTTTCACTATGTATGAGGTCAATTTTTTTTTATTGGAGTTAAAATTAACGTAGATATATGACCGAACCTAACCAACCCTACCTAACCTAACCTAACCTATATATATAGGTAAGGTTAGGTTAGGTAGCCAAAAAAAGCTAGGTTAGGTTAGGTTAGGTAGGTTAGGTAGACGAAAAAACATTAATTCATGAAAACTTGGCTTATTAGGCAAATCGGGCCTTGCATAGTAGGCTGAGAAGTGAGTTCTGGCTACTAGGTACGACATATATATATATATATATATATATATATATATATATATATATATATATATGTCGTACCTAGTAGCCAGAACGCACATTTTGGCCTACTATGCAAGGCCCGCTTTGCCTAATAAGCCAAGTTTTCCTGAATTATCATATTTTCTCTAATTTTTTTCTTATGAAATGATAAAGCTACCCATTTCATTATGTATGAGGTCAATTTTTTTTTATTGGAGTTAAAATGAACGTAGATATATGACCGAACATACCCAACCCTACCTAACCTATCCTAACCTATCTTTATAGGTTAGATTTGGTTAGGTAGCCGAAAAAGTTAGGTTAGGTTAGGTTAGGTAGGTTAGGTAGTCGAAAAACAATTAATTCATGAAAACTTGGCTTATTAGGCAAATTGGGCCTTGCATAGTAGGCTGAGAAGTGCGTTCTGGCTACTAGGTACGACATATATATATATATATATATATATATGTCGTACCTAGTAGCCAGAATGCACTTCTCAGCCTACTATGCAAGGCCCAATTTGCCTAATAAGCCAAGTTTTCCTGAATTAATATGTTTTCTCTAATTTTTTTCTTATGAAATAATAAAGCTACCCATTTCATTATGTATGAGGTCAATTTTATTTTATTGGAGGTAAAATTAACGTAGATATATGACCGAACCTAACCAACCCTGCCTAACCTAACCTAACCTATCTTTATAGATTAGGTTAGGTTAGGTAGCCGAAAAAGTTAGGTTAGGTTAGGTTAGGTAGGTTAGGTAGTCGAAAAAGCATTATTTCATGAAAACTTGGCTTATTAGGCAAATTGGGCCTTGCATAGTAGGCTGAGAAGTGTGTTCTGGCTACTAGGTACGACATATATATATATATATATATATATATATATATATATATATATATATATATATATATATATATATATATATATATATATATATATATATATATATATATATATATATATATATATATATATATATATGCAGAATAACCACATATGAAAAATAGAAACTGCTTAACGCGTTTTCGGCTAATTCACCTTCATCAGAGCAAAGTAGAATGGATTCTACTTTGCTCTGATGAAGGCGAATTAGCCGAAAACGCGTTAAGCAGTTTCTATTTTTCATATGTGGTTATTCTGCATACTTGGATCAGTGTTTTTGTGATCATTGTTGCATATATATATATATATATATATATATATATATATATATATATATATATATATATATATATATATATATATATATATATATGTCGTACCTAGTAGCCAGAACTCACTTCTCAGCCTACTATGCAAGGCCCGATTTGCCTAATAAGCCAAGTTTTCATGAATTAATGTTTTTTCGTCTACCTAACCTACCTAACCTAACCTAACCTAGCTTTTTTTGGCTACCTAACCTAACCTTACCAATATATATAGGTTAGGTTAGGTTAGGTAGGGTTGGTTAGGTTCGGTCATATATCTACGTTAATTTTAATTCCAATAACAAAAAATTGACCTCATACATAATGAAATGGGTAGCTTTATCTTTTCATAAGAAAAAAAATAGAGAAAATATATTAATTCAGGAAAACTTGGCTTATTAGGCAAATCGGGCCTTGCATAGTAGGCTCAGAAGTGCGTTCTGGCTACTAGGTACGACATATATATATATATATATATATATATATATATATGTCGTACCTAATAGCCAGAACGCACTTCTCAGCCTACTATGCAAGGCCCGATTTGCCTAATAAGCCAAGTGTTCCTGATTTAATATACTTTCCCTAATTTTTTTCTTATGAAATGATAAAGCTACCCATTTCATTATGTATGAGGTCAATTTTTTTTTATTGGAGTTAAAATTAACGTAGATATATGACCGAACCTAACCAACCCTTCCTAACCTAACCTAACCTATCTTTATAGGTTAGGTTAGGTTAGATAGCCGAAAAAGTTAGGTTAGGTTAGGTTAGGTAGGTTAGGTAGTCGAAAAACAATTAATTCGTGAAAACTTGGCTTATTAGGCAAATCGTTCCTTGCATAGTAGGCTGATAAGTGCGTTCTGGCTACTAGGTACGACATATATATATATATATATATATATATATATATGTCGTACCTAGTAGCCAGAACTCACTTCTCAGCCTACTATTCAAGGCCCGATTTGCCTAATTAGCCAAGTTTTCCTGAATTAATATATTTACTATAATTTTTTTCTTATGAAATGATAAAGCAACCCTTTTCTCTATGTATGAGGTCAATTTTTTTTTATTGGAGTTAAAATTAAAGTAGATATATGACCGAACCTAACCAACCCTACCTAACCTAACCTAACCTATATTTATAGGTAAGGTTAGGTTAGGTAGCCAAAAAAAGCTAGGTTAGGTTAGGTTAGGTAGGTTAGGTAGACGAAAAAACATTAATTCATGAAAACTTGGCTTATTAGGCAAATCGGGCCTTGAATAGTAGGCTGAGAAGTGCGTTCTGGCTATTAGGTACGACATATATATATATATATATATATATATATATATATATATATATATATATATATATATATATATATATATATATATATATTCCTCATGTTTATAGTGCAACAGTTTATGTCGACTTGATCTACTTGAGGAGGTTGATAGTATCAGGTGGTAAATCAGAAGATAGGATACCACTTGGTAAACTGATAATAGAGTTCTGATGGTGTTGGAGAGCAACCTGATTGTAATAGTATAGAGTATAGGATTCATTATTATTATATGTGTATATGTATTGTGTACGTGCTCTGTCCAGTAAATGTATTCAAATTTGCTGGTATTTGACCTTGTCCTAGTGAGGCTTTCCATGAAATAGTACAGAAGGAGAGAGAGAGAAAGAACCAAGAACCACTGCTGTGGACAGGGTAGAAGGTAATATTAATAAGTCAAAGGGGGATCGAGGAGATCATATCACCTAAGGAGAGAGTGGGGAGTCACAGCGGCTCGAGTGGGTGTGTGCACGGGACAACGAGGCTAAGTGTTGGAGCCGCATCCCCTAAACGTGTGACGTTGAGCCCCTCTCCAAGAGCCAGAAGCGCCTAGTGTGATCTCGTAGAGAGGTATAAGCACTTCACCGAGTTGTGGGTTGGGTTGTCCATAGAGAAGGAGCAACGACGACAACACCAACCAACCCACACTATAATAAATTGGGGGCCTGTCCGGGAGAGTGAACTGACACACCCACACCCTGTCCAAGAGTGGATTTGTACACCCTTGCTGAAATAGATAAATTGTGTGACCGCAGGTGTATATTCTCTCTCTTGGGAAGACTCACAGGACAAGATGGATAAGGTGCAAGCATTTGTGGAATCAGGCAAGCCTGAGGACTTGGAAGGTTGCACCAGGGATTAATTGAAACATATAGCAGAAAAATGTGGCATTAGGTTGAAAGCATCTAAAGTAGTTGGGATGAAGGATGAGATCCTGAGACAGTTAAGAGCCAAAAGTGAAGCGGCAGAGCAAGGAGCCCAAAAAGGAGCTGAAAGTGGAAAGGAGGATGATGGGCAGGATGAAGTGAGATCCCAGGGATCGAGTAGGATCAGTAAGAGTAGCCGCAGTAGTAGGAGTAGCCGAAATAGGAGCTTGGAGAGATTCCAGTTAGAGCTCCAGATGCAACACCAACGAGAGGACAAGGAGAGACAGTTCCAGCTCGAAAAGATGAAATTAGAACTCCACATGAAAAATGAAGCTGAGAAGGAAAAAGAAAAAACCAGGCTGGAAGTAGAAAAAGAGAAAACCAGGCTGGAAGTAGAAAAAGAGAAAACCAGACTGGAAGTAGAAAAAGAGAAAACCAGAGTAAGAGAACTGGAGTTGGAACAGGAGAAAGAAAAATAGTTAACAAAACAAATGCAGATAGAAGCGAATAGAACCTTGGCTGAGCAAAGGATTGAACATGGGTTGCCAGAGAGCACCACCCAGGTATCACACTCACCAGATGTTAGGGTTAGGAAAAAGAACATTCGCTTGTTTGTGCCCGAAGAGGCAGAGAGCTTCTTCGAGCAATTTGAAAAAGTAGCCAGTATCAAGGAGTAGCCACAGGAGGAATGGGCCCAGCTGGTCCAGTTAAGATTGACCGGTGCAGCCAGGGAGGCAAACACCCAATTGTCACTAGAAGAGTGCCAGGATTATGCCACGGTAAAGAGCAGCATACTGCGCTCGTTTCAGTTAACCCCAGAAGCTTATAGGAAGCGCTTCAGAGAGATGATCAAAGTTGGAGCGTGTACTTTTGCTGAGACAGCAAGAGATCTGGAAAGACGATTCCAGAAGTGGATTGAGGCTGCTGGAGTTGGATCTTACGCTGACCTGAAGCAACTGATGGTCATGGAAAAGTTCTTGGAGATGATGCACCCTGAAACAAAGTTCAAGATCCAAGAAGCAGGGATAAAGGAGGTGAAAGATGCCGCAGATAGGGCGGATATGATTACTGAAGCATACAAGAGCTTAAAGGAGAACAGAGTGAGAAGCGAGGCGAGACGCAGCAATAGCAGACCCAGTGGAGTCTGAGGAGGAAGAAATTTTTGGGAGCAGACAAGCAGAGCAGCTAGTTTTAAGCCCCAGGAAGGAAAGTTGCCTAGTCCGCCTGCTGGAGGTAAGCAGGAAAATAAAAATCTGCAGAGGAGACAAGAGTCCAATGAAGCTCCACAGAGTATGAGTAGTACGTCTGGCCCGAGGAACTCCAATACGAGTGGGCAGAGTCAGAGCCACTCGGGGGCGTATAGGAGAGATTTCTCCCAAATGAGATGCTACAAGTGCAACAGACCAGGTCACATGATGCGAGATTGTCGGCAGGGCAAGAGAGTCGTGACCCTGACGACATGTGATCCCCGGAAGAAGTACGTTGATGTACAACAAGACAAACCACAGAAGGTAGATTTGATGAACGAGCGGTATAGGCCGTTCATTAGTAAAGGTTGGGTAGGCATAGAAGGTCAACCCGAGGTGGAGGTTAGTATCCTCAGGGATCCTGGAGCCAATCAGAGCTTGATTCTGAGAGGCCTAATAGGAAATGATCGACTGTTAGCTGGCAGCAGGAGGATAAAGGTTCATGGGTTGTTGTCTAAGAGTGACATGCTCGTGTGTGCTGTCAAGTTGAAGTCAGATTATTTGTCAACGGAGGTGATGTTGGGAGTGTGCCCCAACATACCTGTTCCAGGAGTCCAAGTGATCCTGGGGAACGACTTGTGTGGGTCCAAGGTGTTGCCAGAGCTGATAGTAAAAGCTGTGCCGGAGGTGAACCAGAAGGACCGCGGTACAAGTGGAACACCAGACAAGATAGATCTAGCCAGCATCCTTGAAGATGAGGCAGAGGACAGTCAAGTCATCGTATACCCGGCCTGTGTAGTGACAGAGTCGGAAGTAGCCGCCGAGGTCGACACTGAAGATGATATGGCAGTGTCGACTCCACCAAGGGAGGAGGTCAACATGGACATATCTGGGCTGTTCGATGAAGATCCAGCTCAGTAGAATGAGGACTTGAAGAGACAGGAAGTGAAAGTGACCCTACCTGAAAAGTTCAGCGTGAACCGAGCGGGCCTGATTAGGGCTCAGAAAGAGGAGTTTATAGATCTAATCAGGGAGGCAAAAGGGGGAAACTCATGTCCGGAGTCCCCCGTGTATTACTACTTGGACGATGATGTACTAATGAGGAAGTGGCGACCGGACAAAGCCGGCGCAGATAAGGTATGGTTTGGGAAGCACCAAGTGTTAGTGCCGAAGGAGTTTAGGGCGGCTGTGTTAGAACTAGCCCATTCCGTAGATATGGCAGGGCACTTAGGGGTGAAGAAGACCTTAAATAAGGTGCAGGAGCACTTCTACTGGCCGAACATGTGGAAGGAGGTAAAGAAGTATTGTAGGACATGTTTGACGTGCCAACGTGCAGGTAAGCCGGCTTCGGCTATACCAAAGGTACCCTTAAAGCCCATACCGGCAATTGGCGAGCATTTTGAGAGAGTCTTGATAGACTGTGTAGGTCCGTTGCCAAGGACCAGAAAAGGCCACGAGTACTTACTGACCATAATGTGCACGGCCACCCGTTTCCCCGAAGCAATCCCCCTGAGAAGAGTGACGTCGAGAGCCGTTCTGAATAGACTACAGAACTACATTGCGTGGGTAGGAATGCCCAAGGTTATCCAGATGGACCAGGGGAGTGTCTTCCAGTCGAAGTTGTTTAGGGAAACTGTGAAAGGATGGAGGGTAGAGCAAGTGCGCTCGTCACCGTATCACCCACAGTCGCAGGGAGCGTTGGAGCGTTTCCATGGAACGCTAAAGAGCTTGTTGAGGATATACTGCGCTGAGGAAGGGAGTAGTTGGGACGAGGCATTACCATCCGTGTTGTTCGCCATCAGGGATGCGGTAGTAGAATCACTCGGATTCACCCCATTTCAACTGGTGTACGGACACTCCGTGAGGAGCCCAGTGGGCGCGCTGAAGGAGCAGCACACCGTGGATAGGCCTAAGGTGGACGTGGGACAATATGTAAAGACATTTAGAGAGCGACTCTCTAGGGCCAGAGATTTGGCCAAGGAAAATTTGAGGACATCCCAGGCAGAGATGGTAAGGTACCACGACAGGAAGGCGAAGGGCAGGAAATTTCAAGGAGATCAGGTGTTAGTCCTACTACCGGTAAAAGGAAGTATATACGAGTCGAGATTTTGTGGACCATATACCATCCAGAAGGCGTTAGGGGATGGGAATTATGTAATCCACATGCCAGATCGTCCGAGGAAGTCACAGGTTAGCCACGTGAACATGATAAAGAGGTACTATGACAGAGATAAGCCTCTAGGCGATGAAGAACAGATGGAAACCCCATTGCAGGCGACGGCAAAGGGATAGAAGAGGAGAACTGTAAGTTAGAGAGGGCCGATGGCGGGAAGATATCAAATACGGAAAGCCTGGCCAAGATAGGTGAGCGTCTGGGTCATTTGGAGGATGACAAACGCCAGGAACTAGTGGAGATCCTACGGAGGAATAAGTCGTTATTCACGGACGTGCCCAGAAGACACTGCGGAAACAGTGCACGAAGTGAATGTAGGGAGTGCTTAGCCCATCAAGCAGCACCCTTACAAAGTTAACCCAGAGAAAGCGACGGCAATGAGAGCAGAAGTGAAGTATCTGCTAGATAACGACTTGGCAGAGGTTAGCGACAGTGACTGGAGTTCGCCGTGCCTCCTCGTGAAGAAGAGTGATGGCACATACCGGTTCTGCACCGATTATAGGAAAGTGAATGCAGTCACAGTTGCTGACTCGTTTCCGATACCGCGCATTGACGATTGCATAGATCGGATTGGGAGTGCACGGTATGTCTCGAAGATAGACCTGTTGAAGGGATACTACCAGATTCCCCTGTCCGAGGAGGCCAAGAGGATCTCAGCGTTCGTGACACCCAACGGCTTGTACCAATATAAAGTCGTGCCGTTCGTAATGAAGAATAGTGGTAGTTGTTTTCAACGAGTAATGAATCAGATATTACAAGGCGCGACCTGATGTGCAGAGTACATCGATGATATTGTAGTGTTCGCGGATTCCTGGAAGGATCACGTGGATCGACTCTTAGATTTGTTCGATCGGTTGGAGAAGGCCAACATGACGATCAACTTAGCAAAAAGCGAGTTCGGGAGAGCCCGCCTGGAGTACCTTGGATATATATTAGGGTAAGGCGAGGCTGCTCCGGGAAGAACAAAAGTGGAGGCCATTGACAACTTCCCGGTGCCCAGGAGTAAGAAAGAATTGTTGACATGCCTCGGTATGATTGGGTATTACCGGAAGTTCTGTGAAAATTTCTCCACCATAGCCGCTCCTATGACGAGTTTGCTATCAAAGAGCAAGAAGTGGGAGTGGAATGGAACAGCACAAGAAGCGTTTGAAAAGACCAAAAGACTGTTGACTGAGGCACCTGTACTAGTGTCGCCAGATTGAAGCGCCGTTTAAGTTATTTGTAGATGCCAGTGATATAGGGGCTGGAGCTGTACTGACGCAGCAGAATGATGAAATTTACCGCCCCCGTGTCCTTCTTCTCGAAGAAGTTCGTTAAGCACCAGAGGTCGTACAGTACAGTCGAGAAAGAGACTTTGGCCCTGGTGATGGCATTGAAACATTTTGAGGTGTATGTGAGTGGGGGAGGACACCCAGTGATGGTGTATACAGACCATAATCCCCTAGTTTTCCTGAAGAAAATGAAGCATGCAAACCAGAGATTAACCAGATGGTTTTTATCGCTCCAAGAGTATGACCTGGTGATAATGCACATAAGAGGGCGAGACAATGTAGTGGCTGATGCGTTATCTCGAGCCTAGCCACTAGAATAATTCTCAAAAACAAGGGGGAAGGAGTGTTATGATCCCAGGTAGCCGAAAAACGAGTCTCCCCTTTGAGAATTATTCCATCAAGCCTGACCTAACCAGAAGCTCTAAGAAATATAGAGGTGATAACACATATGTAAAATAGCTGGCTGGATATGAGGAACAATTTAAGATTATGGGCAGTGAAGAAGAAAACAGATAAATGACTGGCTAGGAGATGTGGACATTTTGCTGGAGGCGTGAGGCTCACTTCTGGAGGGCTTTGACCTCACTTAGGCCAGACATCGCAGGGGAAAAGCCGCACTCCGTTGAACTCACGTCAGAAGGGAACCCCTAGTGATATATCTCGAAGAGAAGAGAAGTGTGTAGACGTGCCAGCTGTAGAATCGAGCTGGGAACGTTGTGGTCTCAAGTCCTGGTCGTCGAGAAGAGTATTAAGCCGCCCAGAGACATTATTGTGGGCCGTGGCAGCGCCCTGACCAATCTTCGTCAGAGGGAGGAGTGCCCTCGACTAGACAATCTGTGGTAAGCACGATATAAGCCAGTTCATAGTGATTGCTTATAGTTGGTCGTGTGCCCAGCGACAGTAGCAATGTTTATTGATAACTTTGACATGTTTTGGTGAGGCAGAAAGCCTAAAATAGGAGAGTGGAGAGGGAGGAACACGGAGCGACGTCCATCCCTTCTGAGCGCTGGCAGGTGACTGAGAGCTCCAGACGGCGAATGCCCCTACCCGAGTGAGTGAGGCCCACCGGTCGAGGTGGAGTATGGACCCGCCCAAAACGGGGGAGTCCACTCTCACTGTATGTAGAGGACAGATAGAGGTTTGAGGAAACATATTGTGTGACTATTTTTGTTTATGTGTTAAAGGGGAAACATTTTATTGGAGTGTCGATGGGTTGCAAGTTTGTCTTTGGGGAAGAAGTTGCTGAGAACATCGAAGCCAGCACGGATGAAGTAGTTGATGAGACTTCAAGGTAGTGGAGGCGAGGACCTCGAGCTGTGAGGAGAAGCAGTGAAGAGGAGTGTCACGTGCTTCTGTAGAGGTGGTGAAGCACCATAGTTGCTCGAGGGAACTTCATGGTGTAGCAGCCAAGAGAGCTGTGGAGGACCCTAGCGGAAGGGTGAAGCACCGTAGTTGCTCAAGGAAACTTCATGATAGCAGCCTGGAGGAGCTGCAGAGGATCCTGGTAGTGAAGCCCGGAAGAACCTAAAGATATCAGGGTAGTGAACTTGCAGCGGTGGAAAGGAAGTTCTGGTGGATTACTTGTAGGGAGTTGATAGTGTTTGGTTGTCATTAGCGTGCAAGACGCAGTGAGAGGTGAGTGATTGTTGGCATTCTTATGTCAAGGAGTGTTTTATACTGAAGTTTAGAGTTGCAGTCGTAGGCTGGATTACCTACAGATGTATGCGTTCTAGGACTGATAGGGTGATCGATTGATCATTGCGGTGTAGCAAGGAACATTTATGCTGATATATATTATTGTATTCACATGCTGATTTTCATTTGTACACATTTATATATATATATATATATATATATATATATATATATATATATATATATATATATATATATATATATATATATATATATATATATATATTATATATATATTCCTCTTGTTGATAGTGCAACAGTGTATGTAGACTTGATCTACTTGAGGAGGTTGATAGTATCAGGTGGTGAATCAGAAGATAGGATACCACTTGGTAAACTGATAATAGAGTTCTGATGGTGTTGGAGAGCAACTTGATTGTAATAGTATAGAGTATAGAATTCATTATTATTATATGTGTATATGTATTGTGTACGTGCTTTGTCCAGTAAATGTATTCAAATTTGCTGGTATTTGACCTTGTCCTAGTGAGGCTTTCCATGAAATAGTACAGAAGGAGAGAGAGAGAGAGAAAGAACTAAGAACCACTGCTGTGGACAGGGTAGAAGGTAATATTAATAAGTCAAAGGGGGATCGAAGAGATCATATCACCTAAGGAGAGAGTGGGGAGTCACAGCGGCTCGTGTGGGTGTGTGCACGTGACAACGAGGCTAAGTGTTGGAGCCGCATCCCCTAAACGTGTGACGTTGAGCCCCTCTCCAAGAGCCAGAAGCGCCTAGTGTGATTTCCTGGAGAGGTATAAGCACTCTACCGAGTGGTGTGTTGGGTTGTCCGTAGAGAAGGAGCAACGACGACAACACCAACCAACCCACACTATAATATCTGACACCTAAAAGCGTTTCGTAAAAGACTTCTTACATTTTCAAAGACAGATTTACATACTCTGTTTCATGCTTATATTCATTTTTGGGCGAGGTGATATGACACAAATATTTTTGGGTGAGTTGACAGAACACAGATCAATTGGTAAAGATAATTTTACTTACTCAGAACGCGAATCAATGGGTACATTGCGTAGTTTCTCTTCTTGTTTCTAAGTTGGTTCAGGATCTTGAAGTGGGTAGAATGTAATTATGGGTTAATTGGCTATTGATTGCTGGTGTAGACTTTTTGATGTAAAGAGCCTCGCTGATGTCGAGTCTACTATTGTCGCTGTGTCTATCGATAATTTCTGTGCTGCTTGTTAAGATTTTACTGGTTGTGTGAGGAGATTATATGCTCTTTGATGGAGCTATGTTGTTTGTGTATTGTTAATCACCTAGAAAGAGACGTTGTTGTCTTGCCTATATACTGAGATCTTTGAGGCTGACAGTCCCCAAGTGGGCATGTGAAGGCATTGATGACGTTGGTATCTTTCAAGGCGTTCTACTTGGTGTCTGGAGAGTTCGTCATGAGTAGGTTGGCTGTTTTCTTGTTTTTGTAGTAAATTGGCAATCGTATCTTCTGATTTTTGTCTGTGGGGATAAAGTTCCTATTAATAATATCTTTCAGGACACTTTCTTCCGTTTTATGAGTCGTCGAAAAGAAGTTCCTGTAAAACAGTATAATAGGGAGTTCATGTGTTGTCGTAATTGACTCTTCAGAGGTTGCATAGCGTTTCACCTTTCTTTTAATGACGTCTTCAACATAACCGTTAAAGAAGCCATTATTGACTAGGCCTTACAGTACAGAGTTCTTCGTCGACCATCTTCCAACCAGAGCTATGAGTGAGAGCTCGGTCGACATAAGCATTGACAACTCTCCTCTTGTACCTGTCTCGGCAGTCACTACTGACTGCCCCTTTTATTACTATTAAAAGGGGCAATGAATGCAACACTGACCTGCTTGTATTAGTATTCAACAACCCATGTTCCCCTTTGAAATATTGAGTTACTTAATATTGTTATGTCACAAGCATCTGGCCCCGAACCTTTGATTGTCATACAAATATTATCATTTAAAAAGATTTATTCTGGTTTTAGCTATATAAACTACTGTTGGATTGTGGATATTTATTTATATTAATGAACATAAAACATGATTACAAGCTCCATGTGTACGGACATTTTAATTTTTCCTGATCTGTAATGTGGATATAACTAATTAAGACTCATTAACTAATTAAGAATTAATTAATTCTGATTACCATATGAACTTATGTTATACACTAATGTACACTGTTAAGACTATAAATTACTTATGGTGCACATAATAATGGTTATATAGAAATGTAACCTAGTTGTCATTACTATTCAAGGCCAGTGGAGATTCCTGTATGCACGAGGCCATGGATCTAGAGGTCTGAGAAACATAATGCAGTTGAGTGGGATCTGTTGATTTCAGTAGTTCTCCTAAGTGTCTAGTGCTGGTTATAAGTGTGTGTCGATATGTGATTGCACACCCAGGACAATTCTCGAAGATTTATAGATGCTTCTACAAAGGTCATTTCCAACACACTGAAGGACAACTGATTCTTTTGCGAAGCCACATGAGTGACTTGCGAGTTTAGTAGGATTTTTGTTCTCAGGTTGAATATATGAGTTGAGTTGCTGAACATGAAGTAAAACAAAGCAATAGGTCATTACAGTACAACAGGGAAGATTAATGAAACATTCCTATAACCCACACATCAGTTAAAGGTCGTGTGCCAGTTCTTAGGGGCAGGTGGCTTGTTCCCCAGTGTCAGTTCTTTGGAGAGGATGGCTTGTTCCTCTGTATCAGTTCTTAAGGGGCTGACGTGGGTGTTTCCCGTAGATAAGTTCTGATGTTGAACTTGAACATTAAGGCTAGAATTAAATTGACTTTCAAGATAAATTACAAAAATATAATAGTGTTGGATATTTAGGATACATCTGACAATAAAAAAGTAAGTTTAAAAGTTTTGTGATATGCAAAGTATCACAATATTGAAGTGGAATGAGAAACATGACTCCCTCAGGGCCCAGACACATCCCTTTATGATATAAAATGTTGCGTGAGTCATTACACAACGCTACTCTTAAATATAAACGAAATTCCTCACACAGGAAGGTTATGGAGTGGCAACGACCAGCCAAACTAACAGTCATCGCGGACAGAGTGGGTTTTGTGTGGATGTGGGTGAACGGCATGTCCATTAGGGCCATCGCCAGGAAGACAGGCACTAGTGTCACCACCGTCTACAGGTGGGTCCATCGCTGGCAGACAGAAGGCAACGTCAACACCAGACGCCGCGGACACACGTGCTCTTCACTATACGCAGAAATATGACCTTTGCGGCAGTTCCTGGCACAGTGCCAGGCTTATACAGAGCATCTTCACTGTATGACACAAGCTTCTCGCGCTCTTCTAGCATTCCCAGCGCAGCCCCGCGAATAAAACAGAATCGAAACAGAAGTGTTTCACTGTCGACCCTCTTATACGGATCACCTCCTTACTGACACTGCTAATCTTGGTTAGCTTAGCATTTTAAAAGTACCGAATCACCTTCTGTAGTTGATTGTTCAATAAATCCCTGAACTATATGTTTAACTGATCTCTAACCCTGTCCATGGAGGACAGAAGAAAATGTATATATGCTGGTTAGCATTGTAAATGTGTGGCCACGTCTGTGGTAGAAAATAATAATAAAAAAAATGCTAATCATAGATCTGCAATCGAACATTGAAGAATCTAAAATTCAATAAGTTAAATGAATACTCCATATTGTCGTGAGAAATAATATATTTACTGATGAAAGGGTAAAGAGATATACTAAGTTGGATGTCTCATCTTATCACCGAGGTTAGGAACACCTTGTTATTCTAATTGTATTGCTCTGTACATTTTATGCCATATTGAATCTCTGCTTAAAGAGCACTCCCTCTCTCAAATTATGTACACTGTTGGTTCCTTTCACAGCAAAATATTTGCCATACTTTTTTGCACGAGCATGTTTACATATCTCCAAACTTGATGCATTAATTGTAGGCGATTCTTTATCGTCGTTAATGGCTCAATTTATTAATACATAAATGTAACATGTTGGTGTCTAAAGTTAAACACAGATACAACAAACATATGGTAATAGAGTTCATTTTATATCAAGTTAGTGTCCGAATGCTTGATAGAACTGAAAAATTAGCCAAATCTTATACCTTCAGAGAAGGAGTTGATTATTTCTGTAATCAACTCTTTCTTATAAGCAGCCAGAGAAAAATAATGAGCTAAGAATTTCAACATCATTCTACCATATAAATTTAAGTTTTCATCATTCTGTCATATAAAGAGAGCCAAGTATGTATGGATCAACAAATAAAGTCTGCAAGCATGAAGATGTTACTACTGCTTGGTTTAGTCCACGTTATAATAATCTCTCAGAGTCTGTATTACCTGCTAATGAGAGACTAAGCAAATTTAAAAAATGTTATCAAAATTATTCGCACACCCATCGTCACTATGCGATGTCGTGCAGTAAGATAAATGATTTTGATGACCAAACCACAACTCAGAAGACGGAGAAGCGACGACGTTTCGGACCATTATCAAGT
The DNA here is from genome assembly GCF_040958095.1 of Procambarus clarkii. Lineage (NCBI taxonomy): Eukaryota > Metazoa > Arthropoda > Malacostraca > Decapoda > Cambaridae > Procambarus > Procambarus clarkii. The sequence continues at coordinate 35,192,862 of NC_091177.1, forward strand.
CGTGTGATCCTTATGTAACATTTCCCTGCATGAAGGAAAGTGTAACTTTTCCACCGCCAATCGTTGAATGGGTGCTGGGTTCTTGATAAGAAAATAAACCTAAGAGGAACTTTCTCACAAAAAATGTACATTGCTTAGTCAAGAGACTGTTGTGGTCCAATTCATAAACCAATTGTTGATGTATACCAAATTTTTGGTACTTACCTTCTGAAAACAGTAACTTGCATTGCCCAAATAATTTTAGAGTTCAGTTCCTCAGACTATTACGTGCTTCTGTAACCTTTCCCACTAATACATACATGATGGGTATAGGGTGAATAATAAATTAAAAAAAACTAAAAACTCTATGTTGACAGAGATACAGACTCGGTACTATGTGCCTATAATAAATCATACTTACAGGGAGCAGTGCAATCAGAGAACCCTCTCGTAGAACCCTACCTACACTTCACATTATGCAGTTACACTTACAGCCTTACTTACAGTAGCCTTCCTACGGTGTTCCATGTCAATAAACTCGATCAACAAATCATGAAACAAATTTTTTGTATAATTTATATGTATATATATATATATATACATATTGTGACGGGAAAGTGTTGGAGTATAGATGTTCGGCAGTCCTCCAATGGCAGGTGTCAATGCCTGGTCACACTTTACAAAAAAAGATAGACTGCTTGCCTGTTGTCTGTGGTAAGTTAGAGGGAGGAACATGTAAAACACAAAGTATGAACAATGAAACTTTAATATATTTACTTTAAACATAAATGAAAATAAAGACAAATCTCGGGTAAATGACTGGTGCAATAAAATGACAAAGATAAATGCAAAAACACAATAGATTAAATATTATAATGGTGAAATGGTGCTGAGAATATTGGCTTTAGCTGAAACCTCCCTTAGTATACGAAAGCCAGAGAGCTTAGTATGCCAGAGAGAGATGTCAACTCAAAGAGCACAAAGAATATTGTGAAGTTGATAGCTGGTCAGGCTTAGACGTCGACTCAGGTAGATGGCGCTGAGGTGCAGTGTGCAGGTGCGCGGTCAGCGAGTCGCCCATCAGGAGCAGGCAGGCTGGAAATGGGTAGTTTGCTGGTTGACGACGAGCCGGCAAGGAGGGTGTGTGGAGTAGGGGGGTACTTGGGTACGTTTTGCCTCCTTGTCAAAACGTTTTGTGCTACCAGTGACGTATCTTGAATGTAGCATCCTATACTTGTAGAATTGATGTAACTTTAAATAGGGAAGAGCAGGCTCAATCTCTCTTGAAAGATATTATCGTCAAAACTCTCCCCCGAAGCCTGCGGTTCCGGGTGAAGTTACGTCTTCAGGAGGTAGAGTGGTAGGTGGAGCAGCCTCTACCTCATAGACTCTGGAGAGGGCGTCTGCTATGATGTTGAGGACCCCTTGATGTAGAGATCTCCAGGCTGAAATTCTGCAGATATCAAGCCCATCATAGAAGCCGTCGATTGTTGAATTAGGCTTGCTGCAGGAAGCGTAGGGGATTGTGGTCCGAGTAGATGGTGGCAGACCGAGCACTTTTCAGGTATGGTTCGAAGTGCTACAAGTTCAGGACGATGAGTAGCTCCCTTTTGATCGTGCTGTAGTTCCTTGTAGCTGTAGTAGCTAACAGGTAGAATCTCCTCGCCTCGTTGTTGCATCAGGTCACCCCCGATACCGGTACCATTGGCGTGGGCATGGAGGATAAAAGGCTTCGTGATATCTGGCCAGGCGAGAATAGGATTAGAACATGGCAAAGGAGCACTATTATAGTCCTGTAAATTGGGATGAAGATCAGGTAGGATTTCCTATTTGGAAAGCACCGACTCAGTGTTAGTGCTTTCGGGAGAAGCAGGGAAGGTTTCACTGTGGAGGTATAGACCTTTAAATATAGAGACTGATACCAACACAGTGGGGGGAATACCTTGATACTGCTTCAGGAGGTTGACGTGGCACAGCTAGGTCTTCCTCCGCCTATTTGGAGTCTCAAGAACGTAGTTGTTGTTGTTGTTTCTGCACTCCTTAATACGGTAGGGTCCTGAAAACTTGTTTTGTAATGGAGAACCTGGGATAGGAAAATATGCCAACACGAAGTCTCCTGGTTTAAATTTCCTTAATTTGCTGCTTTGGTCAAAATGAGTCTTCATCCTCTTCTGGGCTTTCAATAGATTGTCATTAGCAAATTTACGTACTCTCTCTAGAATGTGTTTTAAGTTTTGAAGAAACTGAGGCACATTCTGAGGGTCACTGAAGGTGGCATTACTTAGAGAGTCTTTGAAAGCCTTGAGAGGAGTACGGCACTTACGTCCGTAGAGCATCTCATAAGGAGATACTCCTAGAGACTCATTGCGGAGACTTCTGAAAATGCACATAATGAGATCAAGTTGTTTATCCCAGTCCTTCAAGGTGTCATTGCAGAATTTCTGTAGGAGTGCTTTAATAGTCTGATGACTACGTTCAAGAGAACCCTGTGAAGCAGGATGATAGGGGCTGGACAGTACCTGTGTGATGTTGAACTCCTCCAGAGTCTTCTTGAAGAGATCACTGGTGAAGTTAGTGCCACAGTCGCTTTGAACCTCTCTTGGAAATCCATACTGGGTGAAGATCTTCAATAGGTGTTTCACCACAGTAGCAGCCATAATGTTCTTTACTGGAACTGCTATGGTGAATCTGGTGGTTGGACACATGATAGTTAATATATATGCGTTGCCAGAACTGGTCCGAGGAAAAGGACCAACACAGTCTATGATGAGTCTGTGGAAAGGTTCCGCATGCACCTGGATGGGTTTTAGTGGAGCCTGGGGAATAGAGATGTTAGGTTTACCTGCCAGCTGACATGTATGACACTGTTGTACGTATTTTTTAACGTCTTTTACCATACCTGGCCAGTAGTAGTCATGTCTGATTCCGTGGTAGGTTTTGTTGAAACCATAGTGAAAAAGAGCTCCGTGGGCCAGGTGTAGAATATCGGGCCGTATGCTGGTGGGAATCACTAGTTGTTCGACATTGGCCCAATCGTCATCCTCCTTCAGCTTGCTGGGTTTGTATCTGCGGTAGAGCAACTCATTCTCTAGGAAGAACCCAGGGATACTGTCAGGTTGAGTCTCAGCCTGGAAGAATAATGGTGTTAATGATTGATTTTCCCTCTGTAACTTACGGAACTCCAACTTGGTAAGATTTGGAGGTAGGTTCTGAGGGTCTTGAGGGACAGCGGTAGCAGTAGAGTCAGCTGGTTGCGGTCGTACAGCTTATGCACGGGTGGTCACCAAAACCGGAGGAGAAACTTTATCACTTTCTTGAACCTCTGCTGTAACATATTCAAAGATGGGATTATCCATTACAGAAATACACACCTGGGGTTTGTCCGTGATGATCAGGTTGGACGGTTGCAGATCTTCTGCCAAGTCGTTGCCCAGGAGAAGTTGCACTCCAGGCATGGAAAAAGGCTTTTCCCTGATGGCGACTTGGACTTCACTGGTCACGAAGGGACAATCCAGATGGACTCTGGCGAGTGGATACGGAGTGGTAGCAGTGAGGTCAGTGATAAGGATGGTTTCCCCGGTGTAGGTGACGTTAGACACAGCCGATTTCAATATAATGGACTGAAGAGCCGCTGTGTCCCTCAAAATCTTCAATTTGAAACGTCCCTCCGAATCAGTACCGTTGGTAGAGACAGTTCCAGGATACAGGTGTTTACTGAAGAGAGAAAGATCATTAACATGATCACCAACATTCATCACAGGCTTACCGGACTTAGGAGGAGTCTGTTTGGGTTTAGTAGATTCATTGCTCTTGTATTGAGCCTTCACACATCTGTCTATGGTATGTCCATAGAGTTTGCAATACTTAAAATACAATTGTGAGCTCGCTTCCTCTGTACTCACTTTATCGTAACTGTACCAAGACTTCTTACTGGGAGGTGGTGATGGTGTCAGCCGGTGGATGAGGCTGTAGGGGTCAGCCGACTTCGCACATATGATGTAGTCGGTTTCTTCTTTATCTGCTAGATATAAACGGTTTTCATCTTATATACCCGCATTTGGGTGAAATGGTATGTTACAATAGTTTTGAATGAGGTGAACAAAACTTTCAACACAAGACAGACACGAAACAATGGGTATAAATAGGGTAAATTAAAGGGAAGAATGGAAGTAACTGCAAAGGGCCTATTGGCCCTTATTTCTTGCTGCTTCTATATTGGTGCGGAGTCTTGAAGTGGGTAGAATATAGTTGTGCATTAATTGGCAGTTGATTGCTGGTGTTGACTTCTTGATGTGTAGTGCCTCGCAGATGTCAAGCCGCCTTCTATCGCTGTATCTATTGATGATTTCTGTGGTGTTTGTTAAGATTTCTCTGGTGATGGTCTGGTTGTGGGAAGAGATTTTATGTTCCTTAATGGAGCCCTGTTGCTTATGCATCGTTAATCGCCTGGAATGAGATGTTGTTGTCTTGCCTATATACTGACTTCTTTGAGGCTTACAATCCCCAAGTGGGCATTTGAAGGCATAGACGACATTGGTCTCTTTAAAAGCGTTCCCTTTGTGTCTGGAGAGTTTCTCATGAGTAGGTTGACGGTTTTTTTGGTTTTATAGTAAATCGTCAATTGTATCGATATATATATAAATATATATATATATATATATATATATATATATATATATATATATATATACATATATATATATATATATATATATATATGTCGTACCTAGTAGCCAGAACGCACTTCTCGGCCTACTATACAAGGCCCGATTTGCCTAATAAGCCAAGTTTTCATGAATTAATTGTTTTTCGACTACCTAACCTACCTAACCTAACCTAACTTTTTCGGCTACCATACTTAACCTAACCTATAGAGATAGGTTAAGTTAGATTGGGTAGGGGTGGTTAGGTTCGGTCATATACCGACGATAATTTTAACTCCAATAAAAAAAAATGACCTCATACATAATGAAATGGGTAGCTTTATCATTTCATAAGAAAAAAATTCGAGAAAATATATTAATTCATGAAAACTTGGCTTATTAGGCAAATCGGGCCTTGCATTGTAGGCTGAGAAGTGCGTTCTGGCTACTAGGTACGATATATATATATATATATATATATATATATATATATATATATATATATATATATATAGATATATATATATATATATATGTCGTACCTAGTAGCCAGAACGCACTTCTCAGCCTACTATGCAAGGCCCGATTTGCCTAATAAGCCAAGTTTTCATGAATTAATTGTTTTTCGACTACCTAACCTACCTAACCTAACCTAACCTAACTTTTTCGGCTACCTAACCTAACCTAACCAATAAAGATAGGTTAGGTTAGGTTAGGTAGGGTTGGTTAGGTTCGGTCATATATCTACGTTAATTTTAACTCCAATAAAAACAAATTGACCTCATACATAATGAAATGGGTGGCTTTATCATTTCATAAGAAAAAAATTAGAGAAAATATATTAATTCAGGAAAACTTGGCTTATTAGGTAAATCGAGCCTTGCATAGTAGGCTGAGAAGTGCGTTCTGGCCACTAGGTACGACATATATATATATATATATATATATATATATATATATAAACTCACACCCCAGAAGTGACTCGAACCCTGTAGGCACCCTGTAGTTACCAGTTGCGTTGCTTCTGGGAGTATGGGTTCGAGTCACTTCTGGGGTGTGAGTTTTCATTCGCATATAGTCCTGGGGACCATTCAGGCTTGTTCGCATTTGTGTTCCTCACGTGTGCCCCAAAGAATGAGGTGATTTGGTGAAATGCTATGCCCAAGATTACCATCCGAGTTGCCGTCGGGGAAGTGGCTCAAATAGCCTCGGCTATCACTTCCTTTTGACGGCCGTGATGGTCAAGCGGATTAAGGCGGCCTGTAGTTACCAGTTGCGTTGCTTCTGGGAGTATGGGTTCGAGTCACTTCTGGGGTGTGAGTTTTCATTCGCATATAGTCCTGGGGACCATTCAGGCTTGTTCGCATTTGTGTTCCTCACGTGTGCCCCAAAGAATGAGGTGATTTGGTGAAATGCTATGCCCAAGATTACCATCCGAGTTGCCGTCGGGGAAGTGGCTCAAATAGCCTCGGCTATCACTTCCTTTTGACGGCCGTGATGGTCAAGCGGATTAAGGCGCCCTGTAGTTACCAGTTGCGTTGCTTCTGGGAGTATGGGTTCGAGTCACTTCTGGGGTGTGAGTTTTCATTCGCATATAGTCCTGGGGACCATTCAGGCTTGTTCGCATTTGTGTTCCTCACGTGTGCCCCAAAGAATGAGGTGATTTGGTGAAATGCTATGCCCAAGATTACCATCCGAGTTGCCGTCGGGGAAGTGGCTCAAATAGCCTCGGCTATCACTTCCTTTTGACGGCCGTGATGGTCAAGCGGATTAAGGCGCCCTGTAGTTAGTAGCCCATTCAGGCTTGTTCGCATATATATATATATATATATATATATATATATATATATATATATATATATATATATATATATATATATATATATATATATATATATATATATATATATATATATGTCGTACCTAGTAGCCAGAACGCACTTCTCGGCCTACTATTCAAGGCCCGATTTGCCTAATAAGCCAAGTTTTCATGAAATAATTGTTTTTCGACTACCTAACCTACCTAACCTAACCTAACCTAACTTTTTCGGCTACCTAACCAAACCTAACCTATAAAGATAGGTTAGGTTAGGTTAGGTAAGGTTGGTTAGGTTCGGTCATATATCTACGTTAATTTTAACTCCAATTAAAAAAAATTGACCTCATACATAATGAAATGGGTAGCTTTATCATTTCATAAGAAAAAAATTAGAGAAAATATATTAATTCATGAAAACTTGGCTTATTAGGCAAATCGGGCCTTGCATAGTAGGCTGAGAAGTGCGTTCTGCCTACTAGGTACGACATATATATATATATATATATATATATATATATATATATATATATATATATATATATATATATATATATATATATATATATATATATATATATATATATATATATGTCGTACCTAGTAGCCAGAACACACTTCTCAGTCTACTATGCAAGGCCCGATTTGCCTAATAAGCCAAGTTTTCCTGAATTAATATATTTTCTCTAATTTTTTTCTTATGAAATGATAAAGCTACCCATTTCATTATGTATGTGGTCAATTTTTTTTATTGGAGTTAAAATTAACGTAGATATATGAGCGAACCTAACCAACCCTACCTAACCTAACCTAACCTATCTTTATAGGTTAGGTTAGGTTAGGTAGCCGAAAATGTTAGGTTAGGTTAGGTTAGGTAGGTTAGGTAGTCGAAAAACCATTAATTCATGAAAACTTGGCTTATTAGGCAAATCGGGCCTTGCATAGTAGGCTGAGAAGTGCGTTCTGGCTACTAGGTACGACATATATATATATATATATATATATATATATATATATATATATATATATATATATATATATATATATATATATATATTGTTCTCATTCTAAGTATTAGTAGTGATAAGCATTACTTACTGTAGCCCCCACTGGTCTGCACTCGATCCTCACGGTGCCACTGTTCACCATGAGAGTCTCTCAGTCTCTCTCTGGCTGGCCTCGTAGCCTAAAGACGAGTGAGAACACGATCATTTCACTTGATCATGTGCCCGTCCCGACAGAGGGCACTACCGCGCACTATAGGTCACCAACTGGTGTTTACCGTGTTCAGTAACACCTCAGTGGAATAGTAGTAATATAGTAGTGCCCCCAGGGAATACTAATCAATTTGGTAACAGGTAAGTATATGTTTAAATCACTCTTTGATAGTCTCAATAGCAACAAGGTAATGGAGGGTTGACACAAACACGGCGGTGGTTTTGTAGTTTACTTAAAAGATCAAAGAATCATAACACTGCATCAACAACATGGCAAAGGAATAAATGAGCAGCCTTCTCTCCATCTCTCCATAATTCTGGAACACTCCGGGAACGGCAACACTCCCAGTTGACGTGCGTTCCCCAACCCGTTCTCGCAAATTCGTAAAGTCAATATTGACTTATTAACTATGTGCATAAGTGATATACTAAACATAATAGATACCCTTAAAAAGATTCATAGAAAACACCGACCTTACCTAACCTTGTTAGTATCTTAAGATAAGCATCTTATTGCTTTGTAATTACAATTATTACTTAACCTATACCTATTATAGGTTAGGTAATAATTGTAATTACGAAACAATAAGATGCTTATCTTAACATACTAAGTAGGTTAGGTAAGGTCGGTGTTTCCTATGAAGCTTTTCAAGGGAAACTATTATGTTAAGTATGTCACCTATGCACATATTTAATAAGTCAATATTGACTTATTAAATTTGCGAGAACGGGTTGGCGCGGAAACGTAGGAGTCGGCGCCATCTTGGCGTCCAAAAGGACCTAAACCACTGGCCAAAACACTCTTCTTATTTAATTTCTCTCTTATGCGAGAACACCTCATGCTCCCACATATGTCAAATTGTTCTCTGGAAGGCAGAGAACGTTCGGGTAAAGTAGATATGACTCTTACAGCTGGCGAGGGAGAAATAAAAGAGGGGAGGGAACACCGTCACATACCCCTCCCCTTAAAATTAGTCATATCGGTTTAGTGTGCTCGAGACAGGGCATCCGCTACCACGTTGTCCTTCCCTCTGATGTGCTTAATTTCTAACCAGTATTCTTGTAGTAGTAATGCCCACCTTGTCAGCCTCTGGTTGGAGTTTCTCATCTTGTACAAGAAAGTCAGAGGGTTGTGATCTGTAAAAACGAGAACACGCCTCGCCACTCCTCCCACGTACATGTCGAAGTGCTTTAGGGCCATTACTAAAGCCAAAGTCTCCTTTTCGAAGGTACTATAGACACGCTGGTACTTCACGAATTTCTTGGAGTAAAATGCGACAGGCCTATGTACCTCGCTCCTTTCCTGGCCCAACATGGCTCCTATCCCTACATCACTGGCATCTACATACAGAATGAACCTGGCTGTAAAATCTGGGGATATCAACACTGGGGCCTCTGTCAACAGGTTCTTTGTCTTCTCGAAAGATTCCTGGCAGGCCTCTCCCCACTTCCATCGTGTATTCTTAGAGAGTAATTCTGTCAGAGGATGCGCTATTGGAGAAAAGTTCTTACAGAAACCACGATAGTATCCAATCATCCCAAGATACCTCAGCAATTCCTTCCATGTCCTAGGTAAAGGGTACTCTCTAATAGCTGATACCTTGTGGTCCACAGGGGTAACCTCTCCTTGACCGATGACGAAGCCAAGGTACTCTAGATGGGCCTTCACAAACTCACTCTTGGCTAGGTTCATGGTCAGGTTGGCATCTTACAGCCTCCTGAACAGCTCCCTGAGTCGCTCTAGATGTGCCTCCCAATCGTCGGAGTACACTACTATATCGTCAATGTATACAGTGCAGCCTTCGGCTCCTCTCAGCAACTAGTTCATCATACGTTGAAAACAACTCCCGCTGTTCTTCATCCCGAAGGGCAACACTTTGTACTGATGCAGTCCATCTGGTGTCACAAACGCTGATATCTTTCTAGCCTCGGGAGTTAACGAGATTTGGTAATACCCCTTGAGCAGGTCGACCTTGGGCACATATCTGGCACTACCCACCTGATCGATGCAATCACTTACCGTGGGCATGGGGTGAGAATCTGCCACTTTGATGGAGTTCACCTTCCTGTAGTCCGTGCAAAAGCGGTATGTACCGTCGCTTTTCTTAACCAGCAAACATAGGGAGCTCCACTCGCTGTTGCTAGGCTTGGCAAGGTCATTCTCAAGAAGGTACTCTACCTTCTTCCTCGTCAATTCTCGCTTCTCAGGGCTGACCCTATAAGCACTCTGTTTAATGGGCCTGGCGTCCCTCACCTCTACCTCGTGCGTCACACTCTTGTGGCGTCGGGGCACGTCGGTAAAAAGAGATGCATTCTCTCTCAACAGGTCCGCCAGATCCGCTCTCTGTCTTCTTTCCAGGTGTTGAAGCTTGACTTCGATATTCTCCAAACTCTTCGCATTGGAGAGATTGGTGCCGTCCGCCCTGGACCATTTTCCTTCCACTGCTGGAATCTCTTGATTCACCTGCACGCATAAGACCTCTTTCTGCTGTAGTTCTCGTGGCATTGTTCCGTCCTGCACGGCGGCTCCTCCTTCTTCAGGGAAGAAAGGCTTCAGACGGTCAATATGACACATCTGTGTCTTGCCGGGTTTGTCCGACTTGCTGACTTCATAGCTCACTGGACCCAATCGTCTTAGCACCTTATACGGTCCCTCAAATCGTGACTCGGTCATATGGCTCTTCCCTGGCAGTAACACCATAACCTGGGACCCAACCTGGAACTCTCTTGGCGTAGCTTTCTTGTCGTACAACTCTGACATCTTTCGCTGCGCCTCCTTCATATGCTTTCCTGCTAGCTCTTTCGCCAATGCAAGACGCTCCTTAAATTTCTGCGCATATTCGCTGACAATTCCCACGGTCACTCCTGGCGCCCATTGCTCTCTCAGCATGGATAGAGGACTCCATACCTCATGTCCATATACCAGTTGGAACGGTGAGAAACCCAGTGACTTCACTACAGCGTTCCGTATAGCAAACAATGCAGGGTACACTGCCTCATCCCACTCGGCTCCTTGTTCCGCACAGAACACTCAGAATGGTTTTCAGTGTGGAGCGAAACCTTTCGATCGCCCCTTGCGACTGCGGTCGGTAGGGCGACGACCGAATCGGAGTTACTCCCCAATTCGACAAGGTCTGTCTAAACCACTTGGACTGGAATACGCTCCCACAGTCCATCTGGATTTCCATGGGCATTCCCACCCAAGAGAAAAAATGCTGCAACTGCCCGGCTACACCTTTTGACGTCAAGCATCGCATCGGGACTGCTTCCAGGAACCTTGTCGCCGCACACATGATGGTCATCAGGTAGGTGTTTCCCTTTCTCGTCTGTGGCAACGGTCCTACCCCGTCGACCAACAGACGTTCAAACGCTGGCCCAAATTGTGGAACAGGGACTAACGGACCTTTGATATCGCTGGTACACTCTTTCCTGCTCTCTGGCAAGGTAAGCAAGTCTTACAGTGACGCCTCATATCGGCGTCCATACCCGGCCAGTAGAAATGGTCCCTGATCTTGCGTAGAGTCTTGGTCACTCCGAGGTGACCTGCAGAATTCCCAGAGTGCGACAGATCCAGCACTGCCGCTCTGCACTGGGCCGGCAACACTACCTGGTGCCTCATACCTAGTGATTCCTCTCTGGCCTCTATTCTCACAGGCCTCCATTGTCTCATCAGCATCCCATCTTGCAGATAAAAATGTGTGGCACTCTCAGGACCAGCACGTCCTCCTTTGGCCTCCCGAATCAAATCTGGGAACTCCACCTTCTGTAACTCCCCCAGACGAGCGCAGTCCACCCCAAGAGAACTGGCGAGGGTCACTTGTAGCTCACCATCCGGGTTGCCTTCTCCCTCCACCTGTTCTCCGAGTTCCACGAAGAGGTGATCGACGCCCAGGCTGTCAGACGTCTCTTCTTGAGCCCCATCAGATCCACTCACTCCGTGCTCGTTGCACCGCCTTGGGATCACAGCGCATACAGGGAACGCCACCTCGGCAATTCCCTTCCCGTTCCCACAGGCGTCTAATACTCCGCCTTTCTTTCTGTAGTGCTGAAAGCACTCCTTGCCCTTCACGAGGTTAGGGAGGACACATCCTTCACAGGCGTCATTCTAAAGGATGACTTGTGCCTCCATCTTGGGCATTTAGACGCAGACCACTAGGGTCTGACAGCCATAATCAGAATCCAATGTTACCATGTGCAGGGGCATCCTCAATGGGCCTCCCACAGTGGTCACAACAGCCACCCCCATACTGGTATTCTCATAACTCTCGGGGAACAGGGTTCTACTCACCAGGGTAAAATCAGCCCCGGTGTCCCTCAATATCTTCACAGGAACGGGGTCTGCCTCCCCCATCCTTACCGTCCCCTCACACATGAACGGGTGAATTTTCTTCTCCACACTTGGTAGAGACTCACCCCGCACGTTCTTGGCCACTTGGTCCTCCATCCTAACGAAAGCAACGTTCCCATGGTGCTTAGGGCGTTTGCAATCCCGCGCGAAATGTCCTTATCCTCCACAGTTGTAGCAGCGGACCCATTTTGGCGGTGACCTCCCACCACCGCTCGTCCTGGCAACGCCTCCAGAGAACGTCGCTCCGTGAGTCTTCCTCGCGCCTTTTGTCGTCTCCCTCGTAGCGTCCCTTGGCACAACAACAGATCCGGCACTCTCAGCTAGGGGCTTCTTGACTGGGTCCACAGAACAGTCCCCTACCGTTTCCACTCGAGAGGTGGAACTTGGGAGAACTCGTTCCCGTCCTCCATCCGTCCGTTTTCCTAAAACCACTCCCATAGCCAGAGTACACCGGCGGCCTGTGTGGTCCCTCTCTGCGTGGTCGCAAGGCTTTCTCCAACATGTCGGCTCTGTCAGCAGCAGCCCTCAGGTCTTTTATGTCCGCCTCCTTGACTCTAATCCTGATCTCAGGAGAGAGCACGGACATAAATTTGGCCATGATCATTAGCTGTTTGATGTCCACAGCTGACTTAGCTCCTTCAGCTTTCATCCACTTCAGAAATCTTCTTTCCACGTCCCTCGCCGTCTCTGCATAAGATTTACCTGGCGATTGGGTACATTCTCGGAACCTTTTCCAGTAACACTCTGGAGTCAGCTTAAACTATTGAAGCACTGCTCTCTTCACTGCATCACAATTGGTGTATTCCTCGAGGTCAAGCATGTTATAAGCCTCGTGAGCTTCACCTGTGAGCCTACCCTGGGCCAGCTCCGCCCACTCTGCTCTTGGCCACTTCTTCAAGGTAGCTACCCTCTTGAAATTGTCAAAGAAGCCCTCAGCTTTATTAGGCACAAAGACCGGTAAATCGCGCTCTCGTACCTGGCGGTCCTCCTGGTGTGGGGGTATGGGTGGGGCTAGCCCTAATTCAGCCCGTTTCAGCTCAACCTCTCTGTTGGCTTCAATCTCTTTCTGCTTCAGCTTGGTTTCCAGCTCGCGCTCCTCCCGTCTCAGCTGTGCTTCTCGTTCTTCACGCTTCAGCTGTGCTTCTCGTTCTTCATGCTTCAGCTGTGCTTCTCATTCTTCACGCTCCAGCTGTGCTTCTTCTCTCCTCAGTTGTGCTTCTCGTTCTTCACGCATCAGCCGTACTTCGTGATTACGCTCTTCCCTGCGCAACTGTACCTCCAGCTGCAGCTTCATGATCTCCAGCTTGACGCTGCGTCGTCGGCCACTAGAGCCTACTGCTTCCACCAATGCTTAAATTCTCCCTTGCACTGGCAGGTGTCTGTGGCCATTCCTCCCTTGAAGCCTCATCTCGGGCCTTGATGTGTCCCACAATCTCAAGCCTCCTTTCTCCCACTTTGGAGGATCTCAACTGGATTCCAAAGTGGTCAGCTATTAACTGCAGCTGCGCCTTGGTGCAATCCTCCAGCACCTGTTCATCACTGGTGTCAATAAACCTTGCTACCTTCTCGTCCTCCATACTTGTGCTATGAGTGAATACCTGTTACCTGTGCCTAATACCTTTGGCCACTATCAAGCACCACAATCGTAATCGTAATCCTGGCAAGGTCGCCAATGTCGGGGAGTCTCTCTCTCTAGCCAGTCACCACCAAGTATTAGTAGTGATAAACGTTACTTACTGTAGCCCCCACGGGTCTGCACTCGATCCTCACGGTGCCACTGTTCACCAGGAGAGTCTCTCAGTCTATCTCCGGCTGGCATCGTAGCCTAAATACGAGTGAGAACACGATCACTTCACTTGATCATGTGCCCGCCGTGACAGAGGGTTCTACCGCTCACTATAGGTCGCCAACTGGTGTTTACCGTGTTCAGTAACACCTCAGTGGAATAGTAGTAATATAGTAGTGGCCCTAGGGAATACTAATAAATTTGGTAACAGGTAAGTATATGTTTAAGTCACTCACTCTTAGATAGTTTCAATAGCAACAAGGTAATGGAGGGTTGACACAAACACGGCCGTGGTTTTGTAGTTTACTTAAAAGATCAAAGAATCATAACTCTGCATCAACAACATGGCAAAGGAATAAATGAGCAGCCTTCTCTCCGTCTCTTCACAATTCTGGAACACTCCGGGAATGGCAACACTCCCAGTTGACGTGCGTTCCCACGCTCCACATGCAGTGTTATCGAACGTTTGGCAACTCGCGAGATGCCACGCCCACTCACACTCCTCACTTCCTCACACTGTTCACTTCCTCACTATTCTCACACTATTGTCGTGAGGCGCCTCTTATTCCCTCGTATTCACAGTATATCACAACACTGGCAAAATCACATTTAACCACTAGACATATGAATATACTATTTAATAACTCCAGTATATTTAGTTCACGTTATCAATATTTATAATAACGAGGTAACTATAGGCACACAGCCTTACACTATTAAATTGTGTGTATATATATATATATATATATATATATATATATATATATATATATATATATATATATATATATATATATATATATATATATATATATATATATATATATATATATATATATATATATATATATATATATATATATATAACCTCTGGCACGAAGAACTTATAATATAAATGACATGTAAATATATATGTCCTCGTCACAGTAATCTCTTCATCAAACCATAAGTGCAATAACACACCATATATATATCTCGTGAGAGCTCTATAGCATCTCCATTCACAACTGTGTCTTACTAGAAACATAGACATTGGTGAGCCCTGCTCACGACATAGAAGATACTCTGGCTAATCGCTAACTGAAGGGAATGGGAGGGAAAACTGAATTACCTACTTCCACCATAAATGATGTGGACTCGTCCTCTATTGAGGGTTGAATTGAAGCTCCTGGTCCCGGCTCACGACTTGCTGTAGGGAACACCCCCACACACACTGATGCTCTTCCCAGGACCTCAACCAACACCCAAAAAGCGCATCTTCTCTGTACTGCTTCTCTCTGCAGGCTCCGTGCTCCTCCACAACCTCTTGAAGGGTTGGAGTCGGTCTCCTGGCCGTCGCCTCCTCCTCACAACTACGCCTGCAGTCCTTACTCCCGGCTGCAGTCGTTCGTATTCCCAGCTAGTTTGTTCTTCTTCTTCCTCACGGTGAACTGGCCCAGCCGCTACGTCATCACCCGACTGGTGAAACTGTACAGGCGTCCCTGCCCAGGCTTCACTCTTGCTAAGCACCTGTCACTGGAGCACTTGTTGCTCGTTTCCTGTCAATTCCTTCTGCTGTCCGCCTCACGGAGCTCAGGAAGACCTCACAGGATGCTCGCAGATCACTGGTGATGTGTATATTTACCGGAGAGGGGCGAATACTTGCAGACTGACAGGACCCCCTTATCGCACGTCCGCCCTTGACGACGTGTCGTATCTAACTCCTGGCGCCACGGGGCGCACGGCCCGGACCAACCTCCACCCGTGACGTCACACTTGCCAGGGGCGTTTCTCATTGGCACCCTGTACCACGTCACCGCTCTTGGCCAATCTGGTGCCACTGACGTCATAACATTTTGCGCCGACTCTTACGTTTCTGCGCAATCTTGGCGTCCAAAAGGGCCTAAGCCCCTGGCCAAAACGCTCTTCTTTAGTTAATTTCTCTCCTATGCGGGAACACCTCATACTCCCACATATGTCAAATTCTTCTCTGGAAGGCAGAGAACGTTCGGGTAAAGTAGATATGACTCTTACAGCTGGCGTGGGAGAAATATAAGGGGTAGGAACACTGTCACAATATATATATATATATATATATATATATATATATATATATATATATATATATATATATATATATATATATACACATATATATATATATATATGTCGTACCTAGTAGCCAGAACGCACTTCTCGGCCTACTATGCAAGGCCCGATTTGCCTAATAAGCCAAGTTTTGATGAATTAATTGTTTTTTGACTACCTAACCTACCTAACCTAACCTAACCTAACTTTTTCGGCTACCTAACCAAACCTAACCTATAAAGATAGGTTAGGTTGGGTTGGTTAGGTTCGGTCATATATCTACGTTAATTTTAAGTACAATAAAAAAAAATTTACCTCATACATAATGAAATGGGTAGCTTTATCATTTCATAAGAAAAAAATTAGAGAAAATATATTCATTCAGGAAAACTTGGCTTATTAGGCAAATCGGGCCTTGCATAGTAGGCTGATAAGTGTGTTCTGGCTACTAGGTACGACATATATATATATATATGTATATATATATTGTGACGATAATCTCCTTCAAGAGATTGAGCCTGCTCCTCCCTCCACAATTACGTCGTTAAAACTATATAAAACTACTATGGAAGAAATGTCCAACAACGACAACAACACCAGCAAGGTTTGCCAGAGAGCAAAACGTATGCAGCCAAGAACACCTGCTCAGACTCAAACCGCCAAACTACCTGTCTTACTGCCGGCTCCTCTGATTGGTCGCCGGTCGGGCTGCAACTGCGCTCCACCCCCCCATACTACTTGATGTCTGGGGCCGCCATGACCTCAGTCCTCAGAATATTCCGTGCTTTCACAGTTAACACTTCTCCCTGCTAGACGTAAGCTTTAGCGTACGTATACTGAGAGAGGTGATAGCTTAAAGCCAATATTCCAGCACCTTTCAAATACTTGTATATTGCACTTCTTGTTATTTTGTCTTAACGTAACTTTTCATTGTGTCATTTAATTATTCTTATTATTTTGATTGATTGATTTTATTATACGAATTTGTTTGTCCATTTTATTCATGTTTTATTTATTTAACGTAATTAAAATTTCATTGTTAAAGTTTACTTGTGTTTTGTGTGTCTTCTCCTTACCTTACCACAGACGAAGTTCCAGATTTTCTATTTTTTTTTAATACTATGTGACGAGGCCATACCCCTAGCTTTGAACAGCCGAACACCAACGCGTTACCGTCACATATTATATGGGGGCCTGTCCTAGGAGCTTCACTCAGGTACTGGTGCCAAGTGGTAATTAATGGTAAGCGTATTTAACTTTGTTAACGTAGCTTTTACTATTTTTCATATTCAATTTAATTTTTTATAAGGTGCGGTGTATTGTGCATTACGAGAGTAACACATGGTGAAGGTGAGACAACTTTGGATTACGTGGTGACTGTAGGCCGCAGTCATACTCTTAATTGGTCATCTCTCCCTCCGTGTTATTACTCGTGTTTACCATCTTTGTCCCTTGGATATTTCTCATTCTGACAGATCATCATATTGGTACCCTGGTACTGTGGTCTGCCCCGGGTCAAGAGTACCCAATCTACTGCAATCTGACTGTAGGAGGACAAAGAGGGCCATAGTTCCTCTAGCTCGAACTTTAGTTGCTGAATTGGGACCTCAGCAGCAGTTCTCGTCACCAGTTGACACCTCGCACCCCTACACGTCAGTCAGAGATGATGATACATACAACGGTAGGGAATTAGCTTACTTTTTCAGAGCACAAAAGTTCGCTAATTCTGTAAGTATCATACTAAATTCAGTAGGAAAAACTTGCTTTATGTCCTATAGAGACTTGGCAAGGTATGCCTACATCCTTGGACTACCAATTTTACTTTTGAGACAATTAACTGTTTCATTTGTTTTCGAAACTCTGTTTCATTTGTTAGTAGGATTTTCTTGCCCTTATCCTCTTACATGAGTACCGGGTACAAGATTTCCTGTTCCCTTGATTTAATTTAATCATTTACCATCTTTTACTTAACTTTAATTGTTAAAGATCCCACAGGATAGGTACCAGTTGCCACGTTGTCCTGTTTCTGACATTCACTATTGAATATTCGTGTACCTTTATTTGCTAATTTCACCATGTTTCGTCTCCAAGCTTTCCGTGCAAATCCAGCAGGTGAAATAGGGACTTTAAGTCGTGCCAAGAAGACTGAATTACAAACTCTTGCACATGAGTATCAACTAAAAGTTCCCTACCAAGCCAACAAAAATGACCTACACAACCTGTTGCTGGATTACTATTTAGAGGAAGGTAAGATAGACTCTGAAACTCATGAAACTTACTATATTGCAGAAAAAACTGATTTGGCAACGATGAAACTCAAATTGGAACTGGCCAAGATTGAACGTGAGCAGCAAAGGGAAGCCCTCGAACAACAAGAACGAACAGCTGCCATACGGAGGGAAGAACAAGAATGAGAAATCACCCTCAGAGAACGCGAAGCTGCTTTGAGGAGAGACGAACAAGAACGTGAAGCTGCCTTGAGGAGAGAAGAACACGAACGTGAGGTCGCATTACTCCGTGAACGTGAACGAGTACAGCTTGAAACACTCCAGGAGCGGGAACGCGTACAGCTTGAAACCAAACAACGCGAGTTGGAGTTGCAACGCGAACATGACAAGCAACAAGCGACTCTGGCTCTAGAGTGTCGTCAACGAGAAATCGCCTTGGAAACTTCACACTTCACTCAACGCCAACAAGCTACTGCCAATCTTCCCGTCAGTTTTAATATATCACATGCAAGTAAGTTAATGCTATCCTTTGTAGAAGCAGAAGTTGATGTGTTCTTTACCACCTTTGAAACCCTTGCTAATCAACTCAGTTGGCCTGTCGACCAATGGGCCACACTTCTCAGAGTCCATCTTACAGGTAGAGCGGCAGTCACACTCAGTACTCTGGCGTCTGAGAATGACTACCACACTCTGAAACAAGCAGTGTTGGACGCCTACCTACTTTCCACAGAAAGTTATAGAAGGAAATTCCGTGACCACCACTACCTTCCTGGCAAGTACCACTACCTTCCTCGAGTTTGCTAACACGAAACGGAGGTATTTCATGAAATGGCTGGAAGCAGCACATGTCTCTACTTTTGCAGAACTCGTCAACCTGATGCTTGTTGAAGAATTCTTGAGACGTGTGCCGCCTCCTGTCCGCCTCTACTTAGCAGATAAAGAAGAAACCGACTACCTGAAGTGTGCTAAGTCGGCTGACACTTACAGCCTCATCCACCGGCTGACACCCGAACCATCCTCCAGTAAGAAGTCGTGGTACAGTTACGAGAAAGTGAGCCCCGATCAAGCTGGTTCACAACTGTACTGCAAGTATTGTAGACTCTATGGACATACCATAGACAAGTGTGGTAAGTCTCAATACAAGGGAACAACTGATCAACAAAAACCCAAACCAACTCCTCCTAAGTCCGGTAAGCCTGTGATGAATGTTGGTGTTAATGTTAATGATCTTTCTCTTTTCAGTAACCACCTGTATACTGGAACTGTCTCTGCCAACGGTTCAAATCCGGAGGGACGTTTCAAATTGAAGATCTTGAGGGACACCGCGGCTCTACAATCGATCATCTTGAAGTCGGCTGTGCCCAACATCGTCTACACCGGAGAAACTGTCTTCATCACTGACCTCACTGCTACCACTCCATACCCTCTCGCCAGAGTCCACCTGGATTGTCCCTACGTGAACGGAGAAGTCCAAGTCGCCGTCAGGGAAAAGCCTTTTCCCATGCCTGGAGTGCAACTTCTCCTAGGCAACGACTTGGCAGAAGACCTGCAACCGACCAACCTGATCGTCATGGACAAACCCCAGGTGTGTAACTCTGTGCCAAGTAACCTTATTCTAGCGTATGTTCCAGCAGAGGTTCAAGAGAGTGATGAAGTTTCTCCTCCGGTTCTCGTGACCACCCGTGCACAAGCCGCACGTCCACAGCCAGCTGACTCTACTGCTACCGCTGTCCCTCAAGACCCTCAGAAACTCCCCCCGCATCTGACCAAGTTGGAGTTCCGTAAGTTGCAGAGGGAAGATCTTACTTTACCACCATTGTTTTTCCAGGCTGAGACTCAACCCGACAGTATTCCTGGGTTCTTCCTAGAGAACGACTTGCTCTACCGCAGATATAGACCCAGTAAACTGAAGGAGGAGGACGATTGGGCCAACATCGAACAACTTGTGATTCCTACCAGCCTGCGGCCCACTATTCTACACCTGGCCCACGGAGCACTCTCCCACTACGGCTTCAACAAGACTTACCATGGAATTCGTCAAGACTACTACTGGCCAGGTATGGTAAATAACGTCAAACAGTACGTAAAACAGTGTCATACATGTCAGATGGCAGGCAAACCGAACATCTCCATTCCCAGAGCGCCACTGATTCCCATACAGGTGCCTGCGGAACCTTTCCACAGACTCATAATAGACTGTGTCGGTCCTTTACCTCGGACCAGTTCAGGTAACGCCTACATCCTAACCATCCTGTGTCCTACCACCAGATTTCCCATAGCAGTTCCAGTGAAAAACATCACGGCTGCTACGGTTATAAAACATCTATTGAAGATCTTCACTCAATACGGATTTCCCAGGGAGATTCAGAGCGACTGTGGTACCAACTTCACCAGTGATCTCTTCAAAAGGACACTGGAGGAGTTCAACATCAAACAGGTATTGTCCAGCCCCTATCATCCTGCTTCACAGGGTTCTCTTGAACGTAGTCATCAGACAATCAAAGCACTCTTGAAAAAGTTTTGTAGTGAAACCTCTAAGGATTGGGATAAGCAGATTGACCTTATAATGTGTATTTTCAGAAGTCTCCCCAATGAGTCCCTAGGAGTATCTCCTTATGAGATGCTCTACGGCCGTAAGTGCCGTACTCCCCTCAAGGCTTTCAAAGACTCTCTCCGAGATGCCACCTTCAGTGAGCATCAGAATGTGCCCCAGTTTCTTCAAAACCTTCAACACATTCTAGAGAGAGTCCACCGTTTTGCCCATGATAATCTATTGAAAGCCCAGGAGAGAATGAAGACTCATTACGACCAGACCAGCAAAGTAAGAAAATTCAAGCCGGGAGACTTCGTCCTTGCATACTTCCCTATCCCAGGTTCACCTTTACAAAACAGATTTTCAGGACCCTACTGCGTCAAAGAGTGCAGGAATAATAACAACTACGTAATAGAGACTCCAGATAGGCGGCGGAAGACCCAGCTGTGCCACGTCAACCTCCTGAAGCAATATAATGGTACTCCTCCCACTGTCCTGACTAACTGTTCTACCTTCACAGAACCCTACATCCACAGTGAGACCATCCCAGCTTCTCCTCCCGAAAGCACTGACAAGGAGTCAGCGCTTTCTAATTCCGAAATCCTTAATGATCTTCCCAAATGCTTTCAGGATAATAATCGTGCTCCTTTGCCCTATTCTAATTCCACTCTCACCTCGTCAGATAAGCCCTTCATCCTCCATGTCGACGCCAGTGGTACCGACGTTGGTGGTGTCGTGATGCAGCAACGAGGCGAGAAGAATACACCTGTCAGCGACTACTGCTACAAGGAACTACGGAACAATTGGCAAGGAGCTACTCTTCCTCATCCTGAAGCTCGAGCACTTCACTCCACACCTGCAAAGTGCTCGGTCCACCATCAACACGGACCACACCACCCTACACCTCCTGCAGCACGCCCACTTCTCATCTCAACGTCTTCTACTATGGGCTTGCTAACCGCAGAAAATCCACCTGGAGACACGCTATACCAAGATTCTGACAACATCTTAGCCCATGCTCTCTCCAGAGTTTATGAAGTAGAGGCGACTCCATCCATTACTCCACCACATAACGACGTACTTCTTCCAGAACCGCAGGCTTCGGGGGAGAGTTGTGACGATAATCTCCTTCAAGAGATTGAGCCTGCTCTTCCCTCCACAGTTACGTCGTTACAACTATATAAAACTACTATGGAAGAAATGTCCAACAACGACAACAACACCAGCAAGGTTTGCCAGAGAGCAAAACGTATGCAGCCAAGAACACCTGCTCAGACTCAAACCGCCAAACTACCTGTCTTACTGCCGGCTCCTCTGATTGGTCGCCGGTCGGGCTGCAACTGGCTCCACCCCCCCATACTACTTGATGTCTGGGGCCGCCACGACCTCAGTCCTCAGAATATTCCGTGCTTTCACAGTTAACACTTCTCCCTGCTAGACGTAAGCTTTAGCGTACGTATACTGAGAGAGGTGATAGCTTAAAGCCAATATTCCAGCACCTTTCATATACTTGTATATTGCACTTCTTGTTATTTTGTCATAACGTAACTTTTCATTGTGTCATTTAATTATTCTTATTATTTTGATTGATTGATTTTATTATACGAATTTGTTTGTCCATTTTATTCATGTTTTATTTATTTAACGTAATTAAAATTTCATTGTTAAAGTTTACTTGTGCTTTGTGTGTCTTCTCCTTACCTTACCACAGACGAAGTTCCAGATTTTCTATTTTTTTTAATACTATGTGACGAGGCCATACCCCTAGCTTTGAACAGCCGAACACCAACGCGTTACCGTCACAATATATATATATATATATGCGAACAAGCCTGAATGGTCCCCAGGACAATATGCAACTGAAAACTCACACCCCAGAAGTGACTCGAACCCATACTCCCAGAAGCAACGCAACTGGTATGTACAAGACGCCTTAATCCACTTGACCATCACGACCGGACAATAATGAGGTGATAGCCTAAGCTATTTGAACCACCCCACCGCCGGCACTCGGATAGTAATCTTGGGCATAGCATTTTACCAAATCACCTCATTCTTTGGGGCACACGTGAGGAACACAAATGCGAACAAGCCTGAATGGTCCCCAGGACAATATGCAACTGAAAACTCACACCCCAGAAGTGACTCGAACCCATACTCCCAGAAGCAACGCAACTGGTATGTACAAGACGCCTTAATCCACTTGACCATCACGACCGGACAATAATGAGGTGATAGCCTAAGCTATTTGAACCACCCCACCGCCGGCACTCGGATAGTAATCTTGGGCATAGCATTTTACCAAATCACCTCATTCTTTGGGGCACACGTGAGGAACACAAATGCGAACAAGCCTGAATGGTCCCCAGGACAATATGCAACTGAAAACTCACACCCCAGAAGTGACTCGAACCCATACTCCCAGAAGCAACGCAACTGGTATGTACAAGACGCCTTAATCCACTTGACCATCACGACCGGACAATAATGAGGTGATAGCCTAAGCTATTTGAACCACCCCACCGCCGGCACTCGGATAGTAATCTTGGGCATAGCATTTTACCAAATCACCTCATTCTTTGGGGCACACGTGAGGAACACAAATGCGAACAAGCCTGAATGGTCCCCAGGACAATATGCAACTGAAAACTCACACCCCAGAAGTGACTCGAACCCATACTCCCAGAAGCAACGCAACTGGTATGTACAAGACGCCTTAATCCACTTGACCATCACGACCGGACAATAATGAGGTGATAGCCTAAGCTATTTGAACCACCCCACCGCCGGCACTCGGATAGT
Organism: Procambarus clarkii; assembly: GCF_040958095.1. NCBI lineage: Eukaryota > Metazoa > Arthropoda > Malacostraca > Decapoda > Cambaridae > Procambarus > Procambarus clarkii. Next base: position 35,216,281 of record NC_091177.1, read on the forward strand.
AATCTTGGGCATAGCATTTTACCAAATCACCTCATTCTTTGGGGCACACGTGAGGAACACAAATGCGAACAAGCCTGAATGGTCCCCAGGACAATATGCAACTGAAAACTCACACCCCAGAAGTGACTCGAACCCATACTCCCAGAAGCAACGCAACTGGTATGTACAAGACGCCTTAATCCACTTGACCATCACGACCGGACAATAATGAGGTGATAGCCTAAGCTATTTGAACCACCCCACCGCCGGCACTCGGATAGTAATCTTGGGCATAGCATTTTACCAAATCACCTCATTCTTTGGGGCACACGTGAGGAACACAAATGCGAACAAGCCTGTTTTTGTGTTCCTCACGTGTGCCCCAAAGAATGAGGTGATTTGGTAAAATGCTATGCCCAAGATTACTATCCGAGTGCCGGCGGTGGGGTGGTTCAAATAGCTTAGGCTATCACCTCATTATTGTCCGGTCGTGATGGTCAAGTGGATTAAGGCGTCTTGTACATACCAGTTGCGTTGCTTCTGGGAGTATGGGTTCGAGTCACTTCTGGGGTGTGAGTTTTCAGTTGCATATTGTCCTGGGGACCATTCAGGCTTGTTCGCATTTGTGTTCCTCACGTGTGCCCCAAAGAATGAGGTGATTTGGTAAAATGCTATGCCCAAGATTACTATCCGAGTGCCGGCGGTGGGGTGGTTCAAATAGCTTAGGCTATCACCTCATTATTGTCCGGTCGTGATGGTCAAGTGGATTAAGGCGTCTTGTACATACCAGTTGCGTTGCTTCTGGGAGTATGGGTTCGAGTCACTTCTGGGGTGTGAGTTTTCAGTTGCATATTGTCCTGGGGACCATTCAGGCTTGTTCGCATTTGTGTTCCTCACGTGTGCCCCAAAGAATGAGGTGATTTGGTAAAATGCTATGCCCAAGATTACTATCCGAGTGCCGGCGGTGGGGTGGTTCAAATAGCTTAGGCTATCACCTCATTATTGTCCGGTCGTGATGGTCAAGTGGATTAAGGCGTCTTGTACATACCAGTTGCGTTGCTTCTGGGAGTATGGGTTCGAGTCACTTCTGGGGTGTGAGTTTTCAGTTGCATATTGTCCTGGGGACCATTCAGGCTTGTTCGCATTTGTGTTCCTCACGTGTGCCCCAAAGAATGAGGTGATTTGGTAAAATGCTATGCCCAAGATTACTATCCGAGTGCCGGCGGTGGGGTGGTTCAAATAGCTTAGGCTATCACCTCATTATTGTCCGGTCGTGATGGTCAAGTGGATTAAGGCGTCTTGTACATACCAGTTGCGTTGCTTCTGGGAGTATGGGTTCGAGTCACTTCTGGGGTGTGAGTTTTCAGTTATATATATATATATATATATATATATATATATATATATATATATATATATATATATATATATATATATATATATATATATATGTCGTACCTAGTAGCCAGAACGCACTTCTCAGCCTATAATGCAAGGCCCGATTTGCCTAATAAGCCAAGTTTTCATGAATTAATTGTTTTTCGACTACCTAACCTACCTAACCTAACCTAACCTAACTTTTTCGGCTACCTAACCTAACCTAACCTATAAAGATAGGTTAGGTTAGGTTAGGTAGGGTTGGTTAGGTTCGGTCATATATCTACGTTAATTTTAACTCCAATAAAAAAAAAATTGACTCATACATAATGAAATGGGTAGCTTTATCATTTCATAAGAAAAAAATTTGAGAAAATATATTAATTCATGAAAACTTGGCTTATTAGGCAAATCGGGCCTTGCATTGTAGGCTGAAAAGTGAGTTCTGGCTACTAGGTACGACATATATATATATATATATATATATATATATATATATATATGTCGTACCTAGTAGCCAGAACGCACTTGTCAGCCTACTATGCATGGCCCGATTTGCCTAATAAGCCAAGTTTTCCTGAATTAATATATTTTCTCTAATTTTTTTCTAATGAAATGATAAAGCTACCCATTTCATTATGTATGAGGTCGATTTTTTTTATTGGAACTAAAATTAACGTAGATATATGACCGAACCTAACCAACCCTACCTAACCTAACCTAACCTATCTTTATAGGTTAGGTTAGGTTAGGTAGCCGAAAAAGTTAGGTTAGGTTAGGTTAGGTAGGTTAGGTAGTCGAAAAACAATTAATTCATGAAAACTTGGCTTATTAGGCAAATCGGGCCTTGCATAGTAGGCTGAGAAGTGCGTTCTGGCTATTAGGTACGACATATATATATATATATATATATATATATATATATATATATATATATATACATATATATATATGTCGTACCTAGTAGCCAGAACGCACTTGTCAGCCTACTATGCAAGGCCCGATTTGCCTAATAAGCCAAGTTTTCATGAATTAATATATTTTCTCAATTTTTTTTTCTTGTGAAATGATAAAGCTACCCATTTCATTATGTATGAGTTCAATTTGTTTTTATGTGAGGTAAAATTAACATAGATCTATGACCAAACCTAACCAACCCTACCTAACCTAACCTAACCTATCTCTATAGGTTAGGTTAGGTTAGGTGGCCGAAAAAGTTAGGTTAGGTTAGGTTAGGTAGGTTAGGTAGTCGAAAAACAATTAATTCATAAAAACTTGACTTATTAGGCAAATCGGGCCTTGCATAGTAGGCTGAGAAGTGCGTTCTGGCTACTAGGTACGACATATATATACATATATATATATATATATATATATATATATATATATATATATATATATATATATATATACATATATATATATATATATACATATATATATATGTCAGCGACTAGGTACGACTGGCTACTAGGTACGACATATATATATATACATATATATATATATATATATATATATATATATATATATATATATATATATATATATATGTGTGTATATCACGAAAATAAACACGTGATTAAGAATGTGACAATGTCAGACCACGGAGGAAAAATGAAACAGGAAATTTCCTTAAGTACTTTCGTATATTAAATACATCTTCAGAAGATTAAATACATCTTCACCTTCTGAAGATGTATTTAATATACGAAAGTACTTAAGGATATATATATATATATATATACATATATATATTTATGTCGTACCTAGTAGCCAGAACGCACTTCTCAGCCTACTATGCAAGGCCCGATTTGCCTAATAAGCCAAGTTTTCATGAATTAATTGTTTTTCGACTACCTAACCTACCTAACCTAACCTAACCTAACTTTTTCTTCTACCTAACCTAACCTAACTTATAAAGATAGGTTAGGTTAGGTAGGGTTGGTTAGGTTCGGTCATATATCTACGTAAATTTTAACTCCAATAAAAAAAAATTGACCTCATACATAATGAAATGGGTAGCTTTATCATTTCATAAGAAAAAAAATAGAGAAAATATATTAATTCAGGAAAACTTGGCTTACTAGGCAAATCGGGTCCTGCATAGTAGGCTGAGAAGTGCGTTCTGGCTACTAGGTACGACATATATATACATATATATATATATATATATATACATATATATATATATATATATATGTCAGCGACTAGGTACGACTGGCTACTAGGTACGACATATATATATATATATACATTATATATATATATATATATATATATATATATATATATATATATATATATATATATATATATATATATATAAATATGTTTCATTGAATATGACCGCATATTCTGTATTTATTATTTTCTGGTTTAGGGCTTCTATCCCTCTAACTATTTTCTTAGCATCAGGGCTTAATTGAAATAGGAGTTCTCCAAAACTCATTTTCGTACTTTTAAGGTGAAGAAAAGAAGTGATTTACTATAGAGTGTATTACACTTATTTGTATAATTTGCACGACGTTTCGAACCTCCATGGTTCATTCTCAAGTGAACAGATCTTACAATACTAGTTGATTTTATACCCGCATTAGGTCAGGTGATAATACAATGAAGGTGAAAGGCGTTTTCACCTTCATTGTATTATCACCTGACCTAATGCGGGTATAAAATCAACTAGTATTGTAAGATCTGTTCACTTGAGAATGAACCATGGAGGTTCGAATCGTCGTGCAAATTATACAAATAAGTGTAATACACTCTTTAGTAAATCACTTCTTTTCTTCACCTTAAAAGTACGAAAATGAGTTTTGGAGAACTCCTATTTCAATTAAGCCCTGATGCTAAGAAAATAGTTAGAGGGATAGAAGCCCTAAACCAGAAAATAATAAATACAGAATATGCGGTCATATTCAATGAAACATGTTTGAAAGAAAACCTGCTGCCAGTATACACCAATATATATATATATATATATATATATATATATATATATATATATATATATATATATATATATATATATATATATATATATATATATATATATATATATATTATGGTAGCAGTCTTTCCTGTAGACATATATTATTAAATATGACCGAAAAAGTAAGATTAATAATTCTAACACGAATTTTCTCAATCTTTCGTACATTTCTTTTCACTGTTGGAGGTAATTCAAAAATCAATTTTCCAAAATTCATTTTTATTTCTAGTCTGATGCGACACTTGAGCGCATTTCGTAAAACTTATTACATTTTCAAAGACTTTACACATACACAACTGAATAGAACTTACATATCTCCGATTTGTTTATATCTACATTTGAGTGAGGTGGATGGGGTGAGGTGGTATTTAATAGGGTATTAATTTCATCAACACAAGACAGAACACGAAACAATGGGTATTGAAATGGAAGTGATTGTAGAAAGCCTATTGGTCCATATTTTTTGATGCTTCTATATTGGAGCGGAGTCTTGAGGTGGGTAGAATATAATTGTGCATTAATTGGCTGTTGATTGCTGGTGTTGACTTCTTAATGTGCAGTGCCTTGCAAACGTCAAGCCGTCTGCTATCGCTGTATCTATCGATGATTTCTGTGATGTTTACTAGGATTTCTCTGGCGATGGTTTGGTTGTGGGAAGAGATTATATGTTCCTTAATGGAGCCCTGTTGCTTATGCATCGTTAAACGCCTAGAAAGAGATGTTGTTGTCTTGCCTATATACTGGGTTTTTTGAAGCTTACAGTCCCCAAGTGGGCAGTTGAAGGCATAGACGACGTTGGTCTCTTCTAAAGCGTTCTGCTTTGTGTCTGGAGAGTTTCTCATGAGTAGGCTGGCCGTTTTTCTGGTTTTATAGTAAATCGTCAGTTGTATCCTCTGATTTTTGTCTGTAGGGATAACGTTTCTATTAACAATATCTTTCAGGACCCTTTCCTTCGTTTTATGAGCTGTGGAAAAGAAGTTCCTGTAAAATAGTCTAATAGGGGGTATAGGTGTTGTGTTAGTTATCTCTTCAGAGGTTGCATGGCGTTTCACTTTCCTTCTTATGATGTCTTCAACGAAACCATTGGAGAAGCCGTTGTTGACTTGGACCTGCCTAACCCTACAGAGTTCTTCGTCGACTTGCTTCCATTCTGAGCTGTGGCTGAGAGCACGGTCGACATATTCGTTAACAACACTCCTCTTGTACCTGTCTGGGCAGTCGCTGTTGGCATTTAGGCACATTCCTATGCTCGTTTCCTTAGTGTAGACTGCAGTGTGGAAACCTCCGCTCTTTTCCATGACTGTTACATCTAGAAAGGGCAGCTTCCCATCCTTTTCCATCTCGTAAGTGAAACGCAGCACGGAACTCTGCTCAAATGCCTCCTTCAGCTCCTGCAGATGTCTGACATCAGGTACCTGTGTAAAAATGTCGTCATCATACCTGCAGTATATAACCGGTTTCAAGTTCATGTCGACTAAGAATTTTTGCTCGATGGTACCCATATAGAAGTTTGCAAACAGGACACCTAGGGGAGAACCCATGGCGACCCCATCTACTTGCTTATACATGTGCCCATCCGGGCTCAAGAAGGGTGCCTCTTTAGTACAAGCTTGGAGTAGTTTCCTCAAAATATTTTCTGGTATGTCAATAGGAGTACAGGCTGGATCACGATACACTATGTCGGCTATCATCCCGATTGTCTCGTCCACAGGTACGTTGGTAAACAGCGATTCTACGTCCAACGAGGCTCTTATCCCTGTGGCCCGTGTGCCCCGCAGTAAGTCAACAAATTCCTTTGGAGACTTCAGGCTGAAGGCGCAAGGAACATAAGGAGTCAGCAGGCCGTTGAGTCGCTTCGCCAGTCTGTACGTGGGTGTGGGTATCTGGCTAATGATTGGCCGAATAGGGTTTCCAGGCTTGTGTGTCTTGACATTTCCATACGCATATCCAGGTTTATATTCCCCAATGATCTTTGGCAGGTGGAGTCCGGATTTCTTGGCGTTCACAGTTTCGATCAGTTTGTTGACCTTTGCTTTCAATTCGGCTGTAGTGTCCTTCGTTACCCTTTGGAACTTAGTTTGGTCAGATATATATATATATATTTTTAAGATGAATAGGAAAACCAGGGATATACTGAACATCTTGTATCAGAATCTTTACTTTAAAAAACATAACGTTTCGAATACTTCTCGTATTCATCATCAGATCTAAAAGAAAAAACAGAAATTACAATCAAATAGCTGGTAAACAAAGAACTCATACTGAATATAATTGCCTATCAAAGAAAGGAAAATGCTTAAACAAAACACTTAAGCGCACTTAAAGTGATCAATACAAATAAAACTTATTAACTGTCACATATATTAAAACTAATTTAAAATCCATTAACTACAATATGAAATTTATAACTACTTAAACAAACCATTCCATTAACTTACGTGAAGTGATCAGAAGTGAAACTTGATACCTAACACATAGATACTAAACACTATAACAAATATTTATATAATGACTACAAATCTACAAAAAATGTATGTAAAATACAAGCAGAATAAACGACAATTATAAAGTACAAACCAAAATCATATAAAAAACTCAAATATTAAATAAAATTAAATACCAAAAAATGTATTATATATCCTAAATAAAAGATTATATTAATGTACAATGTTAAGACTTGAAATAAGTAAGAAAGGGCAAAGACATGGTAAACTAAACAAAATTAAACTACCAAAATAAACTAAAAATCAAATTACAGGGCCTACTGTGCACTATACAGTGTACAATTGAACAGCTGAAAGGTTGCTATTTAACAGAGGCCGCAGCTCCTTTATATATAAGGATTCCATTACTCTCAAATCTGACTGGCCATTCATACAAGTGTCCAGAATTTTAAAATCAGATTCCAGCAGAGAATGATCAAACTCATAACAATGGTTTCTAATCTCCGAAAATGCTGGTTTAGACAATGGTAATCCAGTCCTAAAAGATAATCCCCGGTGCTCAAGTATCCTAATCTTAAAGTTCCGAATGGAACTCCCGACATATCCAGCATTACAGCTGGAACAATTATACATATATACGACATTTGAGCACAAGGGGGTAGGCACTTATCTTTAAATTTAAAATAAGAGCCTATGGTATTTGTGTTGACAAAAATAAATCTAAAGTCTACTTGAGGATAACACTGCTGCAACAGTCTCCTCAAACGACTCCTTACAGAAAAGCTAATACTGCCATAAAATGGTAATTTAATATATTTAAGATCCCTTTCCACTATAGTAATCCTACACGATGGGTGAAACTTCTTATTTAAGAAATTCCTTATAAAAGTATAAACCATATGCACAGGATAACCATTATTTGAAAAAAATTTCACAAGAAAATTAATTTCCTGATCAAAGTTATTCCAATTAGAACATAAAACAAAGGCCCTATTCAGTAGAGTGTTAATAGCATTTTTCTTAAAAATATCAGGAACAAAGGAATTAAAATTTAAACCTAAACCAGTAAAGGTTGGTTTCCTAAAAACATTAGTGTTGAACCCATTGAGGTTATTCACTTTTACATCAAGAAACGACAATGAATTATCAACTTCACACTCTGCAGTAAACCGTATATTACTATGTTGTGCATTAATATACTCTCTAAATTTTGACCTTTGCTTTGCTAAGTGCCTACCCCCTTGTGCTCAAATGTCGTATATATGTATAATTGTTCCAGCTGTAATGCTGGATATGTCGGGAGTTCCATTCGGAACTTTAAGATTAGGATACTTGAGCACCGGGGATTATCTTTTAGGACTGGATTACCATTGTCTAAACCAGCATTTTCAGAGATTAGAAACCATTGTTATGAGTTTGATCATTCTCTGCTGGAATCTGATTTTAAAATTCTGGACACTTGTATGAATGGCCAGTCAGATTTGAGAGTAATGGAATCCTTATATATAAAGGAGCTGCGGCCTCTGTTAAATAGCAACCTTTCAGCTGTTCAATTGTACACTGTATAGTGCACAGTAGGCCCTGTAATTTGATTTTTAGTTTATTTTGGTAGTTTAATTTTGTTTAGTTTACCATGTCTTTGCCCTTTCTTACTTATTTCAAGTCTTAACATTGTACATTAATATAATCTTTTATTTAGGATATATAATACATTTTTTGGTATTTAATTTTATTTAATATTTGAGTTTTTTATATGATTTTGGTTTGTACTTTATAATTGTCGTTTATTCTGCTTGTATTTTACATACATTTTTTGTAGATTTGTAGTCATTATATAAATATTTGTTATAGTGTTTAGTATCTATGTGTTAGGTATCAAGTTTCACTTCTGATCACTGCACCTAAGTTAATGGAATGGTTTGTTTAAGTAGTTATAAATTTCATCTTGTAGTTAATGGATTTTAAATTAGTTTTAATATATGTGACAGTTAATAAGTTTTATTTGTATTGATCACTTTAAGTGCTCTTAAGTGTTTTGTTTTTTAAGCATTTTCCTTTCTTTGATAGGCAATTATATTCAGTATGAGTTCTTTGTTTACCAGCTATTTGATTGTGATTTCTGTTTTTTCTTTTAGATCTGATGATGAATACGAGAAGTATTCGAAACGTTATGTTTTTTAAAGTAAAGATTCTGATACAAGATGTTCAGTATATCCCTGGTTTTCCTATTCATCTTAAAATTAAGATTCCCGAAGGGAACATCGATCATAAATATATATATATATATATATATATATATATATATATATATATATATATATATATATATATATATATATATATATATATATGTATATATATATATATATATATATATATAACTGAAAACTCACACCCCAGAAGTGACTCGAACCCATACTCCCAGAAGCAACGCAACTGGTATGTACAAGACGCCTTAATCCACTTGACCATCACGACCGGACATAATGAGGTGATAGCCGAGGCTATTTGAACCACCCCACCGCCGGCACTCGGATAGTTATCTTGGGCATAGCATTTTACCAAATCACCTCATTCTTTGGGGCAACACGTGAGGAACACAAATGCGATTGATTCTGGGGTGTGAGTTTTCAGTTGTCCGCATTTGTGTTCCTCACGTGTTGCCCCAAAGAATGAGGTGATTTGGTAAAATGCTATGCCCAAGATAACTATCCGAGTGCCGGCGGCGGGGTGGTTCAAATAGCCTCGGCTATCACCTCATTATGTCCGGTCGTGATGGTCAAGTGGATTAAGGCGTCTTGTACATACCAGTTGCGTTGCTTCTGGGAGTATGGGTTCGAGTCACTTCTGGGGTGTGAGTTTTCAGTTGCATATGTCCTGGGGACCATTCAGGCTTGTTCGCATATATATATATATATATATTTATATATATATATATATATATATATATATATATATATATATATATATATATATATATATATATATATATATATATATATTGGTGTATACTGGCAGCAGGTTTTCTTTCAAACATGTTTCATTGAATATGACCGCATATTCTGTATTTATTATTTTCTGGTTTAGGGCTTCTATCCCTCTATTTTCTTAGCATCAGGGCTTAATTGAAATAGGAGTTCTACAAAACTCATTTTCGTACTTTTAAGGTGAAGAAAAGAAGTGATTTACTATAGAGTGTATTACACTTATTTGTATAATTTGCACGACGTTTCGAACCTCCATGGTTCATTCTCAAGTGAACAGATCTTACAATACTAGTTGATTTTATACCCGCATTAGGTCAGGTGATAATACAATGAAGGTGAAAACATGGGGGGATACATAAGGGATAAACATAGGGGCTGCAGAAGGCTTATTGGCCCATACGAGGCATCTCCTATCTAAACACAAAGATTAATCCAGTGTAATTGGCCTGTTATGTTGGACATTGTCTTCTGTGTTGGCATCGATATGTTCTTGTCTTGTCCTTACTCTCATGGTGGGTAGAGTAAATAGTTCCGTGATTTGGGTGTTCATGGTAGGTCGCTCTATTCTTATGTGAATTGCCTCAAGAATTTGTAATCTTCTTGAATCTTGGGTTTTGTCTATTATGCAAGTATTCTTGTTCAACATTTCTCTTGTTAGAGTAATGTCATGGGCTTGTCTCATGTGATTCCTAGGGGCACGAGATTGAAGATGGCATGTCAAACGCCTCGTCAGCTTGGTCGGCGTCATACCTATGTACTTACATTGAAGGTTACATCCTTCGTGGGGGCAAGTGTACATGTATACAACGCTTGACTGCTGTAGAGGGTTCTCCGTCGGCTTCGGGCTGTTTTTGATAAGGAGTTCGGAAGTCTTCTTGGTTTTGTAGAATATTATCAGGTTTATGTTTTGGTTAGGGGTAGTGCTTTTTACTCCTTTACGGATTATTTCTTTCATTATTCTTTCCTCTTTTATATGTTCACTGTGCATGGTTGATTTGTAATATAATTTTATTGGGGGTGTTGTGGTTTCTGTTCTAGGTTCTGAATTATACCAACGGTCCAAGTGTCTTCTTATAGCAGCGTTTATTTCCGCGTTGCTATATCCGTTGTTCACCAATACCTGAGTTACTCTTTCAAACTCTCTACTCACGTTGCTCCATTCAGAGCAGTGGGTAAGCGCTCGACGAATATAAGCATTGAGAACACTGGCTTTGTATCTTTGGGGGCACTCACTTCTACCGTTCAGGCATAATCCTATGTTGGTGGGCTTGGTATATACGTTGGTGCTTAAAGAGGTTCCTGTTTTTGTTATTAGTACATCCAAGAATGGCAGACTGTTATTATCACTATTTTCATGTGTAAATCGGAGTACTGACTCTCTCTCTAGGTGTCTTTTTAGGTCAATTAGTTCATCTGAGTCTTTTACTATTATGAATATGTCATCTACATAACGGCAGTATACAGTTGGTTTTTGTCTGCTACTGAAGACCCTATCTTCGATGGTTCCCATATAAAAATTAGCAAATAAAACTCCTAAGGGGGAGCCCATTGCTACTCCGTCTATTTGTAAATACATGTCTCCTTGTGGACTGATGAAAGGGGCTTCCTTTGTACATGCTTCGAGAAGACTTTTCAAGTGTGGCTCAGGTATGTCTAATTTGGGGGTGCTCTCGTCTCTGTATACTCTGTCCAGTATCATTCCTATGGTTGTGTCGACTGGGACGTTGGTAAAAAGGGATTCAACGTCCAGGGAAGCGATGATTCCATCGGGCTGGGTAGATTTGATCAATTCTAGGAAATCTGCTGATGATTGTAGACTAAACTTACTTGGAGTGTATGGAGTTAGGAGTTCATTGAGTTTCTTTGTCAGGTGATAAGTTGGGGTTGGTATTTGGCTGATTATAGGGCGTAGTGGGTTACCTGGTTTATGCGTCTTAACATTGCCGTAGGCATATCCTAAGCCATAGTCGCCTTGAAGTTTATTGAAATGCACACTACCTTTCTTTGCGTTGATTGCTGTAATTGTTTTGTTTACTTTCCGCTTAAGGTCTTCTACGGGGTTCCTCGTGATTCGTTGAAATTTGGAGTCGTCACTTAGGATGTCGCTAATTTTGTTCATGTATTCATGGGTAGGAATCAATACATATGCTGCTGTTTTGTCGGCTTTTCTTATTGTTACGTCTTTCAGATTTTTTAGTTGTTTCGCTGCTTAATATTCTACAAAGAAATAATCCGTAAAGGAGTAAAAAGCACTACCCCTAACCAAAACATAAACCTGATAATATTCTACAAAACCAAGAAGACTTCCGAACTCCTTATCAAAAACAGCCCGAAGCCGACGGAGAACCCTCTACAGCAGTCAAGCGTTGTATATATGTACACTTGCCCCCACGAAGGATGTAACCTTCAATGTAAGTACATAGGTATGACGTCGACCAAGCTGACGAGGCGTTTGACATGCCATCTTCAATCTGGTGCCCCTAGGAATCACATGAGACAAGCCCATGACATTACTCTAACAAGAGAAATGTTGAACAAGAATACTTGCATAATAGACAAAACCCAAGATTCAAGAAGATTACAAATTCTTGAGGCAATTCACATAAGAATAGAGCGACCTACCATGAACACCCAAATCACGGAACTATTTACTCTACCCACCATGAGAGTAAGGACAAGACAAGAACATATCGATGCCAACACAGAAGACAATGTCCAACATAACAGGCCAATTACACTGGATTAATCTTTGTGTTTAGATAGGAGATGCCTCGTATGGGCCAATAAGCCTTCTGCAGCCCCTATGTTTATCCCTTATGTATCCCCCCATGTTTTCACCTTCATTGTATTATCACCTGACCTAATGCGGGTATAAAATCAACTAGTATTGTAAGATCTGTTCACTTGAGAATGAACCATGGAGGTTCGAAACGTCGTGCAAATTATACAAATAAGTGTAATACACTCTATAGTAAATCACTTCTTTTCTTCACCTTAAAAGTACGAAAATGAGTTTTGGAGAACTCCTATTTCAATTAAGCCCTGATGCTAAGAAAATAGTTAGAGGGATAGAAGCCCTAAACCAGAAAATAATAAATACAGAATATGCGGTCATATTCAATGAAACATGTTTGAAAGAAAACCTGCTGCCAGTATACACCAATATAAACCCACATGACCCAGCAGTCCGCAATACAGAGTTTACCTATAGGTATAGGCAAGAGCTCATTCGGCATCAACTAAACAAGAAGAAGGAAGCCCTCCAAACCTTTATAGAGCAGGCGGAGCATCTGTTAAACAAATGGACCCAGTACGACATCCCTATCCAACTCAAGCAAACCATCAACAGTGAACTATTTAACCTGAAACAACAACATAAAACTCTTGTAGAAACAAAGACACTCCGTAAGTTAACATCCCTAAACGGTGGACAGCTAAAAATCCCTCGTCCTAAAGATGGCTACTTTAACCTGACTTCTTATGATCTTACCCAGGACCAACGAGACCTCTTAAATCTTGGTCTAAATTGTCAATTCTTATCTAAACCAAAGATGCATCAAAAACGCCTGGAAATCGAAATGCTTCTGGACGATATCCATAAGCTAGAAGACAACAAAAAAGTCATCACCACTGACACACTTCAAGCTGAACTACTTGCAGAAGCAGGGAAAAAACGAGGAACATATTCATCTACAATCTTAACCCCACGACTCAAAGAAGCAGCGAAACAACTAAAAAATCTGAAAGACGTAACAATAAGAAAAGCCGACAAAACAGCAGCATATGTATTGATTCCTACCCATGAATACATGAACAAAATTAGCGACATCCTAAGTGACGACTCCAAATTTCAACGAATCACGAGGAACCCCGTAGAAGACCTTAAGCGGAAAGTAAACAAAACAATTACAGCAATCAACGCAAAGAAAGGTAGTGTGCATTTCAATAAACTTCAAGGCGACTATGGCTTAGGATATGCCTACGGCAATGTTAAGACGCATAAACCAGGTAACCCACTACGCCCTATAATCAGCCAAATACCAACCCCAACTTATCACCTGGCAAAGAAACTCAATGAACTCCTAACTCCATACACTCCAAGTAAGTTTAGTCTACAATCATCAGCAGATTTCCTAGAATTGATCAAATCTACCCAGCCCGATGGAATCATCGCTTCCCTGGACGTTGAATCCCTTTTTACCAACGTCCCAGTCGACACAACCATAGGAATGATACTGGACAGAGTATACAGAGACGAGAGCACCCCCAAATTAGACATACCTGAGCCACACTTGAAAAGTCTTCTCGAAGCATGTACAAAGGAAGCCCCTTTCATCAGTCCACAAGGAGACATGTATTTACAAATAGACGGAGTAGCAATGGGCTCCCCCTTAGGAGTTTTATTTGCTAATTTTTATATGGGAACCATCGAAGATAGGGTCTTCAGTAGCAGACAAAAACCAACTGTATACTGCCGTTATGTAGATGACATATTCATAATAGTAAAAGACTCAGATGAACTAATTGACCTAAAAAGACACCTAGAGAGAGAGTCAGTACTCCGATTTACACATGAAAATAGTGATAATAACAGTCTGCCATTCTTGGATGTACTAATAACAAAAACAGGAACCTCTTTAAGCACCAACGTATATACCAAGCCCACCAACATAGGATTATGCCTGAACGGTAGAAGTGAGTGCCCCCAAAGATACAAAGCCAGTGTTCTCAATGCTTATATTCGTCGAGCGCTTACCCACTGCTCTGAATGGAGCAACGTGAGTAGAGAGTTTGAAAGAGTAATTCAGGTATTGGTGAACAACGGATATAGCAACGCGGAAATAAACGCTGCTATAAGAAGACACTTGGACCGTTGGTATAATTCAGAACCTAGAACAGAAACCACAACACCCCCAATAAAATTATATTACAAATCAACCATGCACAGTGAACATATAAAAGAGGAAAGAATAATGAAAGAAATAATCCGTAAAGGAGTAAAAAGCACTACCCCTAACCAAAACATAAACCTGATAATATTCTACAAAACCAAGAAGACTTCCGAACTCCTTATCAAAAACAGCCCGAAGCCGACGGAGAACCCTCTACAGCAGTCAAGCGTTGTATACATGTACACTTGCCCCCACGAAGGATGTAACCTTCAATGTAAGTACATAGGTATGACGTCGACCAAGCTGACGAGGCGTTTGACATGCCATCTTCAATCTGGTGCCCCTAGGAATCACATGAGACAAGCCCATGACATTACTCTAACAAGAGAAATGTTGAACAAGAATACTTGCATAATAGACAAAACCCAAGATTCAAGAAGATTACAAATTCTTGAGGCAATTCACATAAGAATAGAGCGACCTACCATGAACACCCAAATCACGGAACTATTTACTCTACCCACCATGAGAGTAAGGACAAGACAAGAACATATCGATGCCAACACAGAAGACAATGTCCAACATAACAGGCCAATTACACTGGATTAATCTTTGTGTTTAGATAGGAGATGCCTCGTATGGGCCAATAAGCCTTCTGCAGCCCCTATGTTTATCCCTTATGTATCCCCCATGTTTTCACCTTCATTGTATTATCACCTGACCTAATGCGGGTATAAAATCAACTAGTATTGTAAGATCTGTTCACTTGAGAATGAACCATGGAGGTTCGAAACGTCGTGCAAATTATACAAATAAGTGTAATACACTCTATAGTAAATCACTTCTTTTCTTCACCTTAAAAGTACGAAAATGAGTTTTGGAGAACTCCTATTTCAATTAAGCCCTGATGCTAAGAAAATAGTTAGAGGGATAGAAGCCCTAAACCAGAAAATAATAAATACAGAATATGCGGTCATATTCAATGAAACATATATATATATATATATATATATATATATATATATATATATATATATATATATATATATATATATATATATATATATATATATACATATATATGTCGTACCTAGTAGCCAGAACGCACTTCTCAGCCTACTATGCACGGCCCGATTTGCCTAATAAGCCAAGTTTTCCTGAATTAATATATTTTCTCTATTTTTTTTCTTATGAAATGATAAAGCTACCCATTTCATTATGTATGAGGTCAATTTTTTTTATTGGAGTTAAAATTAACGTAGATATATGACCGAACCTAACCAACCCTACCTAACCGAACCTAACCTATCTTTTTAGGTTAGGTTAGGTTAGGTAGCCGAAAAAGTTAGGTTAGGTTAGCTAGGTTAGGTAGTCGAAAAACAATTAATTCATTAAAACTTGGCTTATTAGGCAAATTGTGCCTTGCATAGTAGGCTGACAAGTGCGTTCTGGCTACTAGGTACGACATATATATATATATATATATATATATATATATATATATATATATATATATATATATATATATATATATATATATATATATATATATATATATATATATATATATATATATAAAAGACACATGTCATACCTAGTAGCCAGAACGCACTTCTCAGCCTACAATGCAAGGCCCAATTTGCCTAATAAGCCAAGTTTTCATGAATTAATTGTTTTTCGACTACCTAACGTACCTAACCTAACCTAACCTAACTTTTTCGGCTACCTAACCTAACCTAACCTATAAAGATAGGTTAGGTTAGGGTTGGTTAGGTTTGGTCATATATCTACATTAATTTTAACTCCAATAAAATAAAATTGACCTCATACATAATGAAATGGGTAGCTTTATCATTTCATAAGAAAAAAAAAGAAAATATATTAATTCTTGAAAACTTGGCTTATTAGGCAAATCGGGCCTTGCATAGTAGGCTGAGAAGTGTGTTCTGGCTACTAGGTACGACATACATATATATATATATATATATATATATATATATATATATATATATATATATATATATATATATATATATATATATATATATATATATATATATATATATATATATATATATATAGGGAGTACCACCTCTAGCTGGAAGAAGGGGGACCCATAGCCTCGGAGGAAACCACGCATAACGCATTAGAGGGAATGTTTAGATCCCCCTCCAATACAGTTTATGTGTGCTTTTCTCCTACCACCCCCTTCCTTTTTTATTTTTTGTGCTTTATTATGCATTTGATGGTTACAAGATATACATGGGTTGATACAAAAATAATAATGCAAAAAGGTGCTTAAAGGTTATGGATCTCTTGAAAAACACAACAATGGGAAACATTGATGAATGTCACAGACGGGTTCGATCATTGTTGCAAGTCAAACACTTCTTCGAATTCCTCTGAAGTTGGACTAGTGCCCAAGACGCAACAGGCATTTCCCCTCTCAATCGCAACACTGAGGCGCTGGAACAAGAAACTTTTTGCTCTCTGGTCTTTTGTAGCGCTGATCAATTTGTCCCCCAATTCCTTCAGGAACTTCAATGCACATTTTCCCCACGAACCGAGGGTCTCCGAGCCGATCGGAACAAAGCTGTAGCAGTGTGCTAGACCTCTGTATTTAATAATTTTCTGCGATTCCCTGAAAGAAGCAGCACCACCGCTTTCACGTGTGCTGTAGTGGAGGTAGGTACTGGCCAGTGTGGCAGCGCACGTGTAATCCCATACCACTTGCTTACCATCCTTCCAAGGTAGCAAGGTGACCCCATCAGGGCGCTTCTGAGGGTCGTTAGGTCTGGATAAGTGTGGTTCTCTTTGTGCCGGGCAGCGGGCTGTGGCGAGGCTTCTCTTGATGATGCCGTTGACTTCTTCATGTCTTGCAATTTTACCCTGTGATTTACGACATACCAGACCATGACGACCATATTGGTCTGCCATCGCAGTTCCGCAGATGCACCTATGTTCGGTGAGGATGGGGGCGACAAGGCGAAGGGCAACTCCAATGCGGAGAGCGTCATGACTGAGGCGAGTTCCCAGGGCTGCATTGGGCACCGCAAATAAGAAATCTCCGGCGTGGGGTGCTGTTACCGCTAGGAGGCGGGCTTTGTTTTCAGCATCAGCGTTGTCAATCATTGCTGTGACAGTCTTTTCCAGGTGGTGGGTGGTGGGTGGTGGCGGCTGGTGGTGGGTGGTGGCTGGTGGTGGGTGGTGGCGGGTGGTGGGCGGCGGGTGGCGGCTGGTGGTGGGTGGTGGGTGGCGGCTGGTGGTGGCTGGTGGCGGGTGGCGGCTGGTGGTGGGTGGCAGCTGGTGGCGGCGGGTGGCGGCGGGTGGCGGCTGGTGGCGGCCAGCTGGGACACACCCTTCACCATTGAAGGTCTGAGTACAACTAACCATGTCTCTCTCACCCACCAGCCCAGTGTTGCCAGCTCGCGCTCTCAAAATGTCTCCTTCAAAGATTGTATATTATCTTTGAACAACAAGTTTGATTATCAAGGAAATAATGCATATATTATTGTCACATTAATACTGTGCAATATCTTATTACATTCCTGCTAAATAATTATAATTTGAAACAGGACAAAAAATCCAACATATATATAAAAACCAACATTAGAGATCACGAGGCCTAGGCCTCGCCTGTGACCACACATCCTGCCTCCCTGGCCTGCTACACTCACACACCTCACACTCTTAACTCTCTCATAATCACTCTCACTCTCTTACTCTGTCACTCTTACTCTGTCACTCTTACTCTCTGTCACTCTTACTCTCTGTCACTCTTACTCTGTCACTCTTACTCTGTCACTCTTACTCTGTCACTCTTACTCTGTCACTCTTACTCTGTCACTCTTACACTCTGTCACTCTTACTCTCTGTCACTCTTACTCTCTGTCACTCTTACTCTGTCACTCTTACTCTCTGGCACTCTTACTCTCTGTCACTCTTACTCTCTGTCACTCTTACTCTGTCACTCTTACTCTCTGTCACTCTTACTCTCTGTCACTCTTACTCTCTGTCACTCTTACTCTCTGTCACTCTTACTCTCTGTCACTCTTACTCTCTGTCACTCTTACTCTCTGTCACTCTTACTCTGTCACTCTTACTCTCTGTCACTCTTACTCTCTGTCACTCTTACTCTCTGTCACTCTTACTCTCTGTCACTCTTACTCTCTGTCACTGTTACTCTGTCACTCTTATTCTCTGTCACTCTTACTCTCTGTCACTCTTACTCTCTGTCACTCTTACTCTCTGTCACTCTTACTCTCTGTCACTCTTACTCTCTGTCACTCTTACTCTCTGTCACTCTTACTCTGTCATTCTTACTCTGTCATTCTTACTCACTCTCAGTCACCCTTACCCATTCATACTCACTCTCTCACTCTTACTCTCATACTCTTACTCTCAATTACTCTTACTCTCAATCACTCTTACTCCCAATCACTCCTACTCCCAATCACTCCTACTCTCAATCACTCCTACTCTCATTCTTACTCTTACTCCCAATCACTCTTACTCTCAATCACTCTTATTCTCATTCTTACTCTTACTCTCACTCTTACTCCCAATCACTCTTACTCCCAATCACTCTTACTCTCAATCACTCTTACTCTCAATCACTCTTACTCTCAATCACTCTTACTCTCATTCTTACTCTTACTCACTCTTACTCTCAATCACTCTTATTCTCATTCTTACTCCTACTCCCAATCACTCTTACTCCCAATCACTCTTACTCTCAATCACTCTTACTCCCAATCACTCTTACTCTCAATCACTCTTACTCTCAATCACTCTTACTCTCAATCACTCTTACTCTCATTCTTACTGTTACTCACTCTTACTCTCAATCACTCTTATTCTCATTCTTACTCCTACTCCCAATCACTCTTACTCCCAATCACTCTTACTCTCAATCACTCTTACTCCCAATCACTCTTACTCTCAATCACTCTTACTCTCAATCACTTTTACTCTCAATCACTCTTACTCTCAATCACTCTTACTCTCAATCACTCTTATTCTCATTCTTACTCTTACTCTCACTCTTACTCTTACTCCCAATCACTCTTACTCCCAATCACTCTTACTCTCAATCACTCTTACTCTCAATCACTCTTACTCTCAATCACTCTTACTCTCACTAACTCTCAATCACTCTTACTCTCACTCTAACTCTCAATCACTCTTACACACTATTACTCACTCTTTCTCTCAGTCATCCTTACTCACTCTCATACTCACTCTTACTCTGTCACGCTTACTCTCTGTCACTCTTACTCTCTGTCACTCTTACTCTCTGTCACTCTTACTCTCTGTCACTCTTACTCTGTCACTCTTACTCTCTGTCACTCTTACTCTCTGTCACTCTTACTCTCTGTCACTCTTACTCTCTATCACTCTTACTCTGTCATTCTTACTCTGTCACTCTTACTCACTCTCAGTCACCCTTACCCATTCATACTCACTCTCTCACTCTTACTCTCATACTCTTACTCTCAATTACTCTTACTCTCAATCACTCTTACTCCCAATCATTCCTACTCCCAATCACTCCTACTCTCAATCACTCTTATTCTCATTCTTACTCTTACTCTCACTCTTACTCTTACTCCCAATCACTCTTACTCCCAATCACTCTTACTCTCAATCACTCTTACTCTTAATCACTCTTACTCTCATTCTTATTCTTACTCACTCTTACTCTCAATCACTCTTATACTCATTCTTACTCCTACTCTCACTCTAACTCCTACTCCCAATCACTTCTACTCCCAATCACTCTTACTCTCAATCACTCTTACTCCCAATCACTCTTACTCTCAATCACTCTTACTCTCAATCACTCTTACTCTCAATCACTCTTACTCTCAATCACTCTTACTCTCAATCACTCTTACTCTCACTAACTCTCAATCACTCTTACTCTCACTCTAACTCTCAATCACTCTTACTCTCATACTCACCCTTACTCTCAATCACTTTACTCTCACTCTTACTCATTCTGTCACCCTTACTCTCACTCTTACTCACTCTCAGTCACTCTTACTTATACTCACTCTTACTCACACTTACACACTCTCTGGCACTCTCACTCACCTTCAGTCACTCTTACTCACTCTTACCCACTCTCGCTCACTCTTACTCACTCTAGTTAATAAGAACACGCCAATATAAGACAACAAAACGTTTTCAGATTCTTTCTCACCACTTTCCAGCAACTTTTATTATTTATATAAATTATCTTAGGGAATAATAAATAAATTATATATTTAAACATGATATTAGTGTTTAGTGGAATGCATAAGGAGTCAAATTGTGTTAAAAAGAGCGATTTTTAGAAAATTTGGAAAACTACTTTTTTCTGTTCATATTATAACTAAATGGATTTTAAAGGTTTCACTCAGCCAATATATATCATTCACAATTTATTAATGAATTTTACAAAAAAACACCATAAATTTTATATTTAAACATGTAAAAACTATTTGTTTTACATTTGGAGGAAAATAATTGTAGAAAAACAATTTATAATTAAACCTTTGTGTTTGGATTTTTTGAGTAAAAGTTTCTCAAAGGCTCTCCTGCACCATTCTCAATGCAAATCATTCCCACACCTATGGGAAGAGATAGGCGAACGTTGTGTAGATGATTTGTGTTTGCTGGGTAGTAGCCAGAACGCACTTCTCAGCCTACTATGCAGAGCCCGATTTGCCTAATAAGCCAAGTTTTCATGAATTAATGTTTTTTCGTCTGCCTAACCTACCTAACCTAACCTAACCTAACCTAGCTTTTTTTGGCTACCTAACCTAACCTTACCTATATATATAGGTTAGGTTAGGTTAGGTAGGGTTGGTTAGGTTCGGTCATATATCTACGTTAATTTTAACTCCAATAAAAAAAAATTGACCTCATACATAGTGAAAAGGGTAGCTTTATCATTTCATAAGAAAAAAATTATAGTAAATATATTAATTTTTAATTAATTAATTGAGCAGTCTCCGTGGTGTAGTGGTAAGACACTCGCCTGGCGTTCCGCGAGCGCTATGTCATGGGTTCGTATCCTGGCCGGGGAGGATTTACTGGGCGCAATTCCTTAACTGTAGCCTCTGTTTAACGCAACAGTAAAATGTGTACTTGGATGAAAAAACGATTCTTCGCGGCAGGGGATCGTATTCCAGGGACCATAGGATTAAGGACTTGCCCGAAACGCTACGCGTACTAGTGGCTGTACAAGAATGTAACAACTCTTGTATATATCTCAAAAAAAAAAAAAAAAAAAAAAAAAAAAAAAAAAAAAAAAAAAAAAAAAAAAAAATCAGGAAAACTTGGCTTATTAGGCAAATCGGGCCTTGAATAGTAGGCTGAGAAGTGAGTTCTGGCTACTAGGTACGACATATATATATATATATATATATATATATATATATATATATATATATATATATATATATATATATATATATATATATATATATATATATATATATATATGTCGTACCTAGTAGCCAGAACGCACTTCTCAGCCTACTATTCAAGGCCCAATTTGCCTAATAAGTCAAGTTTTCATGAATTAATTGTTTTTCGACTACCTAACCTACCTAACCTAACCTAACCTAACTTTTTCTGCTACCTAACCTAACCTAACCTATAAAGATAGGTTAGGTTAGGTTAGGTAGGGTTGGTTAGGTTCGGTCATATATATACGTTAATTTTAACTCAAATAAAAAAAAATTGACCTCATACATAATGAAATGGGTAGCTTTATCATTTCATAAGAAAAAAATTAGAGAAAATATATTATTTCAGGAAAACTTGGCTTATTAGGCAAATCGGGCCTTGCATAGTAGGCCGAATACGACGTTCTGGCTACTAGGTACGACATATATATATATATATATATATAATATATTTGTCGCACCTAGTAGCCAGACCGCACTTCTCGGACTACTATGCAAGGTTCGATTTGCCTAATAGGCCGATCGATTTTCTTTATTCTCAATATATTGCTTCCAATTAGTTTATTTGAATTATTATTTTTAAGTTACATTATGATCATAAATTTTTGATTTAGTTGTGTTTGTTTAGGATAGGTTAAGTTAGGTTAGGTAGGGTTGGTTAGGTTCGGTCATATATCTACATTGGTTTTAACTCAAATTTAAAAAAAATTACTCATACTTAATGAAATGGAGAGCTATAAGAACAAAATAATAAAAAATATATAAATTCAGGAAAACTTGGCTTATTAGGCAAATCGGGTCTTGCATAGTAGGCCGAGTACTACATATATATATATTAGCTGTACCCAGCCAAGCGTTGCTATGGCTCAGGAATGCATGTGCGTCCCGTCCTCTCGTACTTCCCCACCATTACCCCCTCCCTAGTCCTCTCGTCCTCCCCACCATCTCTCACTTCCGTACCTCATCATCCCCACCATTCCCCGCTCCCTCGTCCGATGCCTTTCCAGATGGTCTCATGTTTCCATCAGAAAATTGGGAATATCAAGTGATCTGATGTTCCCCATCAATAAAATAAAATAAAAACAGTTAAAAAATTAATTGAAAATATAAAAAAACTCTATACTCACGAAATGAACGGTATGGTAAACAACACAGCTCAATTCCAATGCAATTCACAGAAAATAATTAAATAATAATAAATATATATAAAAATCTATTACAATTCAATTTATCAATGCAATCAGAAACATTGAAATGGAATTGTAATATATATAGACGTGTGTTGAATATATAGCATGTGTGTGTTGCTCATACATGCAATAAATGGTGCTGTTTGTCAAGAAAAGAATAGTTTTACCTGTCACAGGTGAGGCATCTATACTTATACTTAAGAAAAGAACGCTATGGTAAACAACACAGCTCAATTCGAACACAATGTCACACAAAATAATTCAATAAAAAATAAAATAAATCGAAATCTATGTAAGTAAAATTTATCAATTCGATCGGAAACATTAAGATGGAATTCGTGACATATTTAGTACAGCGTGCATGTTGCTATTATGTGCAACAGATGGCGCTGTTTTTATAAAACACATTGTTTTTTCTTGTCACAGGTAAGGCATGTATATAGTAGATATATAAAAAGACGCGCCTATTCGAATGCAACGTTGTGTCAATATTTCAAAGCAATCGGTAAAGAGGTTTCGAAGATTTCCCTCACACGAAAAACACTTGAAAAAGACAGTTTTTTAAATAAAGCATGTTTTTTTCCCTTCACAGACGTGATATAATTTAGTATGTATATAAAAACCCGCTCGGATGTGAAGGGAACGTTGATGAAAATTTCAAAGCAATCGGTGAAGAACTTTCGGAGATTAACGATTTTGAACAAACGAGTATTTCCATTTTTATTTATATGCTAGCTGTACCCGCAAAGCGTTGCTGTGACTCAGTCTGGATAAATGCAAAAGAGTGAGAAGAGAAAGTGCACCTTTCTGAAATGTTTAATTTTACAATGCTTGTGGGTATACTATACATTTGGTTGTTCCATTGTCTGTGGAAATATAGAGATTGTCTGGTTTGCCGACTCTAGAACACACAACATATAATAGTCCATGTGAGAAGCAATCCGTGTCTTCATATAGAGCGCACAATTCTAAAGAGTGACCCTGAGCTTTGTTGATGGTTATCTTCAGGTTATCTTGAGATGATTTCCGGCCTTAGCGTCCCCGTGGCCCGGTCCACGACCAGTCCTCCGTTTTGTTATCCTCCACAGGAAGCAGCCCGTAGTAGCTGTCTAAATCCCAGGTAAGACAGCTAGCCTGAGAGTTTTACTGATATGTAACAGGTGGACATCAGAGTGAAAAAAAACTTTTTTGTCCGTTTGTTTCCTCCACCGGGGATCGAATCCGGAACCTCAGGACTTCGAATCTGAAGCTTTGTCCACTCAGTTGTTAGGCGCCCTGCAATTGTCTTAACAATCTCGTAAATTGAAATGGCATATCCGTTTGGAATCATAGAAATGAGGACATCTTCACCTTAGAAAGGTGCTGGCAAAATTGTTGCTTCTACGATGTTACTGATTATTTTTTACTGCAAGCCGCGTGCCTTTGCAAAGCTTTGTCTGGTTGATATCTCGCAACATGATAATTGGCACGCCGATTTTCAACTGCAGCTGTACGTGCGGTGGTATCCCTGGCAAATCGAGTGAATTAAAAAAATCTGTTGGATCATTAACCACTTAATCTGCTTCCACAACACTGTCGACGGAATTGTATGTGACTGTCTCGCTTTGGATGTTAGACTGAATAATATTGTTAGGTTCGTAGACGTTGTTCTTGGCCTCAAGAATAACTGGTTCACTCAGCCAATCGTGATCCTCATAGTTGGTTTAAATATTGGGAAATAGTTTTTCAACCAATTGTTCTTTTGACGTCACTAAGTTGCAGAAGTTATGAGGCAATGAAACTCGTCCTGAGGTCAATTCAACCGGCACGTTTCCGTTCCCAATTTCCAGAAAATAGTGTGAGAATATCTCATCTGATGGATCAGTTTCAGCTGGACTTGCACATTTATAGTTAATTTAATGTCTTTCCGTGGCTCCACAAAGTAGAGTTTTTCAGGGAAGCACTTATTTAGTCCGCTGGTGTCGATCAAGGAATTACAGGTAATGTTTTCCTGAAATCTCCTGCAAGCAATATTAATGCGTTCCCAAATGGTCTGATTTTTCCACGCAAATCTTGCAATGATCGATCAAGAGCCTCGAGGGATATTTTGGAGTCCATTGTGCATTTTTCCAAAACAATAAGTTTGCATTTCTGCAATACTTTTTCCATGCCGGATGGTTTGGAAATGTTGCACGTGGGAGTTTCAATGAATTGCATGTTCAATGGCAATTTGAAAGTCAAACGAGCAGTTCTTCCACCTGGTAGGCATATTGCAGCTATTCTGTACGACGCAAGAACTAAGGCTATGCCATTTTGGAATCGAATCGCTGCCAGAATCAATCTAATTAGGAAGGTTTTACCAGTTCCTCCTGGCACATCTAAGAAGATTTCTCCAATCCCATTAGTAACAGTTTGAATTTTTTTATTATAAATGCTTTTTTGCTCAAGCGTTAGCTTAGGAATATTTGATTGCACATACGACAACAGATCACCTGTGTTGTAATTTGGTACACGACGCAATTCTATAACGAACGAAGCAGCAGCAGAATGATTCGGTGATGTCATTCCCAGTTAAATGAGAACTTTGTTTGCGATTTCTAAGCTAAAATCTTTAATCATTATCAACGCTTCGTTCTAAATTTCTGCCGTGAAAACCATGTTTAAATTTGAAATATCCTTGCGTATTTGATGGACAATATTTGAAGCCATGTGCGATTTATATTTCATCCATAACTGTGTTGGAGAGGGAGAGCAGCCGGTCAATATGATTGCAAACAATGCACGCTTTTGATTTTGTTGTGATGTGTTTGACGTGTCATTAATGCATACATCCCAGTGTCTGTTGTTCAACATTAAATTCACAACTTGAAATGCACTACGGAAAGTGGCATGTGTGACGCCGTTTGACAAATCTTAATTGCTGGAAAGACATTGAACTGGGCACATTTAATAACAGCAGGCGAAGGAAAAAGCATTCATCTTGATTGGGATGCATGGTGGACAATCTGCCTATCTTAGATTGTTTGAATATGCCAAGTTGTCTGTCGACTCTCTCTCCTCGTTTGCGACGTTCAAATGATTTTCTACTCGCATTCCATATGTATTACGTAGGTACTTCCGCATGCAGCAGTGTTTTCGCCAACGTGTCATTCTAACATAACGTGAAGAAAGTAGTTAACAATGTAGCTGGTGGATTCAAGGCTATTTGTTTCACATATGCAGATGTGAAATAAACACGTTGTTCATTTTCTTGTTTTCAAAACAAAAACAAAAAATACTAAGGAAACATTTCAATTCAAACACAGTTCAATCGACACAGCTCAATTCCACCACCAACTGCACTGAAAAATAAGAACAGTTTAAAAAAAACGATATGAAAAAAAAAAAAAAAAAAAAAAAAAAAAAAAACTATACCCACGAAATGAACGGTATGGTACACAACACACCTCAATTTCAATGCAAGATCACACAAAATAGTTAAATCAAAATGAAAATGAATTGAAATACACGAAAATTCAATTTATCAATGCAATTGGAAACAGTGAAATGGAATTGTAACAAATTTAGTATTGCATGTGTAGCTCTTACATGCAACAGATGGCACGGTTAAAAAAAAAAACATGTTTTTACCTGTCACAGGTATTACATCTATATAATAGGTATTTAAAAACACACGCGTATTCGAATGGAAAGTTGTGTCAAAATTTTAAAGAAATCGGTGAAGAACTTTCAGAGATTACAGTGTGTCTTGCTCTCACGTCCAACAGGTGGCGCTGTTTTACAAAAAACAAACAAAAAAAACATGTTTTTCCTGTCACAGGTGAGGCATGTATTTAGTAAGTATATAAAATCACGCGCCTATTCGAATACAACTTTGTGTCAAAATTTCAAAGCAATCGGTAAAGGGGTTTCCAAGATTTACTTCACATGAACACTTGAAAAACACAGTTTTTCAAATAAATTATGTTTTTTCCCTTCACAGACGTGACATATATTTAGTATGTATATAAAAATCCGCTTGCATGTGACGGGAACGTTGTTTGAAAATTTCAAAGCAATCAGTGAAGAATTTTCGGGGATTAGCGATTTGGAACAAACGAACATTTCCATTTTTATTTATATATATAGCATGTGCGTTGCTCCTACTGGCAACAGATGTTGCTGTTTGTCAAGAAAAGCATAGTTTTACCTCTCACAGGTGGGGATCTATACTTATACTTACGAAATGAACAGTATGGTAAACAACACAGCTCAATTCTAACATAATGTCACACAAAATATTTCAATAAAAAATAAAACAAATCGAAATCTATGAAAATATAATTTATCAATGCAATCGGAAACATTGAAAAGGAATTCGTGACATATTTAGTATAGCGTGAATATTGGAATCATGTGCAACAGATGGTGCTGCTTTTTTGAAAAACGCATGTTTTTACCTGTCACAGGGGGTGGCATCTATATTGTAGGTATATAAAATCACGCACCTATTCGAATGCAACGTTGTGTCATAATTTCAAAGCAATCAGTGAAGAACTTTCGGAGATTACAGCGTGTGTTGCTCTTATATCCAACAGATGACGCTGTTTTTTTCCAAAAAAGCATGTTTTTTCCTGTCATAGGTGAGGCATGTATATAGTAGATATATAAAACGACGCGCCTGTTCGAATGCAATGTTGTGTCAAAATTTCAAAGCAATTCGCAAAGAGGTTTCGAAGATTTCCCTCACATGAAAAGCACAAAAAAAACACAGTTTTTTCAGAAAAAAACATGTTTTTATCTTACCGTCACAGACGTGATATCTACATATATTGATATAAAAACCTGGCCGGATGTGAATGGAACATTGTGTGAAAATTTCAAAGCAATCGGTGAAGAACTTTCGGAGATTAGCGATTTTGAACAAACGAACATTTCCATTTATATATATATATATATATATATATATATATATATATATATATATATATATATATATATATATATATATATATATATATATATGTCGTACCTAGTAGCCAGAACTCACTTCTCAGCCTACTATGCAAGGCCCGATTTGCCTAATAAGCCTAGTTTTCATGAATTAATGTTTTTTCGACAACCTAACCTAACGTTTTCGGCTACCTAACCTAACCTAACCTATAAAGATAGGTTAGGTTAGGTTAGGTAGGGTTGGTTAGGTTCGGTCATATATCTACGTTAATTTTAACTCCAATAAAAAAAAATTGACCTCATACATAATGAAATGGGTAGCTTTATCATTTCATAAGAAAAAAATTAGAGAAAATATATTAATTCAGTAAAACTTGGCTTATTAGGCAAATCGGGCCTCGCATAGTAGGCTGAGAAGTGAGTTCTGGCTACTAGGTACGATATATATATATATATATATATATATATATATATATATATATATATATATGTCGTACCTAGTAGCCAGAACGCACTTCTCAGCCTACTATGCAAGGCCCGATTTGCCTAATAAGCCAAGTTTTCATGAATTAATTGTTTTTCGACTACCTAA
This sequence comes from Procambarus clarkii, assembly GCF_040958095.1. Classification (NCBI taxonomy): domain Eukaryota; kingdom Metazoa; phylum Arthropoda; class Malacostraca; order Decapoda; family Cambaridae; genus Procambarus; species Procambarus clarkii. Next base: position 35,245,102 of record NC_091177.1, read on the forward strand.
CCTACCTAACTTAACCTAACCTAACTTTTTCGGCTACCTAACCTAACCTAACCTATAAAGGTAGGTTAGGTTAGGTTAGGTAGGGTTGGTTAGGTTTGGTCATATATCTACGTTAATTTTAACTCCAATAAAAAAAAATTGACCTCATACATAATGAAATGGGTAGCTTTATCATTTCATAAGAAAAAAATAGAGAAAATATATTAATTCGTGAAATATTGGCTTATTAGGCAAATCGGGCCTTGCATAGTAGGCTGAGAAGTGCGTTCTGGCTACTAGGTACGACATATATATATATATATATATATATATATATATATATATATATATATATATATATATATATATATATATGTCGTACCTAGTAGCCAGAACGCACTTCTCAGCCTACTATACACGGCCCGATTTGCCTAATAAGCCAAGTTTTCCTGAATTATTATATTTTCTCAATTTTTTTTCTTATGAGATGATAAAGCTACCCATTTCATTATGTATGAGGTCAATATTTTTTTATTGGAGTTAAAATTAACGTAGATATATGACCAAACCTACCTAACCTAACCTAACCTATCTTTTTAGGTTAGGTTAGGTTAGGTAGCCGAAAAAGTTAGGTTAGGTTTGGTTAGGTAGGTTAGGTAGTCGAAAAACAATTAATTCATGAAAACTTGGCTTATTAGGCAAATCGGGCCTTGCATAGTAGGCAGAGAAGTGCGTTCTGGCTATTAGGTACGACATATATATATATATATATATATATATATATATATATATATATATATATATATATATATATATATATATATATGTCGTACCTAGTAGCCAGAACGCACTTCTATGCCTACTATGCAAGGCCCGAATTGCCTAATAAGCCAAGTTTTCTTGAATTAATATATTTTCTCTATTTTTTTTCTTATGAAATGATAAAGCTACCCATTTCATTACGTATGAGGTAAAAAAAAATTTATTGGAGTTAAAATTAACGTAGATATATGACCGAACCTAACCAACCCTACCTAACCTAACCTAACCTATCTTTATAGGTTAGGTTAGGTTTGGTAGCCGAAAAAGTTAGGTTAGGTTAGGTTAGGTAGGTTAGGTAGTCGAAAAACAATTAATTCATGAAAACTTGGCTTATTAGGCAAATCGGGCCTTGCATAGTAGGCATAGAAGTGCGTTCTGGCTACTAGGTACGACATATATATATATATATATATATATATTATTAAATATGACCGAAAAAGAAAGATTATAAATTCTAACACGAATTTTCTCAGAAAGACTAGAAATAAAAATGAATTTTGGAGAATTGATTTTTGAATTACCATCAACAGTGAAAAGAAACGTAAGAAAGATCGAGAAAATTCGTATTAGAATTATTAATCTTACTTTTTCGGTCATTTTTAATAATATATGTCTACAGGAAAGACTGCTACCAAAATGTACTTCAAGTTCAAGTTCAAGTATGTTTATTGAAATAAGCAAGAAATACATCTCAAAGTGATAGAGTAGCTTAGGCTATTTCTACCCTCCTCTACTTCAAGTCCCTCAAGGGGCGCAAAAATTTAGTGAGTACAAATAGACAAATAACATTACAAAAATCCCATTTAACATTGCAGGTTTATATAGTAAGTACAGCATATAATTGTTACACTCTCGTGGCAAAATTCTTGTAGCTCCTAAGTATATTGTCTATCATACCATTATCACACATCCAAACAATTTGATGCGGTACACTATTTATTTCCTTATTTCTATAGTTTTCAATAAGTTGACACTCTAATACATAATGTTCTAAGGTGTGGGCGTGCGGCATACTACATAATTTACACTCCTTATCTTTTTCACTGACATCAACACCGTATTGCCAGATATATTTGTATCCCAATCTTAATCTCATGTAAATTGAATCCTTCCAAGTAGACTTTCCTTTACCATAAGTGAAGGACGAATTTGTATTTATTATTGAATAATTTTTAAGTGTGTTACTACTGTCCACCATTGCCATTCTCTTTATCATTTCTTCACCCTCCTGGATCATCTTGATTCTTGTTTTTATTTGTTTCAAGGTTAACTGACATACAACATCAACTAGAGTTTTTTCAGTGGCTCTCTTCGCTATGTCATCAACTACCTCATTCAACAGTATTCCCACATGTGAAGGGATCCATATGAATCTTACTTTATACCCATTTTTTTCTAGTCTCTTAACATTCTCTCTACACTCTATCACAATATTCTGATATACTGGGCGTCTGCTATTTAAAGACTCTAACGCTCCTCTGCTGTCAATAAAGAAGCAAGCATTTTTACCACATTTGACTACTTCCTGTAATCCTGCTAATACTCCTTGGAGTTCAGCCTGCGTTGAAGAGACATTGTCAGTTAAGGGGCGTCCAATAACAGTATCTACAGTGCCGATGTTAGTGTACTCCCTGATCAAGACTCCACATCCTGCCTTCCCATCCCTAGCTACTGACCCATCACAATATACATGTAGAGTGTTTTCTGTAGGCAGTTTTCTAATTATACAATCATATGTTGCCCTCAGCTCTCCTATTTCATACATACTTTTTTTCTTATGCAAGGGAGTAATTACTACATCTACATTACAATCCTCCCATGGTGGTGTAATTTTTCTCTTGGGCACAGCAATACACTCTGAAATAACATCATACTTTATAACATTATAACATAATTTATTCATATATACTCTCTTCTTCATCATACATTGTTCACTACTTCCCACCTTTTGAACCGAGAAGATTAATTCATTAGCTCCCCCACCTCTCATTAATCTAATGGCAGAGGCTACATTTATCTCTTCAATTCTATCCCCAATACTATGCAGATTCAACTCCATCCTCATTATCTCAATCATAGCATTTCTTGGGCATCCTAAGATAATTCTCATGGCTTCATTTTGTACCTTCTCCAACTTGCCCATCCTACCTTTACCAAAACAAGAAATGACAGGTGCAGCATAATCAATAAGAGATCTTACAGTACTCAAGTATATCATTCGTAGCACAGGGACTCCCACTCCCTTTCCACAGCATGCCAAGGCCTTCAGAGGTTGTAATCTCTTCCGACATTGACCCAACAGTCTGTTCATCTCAGCTTCCAAACTCTCATGGGTATATCCAACGTATATGCCTAAATATTTATATATATTAACTCTCTCTATATTTTTACCGTTTATTTTCAATATAATGGGCCTCCGACTTCTACATTCAAACTTAGTTTTGTTTTCATTAACCACCAGTCCCATATGGTGACTCAGGTTTCCGAAATTGTCCAACACTGTTTGAACCTTTGAAATATCTTTGCCCTGAAACAAAATATCATCGGCATATATGATCGGAGTTACCCCATTTGAGTATCTCTCAGATGCTATCTTATTCATTAGTACATTAAACAGGGTGGGACTCAACACTCCTCCCTGAGGTGTTCCGAGTTCAAAAGACCTCACACCTGACATACAACCTTTATACCACACCTGAGCCTTCCTTTCGTAAAGATAATCCCCTATCCAGCGCAATAATCTCCCTTTATCACCAAGACTAGCTAATTCATATAAAATAACCTCTTTGTTGGCTTTATCAAAAGCGCCTTGTAAATCAATGAAAATTCTATAATAATCATTTCATTAGCTAGACATTTAATAATACAATCAGAGGTACTTTTTCCTTTGAGAAACCCGAACAAATTACTACAGCTGATCACCTATTATATATAAAAGTCTATTTAAAATGATCCTCTCCATCATTTTACAAAAAAACGAGGTTAAAGACACAGGTCTATACTCTCCAATGGCTTTAGGGATAGGGATGATCATAGCTTTTTTCCATTTACTGGGAATACTGCCCTCTTTATAACTAATATTAAAGAGGTCTAAAAGTGGGCTTTTCGTCATAATGGCAAATTCATTAAGTATTTCATAAGTTACTCCATCCTCCCCAGGGGCGGTAGATTTCCCAACCTTAATCGCCGTTATTAGTTCTTCTCTGGTAATACCTGTGCAAGTGACATCACCACTGTTACCTGCTGTAAGTATAAAATCCTTTCTTAGATCTTTCCAAGAATCTAATGACTCTCTCGTTACAGCGGGTAATGAACTAAGTTTGGCAGCTTCCGCCCATTTATTTACGAGCCCATTTGCAATTCCTCGCCGGTCTGGATGTGCAACAAAATTATGCTTTTTACCCCTTATTTTATTTACGTCTTGCCAGATTTCCTTCAAGTTTCTGTTACTCCCAACTTTCTCTGCAAATTCCTGCCAATACTTGCTCCTAATTTCCTTTCTCTTCTCCCCACACAGCCTAGCAACTGCCAGTAAAGCATTCTTCCCTTCCTCAGTCCTACCATTCCTATTCCAATCCCTGTGAGCTCTCCTCATTGTTAATGTCCACCCCTTAAGCATCTTGTCATGTGTATAATTTTCTTTTCTGGGGGGATGCCTTTTTATACTAGATGGTTTGCGGTTCAATGTTGCATTAAATACATCTACCTCCTTAATTAAATCTCCATAAAATGCTTCTGCCGAAACTGGCTTATAAGTATCATACCAAGACTTAATATGGCCAACAAGACCCCTTAATTCTCCCTCATTAAACTTTAACCTTTTCCTCTGAAGGCAGGCATGTTGTTTATCTAGTTTAAGCTGTATTTGTAATGCAAAATGATCACTTAGCATTTCATCCACAGTAAGACAATTCCCCTCTATGCCCTCAGCATTTATTAAACAAGCATAATCTAATCTCCCTCCCCTCAAATGAGTAGGAGAGGGCTCGCCCAGCAGTTGAACATCTTCATGTTCCTGCAAAAACTGGTACCATCTGCAACCATTCCTATTTGCTTTACCCCTTGATCCTAAAGCTGGATGTCTGGCATTAAAATCCCCTACCACAAGTGTATCTTCAGAAAAGAAGGAATCTGGCAAGTATCTTAAATCAAGGGAGCTATCAGAGATGTATAGATTAATGAAATTTAACTCTCGGTCTTGTAATTGTATCCGCAAGCTAATACTTTCAATACCTCTATATCTCTGAGGGATTCCAGTTATCTCGGCAGGTATGATACTTTTGACATAACATGAGACCCCCCCCTAGTTCCTCCATCAACATATAAGTGAAAACCTCTATAGCCATTTAGCCTCAGAATGCTACCATCCCTATCCCCAGTTTCCTGGAGTGTTACTATGTCAATATCCTCTCTAAGAGTATAATAGTGTACATCCACCGCTCTAGTTTTTAATCCATTAATGTTCCAAGATAATATTCTCAATTTACTTTTATCCATGATTAATAATAAAACTACCTTTGCCCTGTCCGTCACATTCCATGAGATACGAGAGTACCTTAGAAACTTCCTTCCAACACTGTAACATTTTTCCTTTCTCCTCACTTTCACAACTACTACTAACATCGAAGGTAATATTATTCATATCTATTTTCTTTGTTATTTCTGTAACCCGTTTTACTTTAACCTTTCTTTCAACATTTGTCACAACAGGAGGTTGAACACCGCGAACACTACTAGAAAGTGTATTCTCCTGACTATTTTCTATCATCGTTACATCATGCACATCATTACTTTCTTCTACGCACGTTTCACTTTCCATTTCACGTCCTGTTTCACTTTCAATTACACGTCCTGTTTCACCACCATCTTCACCCCGTCTACCTTCCATAGCCAATTTTTCCAATGCCTCAATCCTCTTATCTAGTTTTTTTAGATACTCCAAAATTTGATTACCAACCTCAGAGGTGACCATATTGTCCTGAACCTTGTCGTCACAAGGTTTCAGTTTTTCCACTGCATGATGTACTTTCCCTAAGCTCGCCTTTACTTTCTCCGTCCCTTTTTCCCACACATTGATCATAGGGGCTGTCGTTGGCTTCCAACTGTTTCCTCCATGTTCCTCTTGCATAAGCTTTCCTTGCTGCGAGGATACATCTATCCTGCTTGTAAAACCCGTCCTAGTCTCTTTCAGATGAGGCTTCATGGGGCATAGAGAGGAACCAGCATTGTGGCTGCCTCGACAGTTGCAACAAAATGGGATAATTTTTTAACTTCTTTCAATCTTGACTCTACACTCTCGCGAGTCGTGTTTTTTCCCACAATACCGACACCTGGGGTCAAACTGGCATTTCCATGCCATATGTCCCCAACGTGAACACTTCATGCACAGTATGGGCTCCTCAACGTATTTTGCAACGTTCCTATAGCCTAGTCCTTGCACAAAAATTTTCTCCGGCGCCTCACCCTTTACCAAGGCAACAACCTGGCTTTGTTTGTCACCACGAACACTGTTCCTCTTTGCCCAGACAACATTATCATTGTTAAGAAGAAGACAGTCAGGATCCAAATAAGTTGGAAACTTGAAAACTATGATCTTTGTGTGCAACATACCTTCTTCTGGAGGAACAATCACTACATTTTCAAAACCAACCGTCATGAGGCGTTCCACGTCCTGTTCAGTCCTGACTGTTATGTAGGGCCGGTGAAGACCCTCCTTGAAAAGTGGTTCGTATTCCAAACATTGTTTAGCTAGACGTACCGTCCACTCTAGCTTTTGGTGGAAATTCAATTGGCATGTTGTAGGGAACAACAGCCTCTTCTTTCTTGTCTTGTCTTGCTTGTCTTGAGTCTTGCTGAGTAGGGTCTCATTCTTTGGTCTCTTTGTAATTTCATCGTCACTCTCACTGTCTTGCTGTCTGTTATTATTTCTCCGTTTCTTTCTGTTCACTACTACTTCAAACGGTCTGTTATCATCTTGTCTGTCCTCCTCACTACCACTTAGGCATACCGCCTCAGCCATTTCTTCGACGCTGTCAATAATCGAGAACAAATGCACAATATCCTGTATCACCACGTGCAAAAACGAAGAGTGTGAGGCAATACTCCACCTCCCACCAATCAGCGGACGCCAAGAGCGCCAACCTTGTGACCGCACACAACCGTGGTCTGGACACAACTGCAAAATATATTAATATTAAAAAAAAAGAAAAAAAAGTCACTTCAAATTGATCTAGATAGGGTTTTGAAATGGTCAAAGGATTGGCAAATGCAGTTTAATGCTGATAAATGTAAAGTTCTGAGGCTAGATAATGATGACAGAGTTACAAGATACGAGCTAGATGGTGTTGAGATTGCGAAGTCGGATTGCGAAAGGGATCTGGGAGTTATGATTAGTAAGAATTTAAAACAAAAGGATCAATGCATGAATGTTCGTAATAAGGCGAATAGGACACTGGGATTTTTTAATTGAAGCGTTAGTAACAAGACACCTGGTGTGGTTCTTAAGCTATATCTTGCTCTGGTTAGGCCCCATTTAGATTATGCAGTTCAGTTTTGGTCGCCGTATTATAGAATGGATATAAATTCACTTGAACGTGTCCAACGTAGGATGACTAAGTTAATTCCCCAAATTAGAAATCTTTCATATGAAGAAAGATTAACAAAGCTTAAGTTGCATTCACAGGAAAGGCGAAGAGTTAGGGGTGACATGATAGAGGTTTACAAGTGGATGAATGGACATAACAGGGGGGATATTAATAGGGTATTAAAAATATCAACACAAGACAGAACACGAAACAATGGGTATAAATTGGATAAGTTTAGATTTAGGACAGACTTGGGTAAATACTGGTTCAGTAACAGGGTTGTTGATTTGTGGAACCAATTGCCATGTAACGTGGTGGATGTGGGATCTCTCGATTATTTCAAGCGCGGGTTGGACAAGTATATGAATGGGATTGGGGGGTTATAGATAGGAGCTGCCTCGTATGGGCCAATAGGCCTTCTACAGTTACATTTGTTCTTATGTTCTTAAGTAACTTTCCCACAATAGACGTTAGGCTAATTGGCCGATAGTTTGACGCAAGTGATCTATCTCCTTTCTTAAAAATTGGTACCACATTAGCTACCTTCCATGCCTCTGGCACTCTGCCTGACTCTATTGATTTATTTAATATGGTGGACAGTGGCTCGGAAAGCTCCTCTTTGCATTCTTTAAGCACCCTGGCAAACACTTTATCCAGCCCTGGGGATTTGTTTGGTTTTAGTTTTTCTAATTGTTTAATTACATCCTCCCTGGTAACTGCTAAACTAGTCAACCTGTCCTCATCCCCACCCACATAGACTTGTTCGGCTGAAGGCATATTGTTAAGTTCTTCTTTAGTAAATGCAGATATAAAATATTTGTTAAAAATACTACTCATCTCCTTGTCATTATCCGTTATTTGACCTGTCTCAGATTTTAATGGACCTATCCTTTCCCTAGTCTTAGTTCGATATAACTGAAAAAAACCTTTAGGATTTGACTTTGCTTTGCTATGCGAACTTCATAGTTTCTTTTTGCTTTCCTAATCTCTTTTTTAACATTTCTAATCAGTTGTATGAATTCCTGTTCTAAACTGACATCCCCATTCTTAATCCTTTTGTACCAAGCTCTCTTTTTACCTATAAGGTTCTTTAAATTATTTGTTATCCACTTTGGGTCATTAGTATTCGATCTATTCAATTTGTATGATATACTACGTTCCTGTGCTTTGTTTAGAATATTCTTAAATAAGTTATATATTAAATCCACATCGAAACCCCTTTTACGTCACCTATCGCTGGGTTCATGTCTCGCTCCAAGACCGGCCCACACCCCATACCCAAGACTTTCCAATCTGTTTGACCCTAAAAATGTCTTAGGCTGTTAAAACCAGCTTTTCGAAAATCTGGCACTTTAACAAAATTTTCTCCTACAGGTCTATTCCATTCTATGCTAAATCGGATTACTCTGTGATCACTGTTCCCTAGCTCACTCCCTATTTCGATGTCATTAATTTGTGTTTCCCAGTTAGTTAACACTAAATCTAAATTATTATTTTCCCGCGTTGGTTCCTTAATGTGTTGCGTAAGAAAGCAATCGTCAATTAATTTTAGAAAATCTGCTTCACTATTCCCTGTTTTGTTCAACCAGTTTATTCCACTAAAATTAAAGTCACCCATGACATAAATACTGTTAGATCTAGATGCTCTAGATATTTCATCCCATAGATGCTTTGCTTCCATTCTGTCTAAATTGGGTGGCCTATATATAACTCCTATTATAATATTTTTTGCTTTTTCGTTTAATTCTATCCAAATAGTTTCTGTGTGTGGCTCAGTTTTGATTCCCTCTTTGTGACTACATTTCAAATTGTCCCTAATATATATGGCTACTCCCCCTCCTCGTCTAATATATCTATCTGTGTGAAATAGTTTATATCCATTTATTTGATATTCAGCTAATAGTTCTCTATTTTCTACATTCATCCACGTTTCGGTAAGTGCAATAATATCTATTTTTTCTGTGCAGACAAGAGCATTTAATTCGTTAATTTTATTTCTTAGACTTCTACAGTTTGAAATGTAGTCTCAAAGAGGGAATCAAAACTGAGCCACACACAGAAACTATCGGCATCTCCAAGCGCCGGGTTCAGCATTTGTTTGATGTGCTGGGGTTTTAGGCCTGTAAAGCCCCTGCTGAACTTGTTGGAAAGACATGGCTACTTTGTACACCTCAGATTCTCGAACAGTCAAAGGTTCTATGCCAGTATTGTTTTCCTGGGGATCCCTGCTGCTGTCTGGGGCTCTGGGTGGGTGTTTGTCTTGAAGAGCCTGTGCTGTCGTGGTGTTCCTGGGGGCAATAGTGTCATCGCTGGTCATGATTCTGATGGCACCTGTGGTATTGCCCTCTTCTATTTTTCTGGTGATCTGTGCTCTCATTTTGTGGTTCTCAGATGAGTTATTGTTGGTCGTCCTGCGGCTGGTGTTCTTGGCACGAGGGGGGAGGCGGACCAGGTTGTCTGCCCTGGGGAATTCATTAAGAGCCCTGATTACTGAGGTTGCTAATGACTTGTCTCTCCTGGGCGGTAATGCTAGGCATGCATTCCCAAAAAGTAGGAGATTGTGCCATGCTCCAATGGTACCAGGAGCATTGTTGACTTTAGTCAGCAGACTGGTGAGATTGGCTGCTGCTTGGTGACGGGCAGCCTTGGGGATGTGGGGAAAGGTCCTAGTGGACGTCACTTTGACCGCTTCAAGCAGATTGTCTGCTGAAATAAAGTTGAGGGAGGTATTGTTCCTCGCTCCTGCAGCAGGTTGTCCATTGTCACTGCCCCGGGGCGGGCGCCTAGACCCCTAGACAACGACCTGTATTGACAAAATGTCGGAGGGCAGTTCCATCAGCAACAAGACAAAACTCTTTGTCATACACTTGTGAGTTTCCACTTGGATTTTCCCCCTCTTGGCTGGAAGGGGGCTGTGTGTCAGGGCCAACATGCTCCATGACTAGAAGTTGAGTATACCAAGGCAAGCATTACTTTCCTGGGGAGTTGGGCATGGCCTGGGCATTCTGTGTGGGTAGGTTGTGTGTTTATGGGCAGCTGGGTCCGGCGTAGGTAGCGGGGTGGAGGTAGATGGCGGGCTGGCTGTGATGGAGACCCGGGTAACGGAGGCGGCACATGTGAATGCACTAGACTAGCACGAAGGAGGCCAGCATCACACTTATGCCACACTTTCAATACTCGGGAAAATCACTAGTGCACTTGGTTTAAAACACTACACTAGCCGAATTTGATTAGGAACGCACTAACACAGAACTAATATATATATATATATATATATATATATATATATATATATATATATATATATATATATATATATATATATATATATATATATATATATATATATATATATATGACCGCATATTCTGTATTTATTATTTTCTGGTTTAGGGCTTCTATCCCACTAACTATTTTCTTAGCATCAGGGCTTAATTGAAATAGGAGTTCTCCAAAACTCATTTTCGTACTTTTAAGGTGAAGAAAAGAAGTGATTTACTATAGAGTGTATTACACTTATTTGTATAATTTGCACGACGTTTCGAACCTCCATGGTTCATTCTCAAGTGAACAGATCTTACAATACTAGTTGATTTTATACCCGCATTAGGTCAGGTGATAATACAATGAAGGTGAAAACATGGGGGGATACATAAGGGATAAACATAGGGGCTGCAGAAGGCTTATTGGCCCATACGAGGCATCTCCTATCTAAACACAAAGATTAATCCAGTGTAATTGGCCTGTTATGTTGGACATTGTCTTCTGTGTTGGCATCGACACAGTTGGTATTTCCTAAACCAGAAAATAAATACAGAATATGAGGTCATATTCAATGAAACATGTTTGAAAGAAAACCTGCTGCCAGTATACACCAATATATATATATATATATATATATATATATATATATATATATATATATATATATATATATATATATATATATATATATATATATATATATATATATATATATATATATATATATATATATATATATATATATATATATATATATATATATATATATATATATATTATATATTATACAATATTTATATTAAATATTATACAATATTTATATTATATTTTATACAATATTTATATTATATATTATGTATAATATATAATGTATATACATATATATATATATATATATATATATATATATATATATATATATATATATATAACTGAAAACTCACACCCCAGAAGTGACTCGAACCCATACTCCCACAACTGGTATGTACAGGGACGCCTTAATCCGCTTGACCATCACGACCGGACATAAGGAAGTGATAGCCGAGGCTATATGAACCACTTCCCCGCCGGCACTCGGATGGTAATCTTGGGCATAGCATTTTATCAATTAAGGGACATTTTATCAATTAAGGTATGTACAGGGACGGATTAAGGCGTCCCTGTACATACCAGTTGTGGGAGTATGGGTTCGAGTCACTTCTGGGGTGTGAGTTTTCAGTTGTATATAGTCCTGGGGACCATTCAGGCTTGTTTGCATATATATATATATATATATATATATACATATATATATACATATATATATATATATATATATATATATATATATATATATATGTCGTACCTAGTAGCCAGAACTCACTTCTCAGCCTACTATTCAAGGCCCGATTTGCCTAATAAGCCAAGTTTTCCTGAATTAATATATTTTTTCTAATTTTTTTCTTATGAAATGATAAAGCTACCCATTTCATTATGTATGAGGTCAATTTTTTTTATTGGAGTTAAAATTAACGTAGATATATGACCAAACCTAACCAATCCTACCTAACCTAACCTAACCTATCTCTATCGGTTAGGTTAGGTTAGGTAACAGAAAAAGTTAGGTTAGGTTAGGTTAGGTAGGTTAGGTAGTCGAAAAAACATTAATTCATGAAAACTTGGCTTATTAGGCAAATTGGGCCATGAATAGTTGGCTGAGAAGTGCGTTCTGGCTATTAGGTACGACATATATATATATATATATATATATATATATATATATATATATATATATATATATATATATATATATATATATATATATATATATATATATATATATATATATATGTCGTACCTAGTAGCCAGAACTCACTTTTTGGCCTACTATTAAAGGCCCGATTTGCCTAATAAGCCAAGTTTTCCTGAATAAATATATTTTTTCTAATTTTTTTCTTACGAAATGATAAAGCTACCCATTTCATTATGTATGAGGTCAATTTTTTTTTATTGGAGTTAAAATTAACGTAGATATATGACCGAACTTAACCAACCCTACCTAACCTAACCTAACCAATCTTTATAGGTTAGGTTAGGTTAGGTAGCCGAAAACGTTAGGTTAGGTTAGGTTAGGTAGGTTAGGTTGGCGAAAAAACATTAATTCATGAAAACTAGGCTTATTAGGCAAATCGGGCCTTGCATAGTAGGCTGAGAAGTGAGTTCTGGCTACTAGGTACGACATATATATATATATATATATATGTCGTACCTAGTAGCCAGAATGCACTTCTCAGCCTACTATGCAAGGCCAGATTTGCCTAATAAGCCAAGTTTTCCTGAATTAATATATTTTCTCTAATTTTTTTAATATGAAATGATAAAACTACCCATTTCATTATGTATGAGGTCAATTTTTTTATAGGAATTAAAATTAACGTAGATATATGACCGAACCTAACCAACCCTACCTAACCTAACCTAACCTATCTTTATAGGTTAGGTTAGGTTAGGTAGCCTAAAAAGTTAGGTTAGGTTAGGTTAGGTAGGTTAGGCAGCCAAAAAACAATTAATTCATGAAAACTTGGCTTATTAGGCAAATTGGGCCTTGCATAGTAGGCTGAGAAGTGCGTTCTGGCTACTAGGTACGACATATATACATATATATATATATACATATATATATTCATATATACATATATATACATACATATAAATATATATATATATATATATATATATATATATATATATATATATATATATATATATATATATATATATATATATATATATATTATAATATATATACCACAGCACAGCTGGATGCCCAGCTGAAAGAGAGCCCCGTTACCTAACGCCCCGTAACTCTGATGCTCTTATTGGTCGCCCGGATGGTATCACAGTGAACCCCTGGAAGAATGGCAAGCAGTTGGTATGGGACTACACGTGCGTATCAACCCTGGCTAACACCTACATTAACCTCAGTGTTGCACAACCAGGTGGCGCTGCCACCCACAGGGAAGCAGCCAAATCCCGTAAGTATAGAGAACTGGATCACCACTACAATTTTGTCCCCATTGCTTCTGAGAACCTCGGCGCCTGGGGTAAAAGTGCTACCAGTTTTTTGAAGGAACTGGGTTCTAGGCTCATTGAAACAACAAGGGACCCGAGAGCTGCAAGCTTTCTTTTCCAGCGCCTCCTCAGTGTGGCGATACAGAGGGGAAATGCGCACTGCATCCAGGGTTCCTGCCCGCCATCTGAGGAGCTGGAGGAACTCGACAACCTATGATAACCATCTTTGTAACCCATATGTAACTCCTTTTTTGTAACAAAGTTCAAATAAAGTAAATATATATGTGTACATACAAAAGAATGGGGGTGGTAGGAGAAGATAATATTAGTGTTCAGTGAGAAACCACAAGGTCTCCTCTGAATACTTTTTATTTTCTTCTCCGAGGCTATGGGTCCCCACATTGGCACCTGAGGTGGTACCCTCACTATATATATATATATATATATATATATATATATATATATATATATATATATATATATATATATATATATATATATATATATATACATATATATATATATATATATACATATATATATATATATATATATATATATATATATATATATATATATATATATATATATATATATATACATATATATATATATATATATATATATATATATGTCGTACCTAGTAGCCAGAACTCACTTTTTGGCCTACTATGCAAGGCCCGATTTGCCTAATAAGCCAAGTTTTCCTGAATTAATATATTTTTTCTAATTTTTTTCTTATGAAATGATAAAGCTTCCCATTTCATTATGTATGAGGTCAATTTTTGTTTATTGGAGTTAAAATTAACGTAGATATATGACCGAACCTAACCAACCCTACCTAACCTAACCTAACCTATCTTTATAGGTTAGGTTTGGTTAGGTAGCCGAAAAAGTTAGGTTAGGTTAGGTTAGGTAGGTTAGGTAGTCGAAAAGCAATTAATTCATGAAAACTTGGCTTATTAGGCAAATCGGGCCTTGCATAGTAGGCTGAGAAGTGCGTTCTGGCTACTAGGTACGACATATATATATATATATATATATATATATATATATATATATATATATATATATATATATATGTCGTACCTAGTAGCCAGAACGCACTTCTCAGCCTACTATGCAAGGCCCGATTTGCCTAATAAGCCAAGTTTTCCTGAATTAATATATTTTCTCTAATTTTTTTCTTATGAAATGATAAAGCTACCCATTTCATTATGTATGAGGTCAACTTTTTTTTATTGGAGTTAAAATTAACGTAGATATACGACCGAACCTAACCAACCCTACCTAACCTAACCTAACCTATCTCTATAGGTTAGGTTGGGTTAGGTAGCCGAAAAAGTTAGGTTAGGTTAGGTTAGGTAGGTTAGGTAGTCGAAAAACAAATAATTCATGAAAACTTGGCTTATTAGGCAAATCGGGCCATGCATAGTAGGCTGAGAAGTGCGTTCTGGCTACTAGGTACGACATATATATATATATATATATATATATATATATATATATATATGTCGTACTTAGTAGCCAGAACGCACTTCTCAGCCTACTATGCGAGGCCCGATTTGCCTAATAAGCCAAGTTTTCATGAATTAATGTTTTTTCGACTACCTAACCTACCTAACCTAACCTAGCCTAACTTTTTCGGCTACCTAACCTAATCTAACATATAAAAATAGGTTAGGTTAGGTTAGGTAGGGTTGGTTAGGTTCAGTCATATATGTACGTTAATTTTAACTCCAATAAAAAAAATTGACCTCGTACATAATGAAATGGGTAGCTTTATCATTTGATAAGAAAAAAATTAGAGAAAATATATTAATTCAGGAAAACTTGGCTTATTAGGCAAATCGGGCCTTGTATAGTAGGCCGAGAAGTGCGTTCTGGCTACTAGGTACGACATATATATATATATATATATATATATATATATATATATATATATATATATATATATATATATATATATATATATATATATATGTCGTACCTAGTAGCCAGAACTCACTTTTTGGCCCACTATGCAAGGCCCGATTTGCCTAATAAGCCAAGTTTTCCTGAATTAATATATTTTTTCTAATTTTTTTCTTATGAAATGATAAAGCTACCCATTTCAATATGTATGAGGTCAATTTTTTTTTTTTGAGTTAAAATTAACGTAGATATATGACCGAACCTAACCAACCCTACCTAACCTAACCTAACCTATCTTTATAGGTTAGGTTTGGTTAGGTAGCCGAAAAAGTTAGGTTAGGTTAGGTTAGGTAGGTTAGGTAGTCGAAAAACAATTAATTCATGAAAACTTGGCTTATTAGGCAAATCGGGCCTTGCATAGTAGGCCAAAAAGTGAGTTCTGGCTACTAGGTACGACATATATATATATATATATATATATATATATATATATATATGTCGTACCTAGTAGCCAGAACTCACTTCTCAGCCTACTATTCAAGGCCCGATTTGCCTAATAAGCCAAGTTTTCCTGAATTAATTTATTTACTATAATTTTTTTCTTATGAAATGATAAAGCTACCCTTTTCACTATGTATGAGGTCAATTTTTTTTTATTGGAGTTAAAATTAACGTAGATATATGACCGAACCTAACCAACCCTACCTAACCTAACCTAACCTATATATATAGGTAAGGTTAGGTTAGGTAGCCAAAAAAAGCTAGATTAGGTTAGGTTAGGTAGGTTAGGTAGACGAAAAAACATTAATTCATGAAAACTTGGCTTATTAGGCAAATCGGGCCTTGCATAGTAGGCTGAGAAGTGAGTTCTGGCTACTAGGTACGACATATGTCTATATATATATATATATATATATATATATATATATATATATATATGTCGTACCTAGTAGCCAGAACTCACTTCTCAGCCTACTATGCAAGGCCCGATTTGCCTAATAAGCCAAGTTTTCATGAATTAATGTTTTTTCGTGAGAAAAAACTTTCTGGCTACTTTCGTGAGTAGCCAGAAGTGAGTTCTGGCTACTAGGTACGACATATGTCTATATATATATATATATATATATATATATATATATATATATATATATATATATGTCGTACCTAGTAGCCAGAACTCACTTCTCAGCCTACTATGCAAGGCCCGATTTGCCTAATAAGCCAAGTTTTCATGAATTAATGTTTTTTCGTCTACCTAACCTACCTAACCTAACCTAACCTAGCTTTTTTTGGCTACCTAACCTAACCTTACCTATATATATAGGTTAGGTTAGGTTAGGTAGGGTTGGTTAGGTTCGGTCATATATCTACGTTAATTTTAACTCCAATAAAAAAAAATTGACCTCATACATAGAGAAAAGGGTAGCTTTATCATTTCATAAGAAAAAAATTATAGTAAATATATTAATTCAGGAAAACTTGGCTTATTAGGCAAATCGGGCCTTGAATAGTAGGCTGAGAAGTGAGTTCTGGCTACTAGGTACGACATATATATATATATATATATATATATATATATATATATATATATATATATATATATATATATATATATATATTTCTCTCTCTCTCTCTCTCTCTCTCTCTCTATATATATATATATATATATATATATATATATATATATATATATATATATATATATATATATATATATATGTCGTACCTAGTAGCCAGAACGCACTTCTCAGCCTACTATGCAAGGCCCGATTTGCCTAATAAGCCAAGTTTTCCTGAATTAATATATTTTTTCTAATTTTTTTCTTATGGAATGATAAAGCTACCCATTTCATTATGTATGAGGTCAATTTTTTTTATTGGAGTTAAAATTAACGTAGATATATGACAGAACCTAACCAACCCTACCTAACCTAACCTAACCTATCTTTATAGGTTAGGTTAGCAAAGGTAGCCGAAAAAGTTAGGTTAGGTTAGGTAGGTTAGGTAGTCGAAAAACAATTAATTCATGAAAACTTGGTTTATTAGGCAAATCGGGCCTTGCATAGTAGGCTGAGAAGTGTGTTCTGGCTACTAGGTACGACATATATATATATATATATATATATATATATATATATATATATATATATATATATATATATATATATATATATATATATGTCGTACCTAGTAGCCAGAACGCACTTCTCAGCCTACTATACAAGGCCCGATTTGCCTAATAAGCCAAGTTTTCATGAATTATTTGTTTTTCGACTACCTAACCTACCTAACCTTACCTAACCTAACTTTTTCGGCTACCTAACCTAACCTAACCTATAAAGATAGGTTAGGTTAGGTTAGGTAGGGTTGGTTAGGTTCGGTCATATATCTACGTTAATTTTAATATCTACTCCAATAAAAAAAAATTGACCTCATACATAATGAAATGGGTAGCTTTATCAATTCATAAGAAAAAAAATAGAGAAAATATATTAATTCAGGAAAGCTTGGCTTATTAGGCAAATCGGGATTTGCATAGTAGGCTGAGAAGTGCGTTCTGGCTACTAGGTACGACATATATATATATATATATATATATATGTCGTACCTAGTAGCCAGAACGCACTTCTCAGCCTACTATGCAAGGCCCGATTTGCCTAATAAAACAAGTTTTCCTGAATTATTATATTTTCTGTAATTTTTTTCTTATGAAATGATAAAGCTACCCATTTCATTATGTATGAGGTTAATTTTTTTTAATTTTAGTTAAAATTAACGTAGATATATGACTGAACCTAACCAACCCTACCTAACCTAACCTAACCTATCTTTTTAGGTTAGATTAGGTTAGGTAGCTGAAAAAGTTAGGTTAGGTTAGGTTAGGTAGGTTAGGTAGTCAAAAAACAGTTATTTCATGAAAACTTGGCTTATTAGGCAAATCGGGCCTTGCATAGTAGGCAGAGAAGTGCGTTCTGGCTACTAGGTACGACATATATATATATATATATATATATATATATATATATATATATATATATATATATATATATATATATATATATATATATATATATATATATATATATATATATGTCGGACCTAGTAACCAGAACGCACTTCTCAGCCTACTATGCAAGGCCCAATTTGCCTAATAAGCCAAGTTTTCATGAATTAATTGTTTCTCGGCAACCTAACTTACCTAACCTAACCTAACCTAAGTTTTTCGGCTACCTAACCTAACCTATAAAGATAGGTTAGGTTAGGTAGTGTTGGTTAGGTTCGGTCATATATCTACGTTAATTTTAACTCCAATAACAAAAATTGATCTCATACATAATGAAATGGGTAGCTTTATCATTTCATAAGAAAAAAATTAGAGAAAATATATTAATTCAGGAAAACTAGGCTTATTAGGCAAATCGAGCCTTGCATAGTAGGCTGAGAAGTGCGTTCTGGCTACTAGGTACGACATATATATATATATGTCGTACCTAGTAGCCAGAACGCACTCAGCCTACTATGCAAGGCCCGATTTGCCTAATAAGTCAAGTTTTCATGAATTAATTGTTTTTCGACTACCTAACCTAACCTAACCTAACTTTTTCGGCTACCTAACCTAACCTAACCTATAAAGATAGCTTAGGTGAGGTTAGGTAGGGTTGGTTAGGTTCGGTCATATATCTACGTTAATTTTAACTCCAATATAAAAAAATTGAGCTCATACATGATGAAATGGGTAGCTTTATCAATTCATAAGAAAATTTTTTTTGGAAAATATATTAATTCAGGAAAACTTGGCTTATTAGGCAAATCGGGCCTTGCATAGTAGGTTGAGAAGTGCGTTCTGGCTACTAGGTACGACATATATATACATATATATATATATATATATATATATATATATATATATATATATATATATATATATATATATATATATATATATATATATATATATATATATATATATATATATATATATATTAGTATATTTTGGTAGCAGTCTTTCCTGTAGACATATATTATTAAATATGACCGAAAAAGTAAGATTAATAATTCCAACACGAATTTTCTCAATCTTTCGTACATTACGCTTCACTGTTGGAGGTAAATCAAAGATCAATTCTCCAAAATTCATTTTTATTTCTAGTCTGACGCGACACGGGCGCGTTTCGTAAAACTTATTACATTTTCAAAGACTTTAGTTCACAAATACACAACTGAATAGAACTTGATTGATTGATTGATGAAGATTAAGCCACCCAAAAGGTGGCACGGGCATGAATAGCCCGTAAGTGGTGGCCCTTTTGAGCCATTCCCAGTATCAATAGAAGATACTGGAGATCTGTGGAGGCGCGACTGTACCCTGCGTGACGGGAGATGTCTCCCGTCACGCAGGAGACGGGAGACATCGTTCACAGTTTCGATCACGGCGTTCACAGTTTCGATCAGTTTGTTAACAAACTGATCGAAACTGTGAACGCCAAGAAATCCGGACTCCACCTGCCAAAGATCATTGGGGAATATAAACCTGGATATGCGTATGGAAATGTCAAGACGCACAAGCCTGGAAACCCACTTCGGCCAATCATTAGCCAGATACCCACACCCACGTACAGACTGGCGAAGCGACTCAACGGCCTGCTGACTCCTTATGTTCCTTGCGCCTTCAGCCTGAAGTCTCCAAAGGAATTTGTTGACTTACTGCGGGGCACACGGGACACAGGGATAAGAGCCTCGTTGGACGTAGAATCGCTGTTTACCAACGTACCTGTGGACGAGACAATCGGAATGATAGCCGACAGAGTGTATCGTGATCCAGCCTGTACTCCTCTTGACATACCAGAAAATATTCTGAGGAAACTACTCCAAGCTTGTACTAAAGAGGCACCCTTCTTGAGCCCGGATGGGCACATGTATAAGCAAGTAGATGGGGTCGCCATGGGTTCTCCCCTAGGTGTCCTGTTTGCAAACTTCTACATGGGTACCATCGAGCAAAAAGTCTTAGTCGACATGAACTTGAAACCGGCCATATACTGCAGGTATGTTGACGACATTTTTACACAGGTACCTGATGTCAGACATCTGCAGGAGCTGAAGGAGGCATTTGAGCAGAGTTCCGTGCTGCGTTTCACTTACGAGATGGAAAAGGATGGGAAGCTGCCCTTTCTAGATGTAACAGTCATGGAAAAAGGCGGAAGTTTCCACACTGCAGTCTATACTAAGGAAACAAACATAGGAATGTGCCTAAATGCCAACAGCGACTGCCCAGACAGGTACAAGAGGAGTGTTGTTAATGCATATGTCGACTGTGCTCTCAGCCACAGCTCAGAATGGAAGCAAGTCGACGAAGAACTCTGTAGGATAAGGCAGGTCCTAGTCAATAACGGCTTTTCCAGTGGTTTCGTCGAAGACATCATAAGAAGGAAAGTGAAAAGCCATGCAACCTCTGAAGAGACAACTAACACAACACCTATACCCCCTATTAGACAATTTTACAGGAACTTCTTTTCCACAGCTCATAAAACGGAGGAAAGGGTCCTGAAAGATATTGTTAATAGAAACGTTATCCCGACAGACAAAAATCAGAGGATACAACTGACGATTTACTATAAAACCAGAAAAACGGCCAGCCTACTCATGAGAAACTCTCCAGACACAAAACAGAACGCTTTAAAAGAGACTAACGTCGTCTATGCCTTCAAATGCCCACTTGGGGACTGTAAGCTCCAAAAAACCCAGTATATAGGCAAGACAACAACATCTCTTTCTAGGCGTTTAACGATGCATAAGCAACAGGGCTCCATTAAGGAACATATAATCTCTTCCCACAACCAAACCATCGCCAGAGAAATCCTAGCAAACAACACAGAAATCATCGATAGATACAGCGATAGCAGACGGCTTGACGTTTGCGAGGCACTACACATCAAGAAGTCAACACCAGCAATCAACAGCCAATTATTGCACAACTATATTCTACCCACCTCAAGACTCCGCTCCAATATAGAAGCATCAAGAAATATGGACCAATAGGCTTTCTACAAACACTTCTATTCAATACCCATTGCTTCGTGTTCTGTCTTGTGTTGATGAAATTAATACCCTATTAATACTCTTGTTCTGTCTTGTGTTGATGAAATTAATACCCTATTAATACTCTTGTTCTGTCTTGTGTTGATGAAATTAATACCCTATTAATACCACACTTTGTTCTGTCTTGTGTTAATGCCACACCACCCCATCCACCTCACTCAAATGTAGATATAAAATCGGAGATACGTAAGTTCTATTCAGTTGTGTATTTGTGAACTAAAGTCTTTGAAAATGTAATAAGTTTTACGAAACGCGCCCGTGTCGCGTCAGACTAGAAATAAAAATGAATTTTGGAGAATTGATCTTTGATTTACCTCCAACAGTGAAGCGTAATGTACGAAAGATTGAGAAAATTCGTGTTAGAATTATTAATCTTACTTTTTCGGTCATATTTAATAATATATATATATATATATATATATATATATATATATATATATATATATATATATATATATATATATATATATATATATATATATATATATGCAACAATGATCACAAAAACACTGATCCAAGTATGCAGAATAACCACATATGAAAAATAGAAAATGCTTAACGCGTTTTCGGCTAATTCGCCTTCATCAGAGCAAAGTAGAATGAAGATAAGTTTGCTGATCAGACCTTTATATCCGCCTGGGCAGATCACCTGACCACCAAAAATAAGTGGAGGAAAGGAATTATAAGAAAGAAGGTAACTGCAGAAGGCCTATAGAACCTGAAGAACCTTAATATTAATCTAGTGTTCAAAAATGATAATACAGTTAAGTCCATGTTAATTAAGAACTCGCCCTCGTCTGTAGCAGGTTGTGTGTATTCCATCCCTTGTAATGAGTGTGCATGTGTTTACATCGGCCAGACAGGTAAATCTCTTTCCTCGCGTTTAAAACAGCATTCATATGCTATTCGTACAGCCCAGCAATCCAGTGCATTGTATTTACATTCCAGTTTATGTAATCATTCTATCGACTTCACAGGGGCAAAATGTATTGTTAAAAGTAAGGATTTTGTTGAACGAAACGTGATCGAGTCTGCTCTGATCAAACATTGTAACAACAGCCTTAATGTGAGCCCCGGTATGTACAAGTTGGATCCCTATTTAAGCCTCAATATAGCACGTCAAAACAATATAGCAATCATTTAAACACGTATGGCACTTGGAGATATTAAAAGGAGCTGCCTTGTATGGGCCAATAGGCCTTCTGCAGTTACCTTCTTTCTTATAATTCCTTTCCTCCACTTATTTTTGGTGGTCAGGTGATCTGCCCAGGCGGATATAAAGGTCTGATCAGCAAACTTATCTTCATTCTACTTTGCTCTGATGAAGGCGAATTAGCCAAAAACGCGTTAAGCATTTTCTATTTTTCATATGTGGTTATTCTGCATATATATATATATATATATATATATATATATATATATATATATATATATATATATATATATATATATATATATATATATATATATATATATATATATATATATATATATATATATATATAAAGAGAGAGATAGAAAGAGAGACTGGGAGGAAGATATATATATATTGAGAGAGATCATAATGAGGAGCATGTACTTTATGCTATTTAAGGTATTAATTTTGTTCACTGCAGGAGGCTGCCGAAGATGTTGAGAGTTGCATCACCTCTCCTGTTGACTGGTATATTCTCCCTCAGCATCACTCATCCCTTTCTCCTTCATGGTAAGCTCAGAGTTGCAAGAAAATCTACGTTGGAAAATTAATTTCATCAAGTAATGCTATAATAAGTTTTGTGGTTATTTCACACTAACATAATTCTGACATGATATGTAAGTTATTCAGAGCTTTGAAATGACTGGAAATAAATTTGGTATCTTTTTTTGAACATATATGCGTTTGTTAAGAATTGCATGCGACATTAACGTGCATTGAAAAACTTACTTTGTAAATAGTTCTCTTCACCTTCAGCACCGTCCAGGAAGCCTGAAGATCCTGGAAAACAATACAAATGATATTCAGCTGACATAAACTTATCCTTGTCAGTTTGTCACACAAATGTATGCAATTTTTAGCACTATTGTTTACTAATCGTTTGCAGCTTTCATTTCTCTTAAAGAATCATCCTGACGTCAAAAGCTAAACCCAAAAGCTTTTTGATTTACAGACCTGTCACTGTTTGCGATCATCACACTTAAATTTTTGCCGTTTTCCGATACGCCCTCCCCCACAATCCCCCCCCCCCCTCCAACTAAAAATAATACAAAAAAGTGCCTCATTGTAGAAAAATTACAGATCAGTCTGTATACCTGTCGCCTTATATACCTGTCACCTCATATACCTATCGCCTCATATACCTGTCGCCTCATATACCTGTTGCCTCATATACCTGTCGCCTTATATATCGGTCGCCTCATATACCGGTCGCCTTATATTCCTGTCGCCTTATATACTTGTCTCCTCATATAACTGTCACCTCATATACCTGTCGCCTCATATAACTGTCGCCTCATATAACTGTAGCTTCATATAACTGTCGCCTCATATAACTTTCGCCTTATATACCTGTAGCCTCATATAACTGTCTCCTCATATAAGTGTCGCCTTACATACCTGTGTCCTCATATAACAGTCTTCTCATATAACTGTCGCCTTACATACCTGTCGCCTTACATACCTGTCGCCTTACATACCTGTCGCCTTACATACCTGTCGCCTTACATACCTGTCGCCTCTTGTAACTGTCGCCTCATATAACTTTCGCCTTATATACCTGTCGCCTCATATAACTGTCGCCTCATATAACTTTCGCCTTATATACCTGTCGCCTCATATAACTGTCGCCTCATATAACTGTCGCCTTATATACCTGTCGCCTTATATACCTGTCGCCTTATATACCTGTCGCCTCATATAACTGTCGCCTCATATAACTGTCGCCTCATATAACTGTCGCCTTATATACCTGTCGCCTTATATACCTGTCGCCTTATATACCTGTCACCTCATATACCTGTCGCCTCATATACCTGTCGCCTCATATACCTGTCGTCTTATATATCGGTCGCCTCATATACCGGTCGCCTTATATACCTGTCGCCTTATATACTTGTCTCCTCATATAACTATCACCTCATATACCTGTCGCCTCATATAACTGTCGCCTCATATAAATGTCGCTGTTGTACCCAAGTCTCTGCTACCAGCCCGTCTCATCAAATTAGGTGATGAACCGTTCAGCGATTTCTGTGCTACCATTTTGAAAAATCACATTGAAGTTACAAGACTAAGTGAACGTTTTGTTTTCAAAAGACTGGATACAGCAAAAAGGAACTTTCATCACGTAATACCTTTGGACTGGAAAAATCTTCTGGTGGATGAAATATATAGTGACTTACGCAGAAAAAACTAATCAGTTACAGAAAATTCTAAAGCACAAGTTAGAATGTCTGATTAAAAACAGTGAATGAACAAAGAAATCCAATCCAAACAACGTGTTGAATTTGTCATTCAATACGATATGTGAAAATGTGGTTACTGCTTTGTGTTATGAAATTTCATTTGCCATTACAAATCAACCTTCTGCAGTTATGATTGCTAGTTCATTGTTACAGCTTGAAAAACAAAACTATCTCTCTCTACAAAACCTAAATCTGGTTAAAGGTATTGTTTATATATATATATATATATATATTATATATATACATATATATATATATATATATATATATATATATATATATATATATATATATATATATATATATATATATATATAT
The DNA here is from genome assembly GCF_040958095.1 of Procambarus clarkii. Taxonomy (NCBI): domain Eukaryota; kingdom Metazoa; phylum Arthropoda; class Malacostraca; order Decapoda; family Cambaridae; genus Procambarus; species Procambarus clarkii. The sequence continues at coordinate 35,270,571 of NC_091177.1, forward strand.
ATATATATATATATATATATATATATATATTGCTGCTGGGTCGTGCGCTTTAATATTAGTATATTTTGGTAGCAGTCTTTCCTGTAGACATATATTATTAAATATGACAGAAAAAGTAAGATTAATAATTCTAACACGAATTTTCTCAATCTTTCGTACATTTCTTTTCACTGTTGGAGGTAAATAAAAAATCAATTCTCCAAAATTCATTTTTATTTCTAGTCTGACGCGACACGAGCACGTTTCGTAAAACTTATTACATTTTCAAAGACTTTAGTTTACAAATACACAACTGAATAGAACTTACGCATCTCCGATTTTATATCTACATTTTAGTGAGGTGGATGGGGTGAGGTGGCATTAATAGGGTATTAATTTCATCAACACAAGACAGAACACGAAACAATGGGTATTGAATAGAAGTGTTTGTAGAAAGCCTATTGGTCCATATTTCTTGATGCTTCTATATTGGAGCGGAGTCTTGAGGTGGGTAGAATATAGTTGTGCATTAATTGGCTGTTGATTGCTGGTGTTGACTTCTTGATGTGTAGTGCCTCGCAAACGTCAAGCCGCCTGCTATCGCTGTATCTATCGATGATTTCTGTGTTGTTTACTAGGATTTCTCTGGCGATGGTTTGGTTGTGGGAAGAGATTATATGTTCCTTAATGGAGCCCTGTTGCTTATGCATCGTTAAACGCCTAGAAAGAGATGTTGTTGTCTTGCTGGGTTTTTTGGAGCTTACAGTCCCCAAGAGGGCATTTGAAGGCATAGACGACGTTAGTCTCTTTTAAAGCGTTCTGTTTTGTGTCTGGAGAGTTTCTCATGAGTAGGCTGGCCGTTTTTCTAGTTTTATAGTAAATCGTCAGTTGTATCCTCTGATTTTTGTCTGTAGGGATAACGTTTCTATTAACAATATCTTTCAGGACCCTTTCCTCCGTTTTATGAGCTGTGGAAAAGAAGTTCCTGTAAAATAGTCTAATAGGGGGTATAGGTGTTGTGTTAGTCGTCTCTTCAGAGGTTGCATGGCGTTTCACTTTCCTTCTTATGATGTCTTTGACGAAACCATTGGAGAACCCGTTGTTGACTAGGACCTGCCTTACCCTACAGAGTTCTTCGTCGACTTGCTTCCATTCTGAGCTGTGGCTGAGAGCACGGTCGACGTATGCGTTAACAACACTCCTTTTGTACCTGTCTGGGCAGTCGCTGTTGGCATTTAGGCACATTCCTATGTTCGTTTCCTAAGTGTAGACTGCAGTGTGGAAACCTCCGCTCTTTTCCATGACTGTTACATCTAGAAAGGGCAGCTTCCCATCCTTTTCCATCTCGTAAGTGAAACGCAGCACGGAACTCTGCTCAAATGCCTTCTTCAGCTCCTGCAGATGTCTGACATCAGGTACCTGTGTGAAAATGTCGTCAACATACCTGCAGTATATGGCCGGTTTCAAGTTCATGTCGACTAAGACTTTTTGCTCGATGGTACCCATGTAGAAGTTTGCAAACAGGACACCTAGGGGAGAACCCATGGCGACCCCATCTACTTGCTTATACATGTGTCCATCCGGGCTCAAGAAGGGTGCCTCTTTAGTACAAGCTTGGAGTAGTTTCCTCAGAATATTTTCTGGTATGTCAAGAGGAGTACAGGCTGGATCACGATACACTCTGTCGGCTATCATCCCGATTGTCTCGTCCACAGGTACGTTGGTAAACAGCGATTCTACGTCCAACGAGGATCTTATCCCTGCGGCCCGTGTGCCCCGCAGTAAGTCAACAAATTCCTTTGGAGACTTCAGGCTGAAGGCGCAGGGAACATAAGGAGTCAGCAGGCCGTTGAGTCGCTTCGCCAGTCTGTACGTGGGTGTGGGTATCTGGCTAATGATTGGCCGAAGTGGGTTTCCAGGCTTTTGTTGCAATTTTTTGCAATTTTTGATTTACCTCCAACAGTGAAAAGAAATGTACGAAAGATTGCGAAAATTCGTGTTAGAATTATTAATCTTACTTTTTCGGTCATATTTAATAATATATGTCTACCAAGCAGCAAGGAATCAAGCCTTCACGATATAATATATATATATATATATATATATATATATATATATATATATATATATATATATATATATATATATATATATATATATATATATATATATATGTCGTACCTAGTAGCCAGAACGTCGTACTCGGCCTACTAAGCAAGGCCCAATTTGCCTAATAAGCCAAGTTTTCATGAATTAATTGTTTTTCGACTACCTAACCTACCTAACCTAACCTAACCTAACTTTTTCGGCTACCTAACCTAACCTAACCTTTAAAGATAGGTTAGGTTAGGTTAGGTAGGGTTGGTTAGGTTCGGTCATATATCTACGTTAATTTTAACTCCAATAAAAAAAATTGACCTCATACATAATGAAATAGGTAGCTTTATCATTTCATAAGAAAAAAATTAGAGAAAATATAATAATTCAGGAAAACGTGGCTTATTAGGCAAATCAGGCCTTGCATAGTAGGCCGAGAAGTGCATTCTGGCTACTAGGTACGACATATATATATATATATATATATATATATATATATATATATCGTACCTACTAGCCAGAACGCACTTCTCAGCCTACTATGCAAGGCCCGATTTGCCTAATAAGCCAAGTTTTTATGAATTAATTGTTTTTCGACTACCTAACCTACCTAACCTAACCTAACCTAACTTTTTCGGCTACCTAACCTAACCTAACCTCTAAAGATAGGTTAGGTTAGGTTAGGTAGGGTTGGTTATGTTCGGTCATATATCTACGTTAATTTTAACTCCAATAAAAAAAATTGACCTCATACACAATGAAATGGGTAGCTTTATCATTTCATTAGGAAAAAATTAGTGAAAATATATTAATTCAGAAAAACTTTTCTGGCTACTAGGTACGACATATATATATATATATATATATATATATATATATATATATATATATATATATATATATATATATATATATATATATATATATATATGTCGTACCTAGTAGCCAGAACGCACTTCTCAGCCTACTATGCAAGGCCCGATTTGCCTAATAAGCCTAGTTTTCCTGAATTAATATATTTTCTCTAATTTTGTTCTTATCAAATGATAAAGCTACGCATTTCATTATGTATGAGGTCATTTTTTTTATTGGAGTTAAAATTAACGTAGATATATGACCGAACCTAACCAACCCTACCTAACCTAACCTAACCTATCTTTATGGGTTAGGTTTGGTTAGGAAGCCGAAAAAGATAGGTTAGGTTAGGTTAGGTAGGTTAGGTAGTCGAAAAACATTAATTCATGAAAACTTGGCTTATTAGGCAAATTTGGCCTTGCATAGTAGGCTGAGAAGTGCGTTCTGGCTACTAGGTACGACATATATATATATATATATATATATATATATATATATATATATATATATATATATATATATATATATATATATATATATATATATATATATTTATATATATATATATATATATATATATATATATATATATATATATATATATATATATATATACATATGTCGTACCTAGTATCCAGAACGCACTTCTCAGCCTACTATGCAAGGCCCGATTTGCCTAATAAGCCAAGTTTTCATGAATTAATTGTTTTTCGACTACCTAACCAACCTAACCTAACCTATCCTAACATTTTTGGCTACCTAACCTAACCTAACCTATAGAGATAGGTTAGGTTAGGTTAGGTAGGGTTGGTTAGGTTCGGTCATATATCTACGTTAATTTTAACTCCAATACAAAAAAATTGACCTCATACATAATGAAATGGGTAGCTTTATCATTTCATAAGAAAGAAATTAGGGAAAATATATTAATTCAGGAAAACTTGGCTCATTAGGCAAATCGGGCCTTGCATAGTAGGCTGAGAAGTGCGTTCTGGCTACTAGGTACGACATATATATATATATATATATATATATATATATATATATATATATATATATATATATATATATATATATATATATATATATATATATATATATATATATGTCGTACCTAGTAGCCAGAACTCACTTCTGAGCCTACTATGCAAGTCCCGATTTGCCTAATAAGCCAAGTTTTCATGAATTAATATATTTTCTCTAATTTTTTTCTTATGAAATGATAAAGCAACCCATTTCATTATGTAAGAGGTCAATTTTTTTTATTGGAGTTAAAATTAACGTAGATATATGACCGAACCTAACCAACCCTACCGAGACAGACATCGACAGAAAACAAAGACTAAGTGAAACAAAAGCTAAGACATTGAGACAGATAAGAATACACTGAGAAACGACTAAGAAAATGATGTGAGAAGCTAAGATGTTGAATCTTAAAATATAATTTAGAGAGGATAAAAGAGTGAGAAAAAGGTTAGGTGCCAGGATATATAAGATTAACAGTGAAAATAGACGGTTAAAAGAGAAGGTGAACCAAAATCAAATATTTAACACAGCATGCACAGAGGAGAAAAATATATGAATTTACTTAAACCAAAAATATCTGAAAAGATAGGGTTAAGGATATTATACCCAACAAAAATGCCTAACACATGCATAAACATCACATCTTTACAAACACCTCTTGAAATGGATAAACAACTATTTGAGCAGTTAACCCCTGAAGTAAATGAAAACCAATATTTAAAATAATATCCCTGGATAATGCTTAAATACTCAATCTTTGACAAATAGCCATGTTAAACAAATATCTATATAAATGCATAAAAACCTCTCCTAAACAATACCTCTTAAAATGCATAAACTTCATTTGATCAATTAACCCGTGAAATGACTAAATACCCATATTTAACAAACATTCCTTGATAGCACTAAAATACCACATTTCAGACAAATGCCCTTAGATAATGAGTAGACTGAAATGTATGGTAGAGTGAAATCACTAAAAATAACAAGTAATGAACTTCATAAACATGCTATGCTAAACTAAAGTCTCTCTGCAAAATGTGATATTCTGCAAAAAAAAAAACACTGCAAAAAACATGTAACTGCAAAAACTAAGTCAGTCTGGTGTGAGGTATGATTTGAAACAGGAGTTGTGTTGTTGTGTTGGAATTGATTGAAGCAAAGCTTGAATTATATGGCAGTGATTGTCTTGGTAATTGTTAAAGAGTTTCTTTGATGCTCGAAGATGTCTTAGACAAATTATTTGATGCTCGAAGATGTCTTAGAAAAATTATTTGATGCTCAAAGATGTCTTAGAAAAATTATTTGATGCTCGAAGATGTCTTAGAGAACAACTTTGATGCTTGAATATGACTTAAAAAGTTTATTTGATGTTCGATGGTGACTTAAAGAATAACTTTGATGCTTGAGGATGTCTTAGAGAATAACTTTGATGTATCTGAGAATAACTTTGATGGCATGAATAGTATTCTTATTGTCTCAGAGATTACCTTTGTTGACTCTGATAATATCTTTGGTGTCTCTGAGAATAACCTTGATAGCTTAAATAGTATTTTTGATGTCCTTGAAAATAACTTTGTTAGCTCAAATATTATTTTGATGTCTTTGAGTGTGACATTGATGCATAAAAATTACATGAGAATAACTTTAATGCTTGAATGCATTTTAGAACCTTTCGTTTATGTTCAAAGGTGTCCTAGAGAATAACTTTGTGGCTTGAGGATGTCCTAGAGACCAACTCTGATGTCATGAATGGTATTCTTAATGCCTCAGAGATTACCTTTGTTGACACTGATAATAACTTTGGTGTCTCTGAGAAAAACTTTGATAGCTTGAATAGTATTTTGATGTCTCTGATTGTGACACTGACGAATAAAGATGACATGAGAATAACTTTGGTGCTCGATGAAGTATTAGCGAATAACTCTGATGTCTCTGAGAATAACTTTGATGGTGTGAATACTATTCTCAATGTTTCAGAGAGTACCTTTACTGATTCTGATAAAAACTTTGATGTCTCTGAGAATAACTTTGTTAGCTCAAATAGTATTTTTTGTCTCTGAGAATAACTTTGTTAGCTCGAATAGTATTTTTGATGTCCTTGAATGTGACATTGATGCATAAATATGATATATGAGTAACTTTAACGCATAAAGATGTATCAGAGAGTAACTGTAGTTTAGAAATGATGTTAAGATGATATACTTGACTCTTTTTAAAAGTTGAATGAAGCATAATGCTAGTTATGAAAGTGTTAAACGAAGATATAATTGACTAACGATTCATTAAAAGGAGAATAGTCGTCGTCTCCATGTCTATGAAGTTATTTTTTATAATGATTGACATCTCTTCATGTGAAATATTTATTTGTAAAAAAATAAAAATAAAAATTTGATGTGTATGATCCATTTTTTTATAATGAATATAACGTTTTACAATATTCCCTGTTTGGTTAAAATTACAAGGATTAAAATGCAGTAATAATTAATGGTTAATATTATTTCACCTTTATAATGTTTTATTTATTGCAAATTTTACTTAAATTAAATTTGTACAAACAAACACCTGTATTAAATAACCCATCCATCCATGTTTACATGGACAATTCCCTGACAAAGAATTTTGTATGTTCTGATCATGTCTTCCGAGCTCTCTCTCTCTCTACCTCTCTCTTTCTTTCTTTCTCTGTCTCTCTCCTTCTCTCAGGGAAACAGAGGTTCTGTCTGGTTTGAGGCAAAAGTAAGTGGGGGATTTAAGACTTGACTAGTGATGGACCATGATTGACAGGACTGACTGGGGGTCTTTAGCAGAAGGGTGTGGGGTGGGGGGAAGCGGGTGGTTAGACAAGCAAAGGGAATGTGTATTCCGTTCCATTACTGTCTCCATAGAGAGATGTTGTTTATGTGAGGGGTCCTACACCTTCAGGATGGAGTCCCCTTTTCAGAAGTGAGTAGGGAGGTCAGCTGTACTCTGAGGACGTATTTATCCTGCTACCAACACATCCAGTTTCTGTAGTAGTAGTAGGCATCCTTCTCGGGAGACTATGGAGTTGTGCCCTAGTTGTCAATCCTGGTACAGCGTCTGGTGTGACTGTTGAGGCCAATCCGAGAGTGGCAGTCCATCCCACACTGAGCACAAACGAAGTCCGATTCTGGTCTGTCGTCCTGGCTATCGGCTTTCCTTTCGATTGATTACTATGGTCGTCTGAGTGAAACGTGAGTGGTATAATTAGCGGGTGTCTTTGTGACAAGTTTATGTTGCTATTCTCACTGTGTGATTATTGTGTTGTGGTATCAAGGGAAATCTTGTTATTGGCTAGTATTGGTAAGAAATAATTATATTATTATTTATTGAAGAGTGAAATATCGTAATTAACGTAACTCATTGATTGATAACTATCTGAGGGACTGAGCATAATTAACGTAATTTTGATAAATTGATTGTATTTTGATTGTTGACTGTGTGACAGAGTGTCATTAACGTAAATTATCTTTGACTGTTGTGTTGTTGTTTAATGTCTTGGTGACATGGCTAGAGCAAAGTGATTTACTATTGTATTATGGTGACTGTCTTGGTGACAGTGCTCTTTGTCTTATTTACGTGTGTGCAATTTTTTTGGTGCTGGGGAAGTGTTTTAAGACTGCCAGTGCATGTGCAGTATTGACCAAAAGTGTTCACATAATGTTCAGGTTAGTTCATGAACTAACCAAGCGTCGAGACTGTAGTCTCTTTTGCACCGGTAGAGTGGTGGGTCTGGCAAAGGGTGTTTGACAGTTGTTGAAGTGACACTCTTAACCCTGGAAACACAAACCGTAACTGTCTATATTTTCCGTTTGTTACAACTTGTAATAAAGTTGTTATATCTTGGCTTAACGTGTCTATGACGTATTAGAACGTTGTTACAACTTGCTATATTGATTGTTATAACTGGTTAAGAGGTGTTAAAAATTGTTCGAACGTTGTATCAACGTCGTAGTTTTGGTGTGTGTTTGGCGGAAGTGACGTAAAGAATGTGGGTCACTGTTATTTAGTAAGTTAATTGTAGAATAAATCTATTTTTGTTAATACACATGCCCTTAATGTCATTCTTCATTCTGCAGTGATTCCCCCCCCCCCCCATTATTCACTTGCAACTATGTCAATGATTTAATTTGACTCAGGTTCTAGCCCAATAGACTCAAAACAATAAATTAAAATTTGGTGTGAGAATCCATTGTCTACCTACTAGATTTGCTTGCAAGCAAGTTGCAGAGAGAATGATCCAATTGAGCAAGGCTGGTATTGCTTCTGGAATTTGAACTCCTTCCTTCATTCCTGGCCTTCCTCTCCACCTGAAATACTTAGACCTTTGCGTTTTGCTCACGCCACTGGAGTGTATTCTATTGTTTATCTAAGGCAAATATTCGAATTTACATCACCTTAACCAGTACTAATCTCACATTCTGACATTCAGCGCGGTGCTTGACTTGTGGGGCAAAATTGTTCATTACTCATCTGACACCCAAGGATGGGATAAGAAGTGTATAAGAATAAAAGGAAAAATCCTTAGTCGCACATTCACTGACTATGGATGTAAAGGGGACACTCACACCTCTGCGTGGTTGCAGTGACCCTGGTAGTATACTCTCACACATGGTTGAAACACATTTAATGTCAATTTGTGTTCTTGGTGTAGTGCATTTGACCAGGTCATCCGCCACTTGGTTGAGCATTATTCCAACATGAGATGGAATCCACATGAATTTCACTTTGTGACCCTTCAGCTGTATCTCATTTATCCTTTCCTTACAATCGTCAACTATAGACATAAGATCGGATTTATAGTGTTTATGGAATCAAGTGATCCTCGCCTATCGACATATACAAAAACATATTTTTCGTCTCTTTTATTTTTGCAATTATATTCCTGCGTGGGGCCCTAAGCCTCTGACTGGCCCACTAAGTGTTGCTTGTTTCTGTTTTACTTGGGCAGAGTATGAGTATTTATGATTCGCATGGTCACTTTTTTTGTCCTGTGTGTTTAACTTCTTCTGGTCTGTTGACTCTAAGTTGAAATCTTAATGGGTTTGTAACTCTGCACTGTGTTAGATAATGTTCCAGTGGTCTAGTTTTCGTCTTGACATACTTCCTCCAAACCAGCTAGAATGACCTGCAGTTCAAGTTGTGTAGATAAAATATAATTACTAAGTCGAAGTTCAATTTTCCTTTCCACGGTTCCAAAATCAGTATATTCCCTTATTAGGACTCCACACCCTGCCCTGCCATTTTCCCCCACTGATCCGTCACAATATAAATGTAAACAATTACCTTTTGGTAACCGAGGTATCATACTTCCACACAAACTCCGTAATTGTCCCATATTACGCTGATTCTTTTCACCCTGAGGTGTACAATTTCTACTTCTATTGTATGTACTTTCCTCATAAAATAATATCTCTCTAAATCACTCTTCCTACAAAAAGCACACCTCATAAAATATTTTTTCCAAAAGCACATCTCACAAAATGACAACTCTCAAAAAAATTCTTCTCACAAAAATTGATTTCACAAAAAATCTCACAAAAACCACAACTCTCACAAACACCACAATTCTCACAAGAAATATAACCTCAACTCTCAAGAATTACTCTAAAAAAACACAATAAAACAAGCACATCTCCAAAAATATCTCACAAAATACATATCTTACAAAAACACATCTCGCACATAAAAATATTTCTCGAGGAAACGTTTTTCAAAATAAGACATCTAACAAAAAAGCACATATCACAAAATCACAACTCTCTAAAACACTCTTCTCACAAAAACCATATCACACAAAATCACATATCTCAAATATAACACACACATATCTCAAATATAACACACATCTCCCAAATATAGCAAGCATCTCTCAAATATAACTCACATCTATCAAATATAACACACATCTCCCAAATATATCACGCATCTCTCAAATATAACTCACATCTATCATATATTACACACATCTCCCAAATATAACACACAGCTCACAAAAAAAACAACTCTTATAAAAGGAACACAACTCACAAAAAGCACTTCTCACACATAATATATGAGAAAAAATAACTTCCCACAAAAAGCACATCTCAAAAAAAAATATCTCACAAAAACATATATTTCTCACAGGTAATACAACTCTCACCAAAGCCACATCTCAAAACCATATATCAGAAAACATAATTCTCAAAATCACTCCTATCATGAAAATATCTTCTCACACAACACATATGATAAATTACACATTAAAACTAATAATTATACAATTAGAAAGCTACCAAACTTTTTCTGTAACTATTTTTTTTTTAACTTTTTCTGTAAAAAACTTTTTCCGATTCAAACATTCCAAATTTGTATGTAACAAACTTTTTTATAAGAAACATTCAAAACTTGTTTTAACTAACATTTTTGTAGAAAAAGTTGTACTGTACTTTGTGAGATAAATCTTTATAACTTAAATGTCAAATAGTTTTCTGTAGAACAAAAGCATCAGTTTCTACAACTTTAAACGTCATTTTCTCTAAACAAACTTTAAACTGTAGCCATCTCATTCTTCACACACGACCTCATCTTCCACGAAGTTACACATTTTTGGGGTAAAATCTAAATCAGATACCTGTCTTAATATGACAGTGTCAGACCACGGAGGAAGAATTGAAACAGGAATTTCCTTAAGAACTTTCGTATTTAATAATATATTTTTAGAAGGGTCTTAAGGAATCATAATGCGATATATTCAGTGTAGTTCAATGCCGACCAAACTTTTTTTGACTAGTTGTATATGAAAAGGGCTGCAGTTGTTTCAAGTATCAGTATTGCAGCCTAAATAGCAAGGGAGATTTTTTTTCAACGAATTTGACACATTTTCAAATCGAAACTACAACCACAAGTTTCGAATTAAATAAATTCTATGACACTTTTCTATCACATTAGCATATAATAAAAGGATCTGTCTAAGCGGATTTTTTAAAATATGCTTAGTTTTACTAATACAAATAGTCAAAGTTCCATAAAAAAATATGCAAATATATCATGGTTTATTACTATTATAAAATAAAAATATGAACATAGGAAAGAAAGCTTGAAACATATTTGTAGAAACATAAACTCTACATATAAGGTATAAGTTTCATGTAAATTTAATAAAAAATGACAAAGTTATAGGAACTTTTATGTTACTTGAAAATAAATAAGTAAAAAATAAGGAATAAGGTGCTGCCATCTGTGGCTGAAGTTGACATCAACCAATTTGCTCCAAAACTAGCACCCTTACAGATAGGCTTACGTGCAGGAAGCTGTATAAGTTTCATGGAAATAATCCGATAAACAAATAATAAAAAATGTAAAAACAAAAAATCATTTTTTTTAACTAAATTTTTTTTAGTGTAAAACTAATTATTAAATATTTTTATTATATGCTATTGTGATACCTGAATGTCATAGACATGATTTCAGTTGACACTTGAGTTTGATGTTAATTTCTTACCATTTTGGAAGTTTCTGACACAATTCAATATTTTTTTCTCCCTTCCTATTTATACTACGATGATGAGACTTGAACCAGATGAAACCCTTTTTTATATACAACTCGTTGAAAAAGTTTGAATGAAATCGAACTAGTTTTCATTTATTGTATATTTTTGCATTATGCCGCCTTAATATGTTTACGTCCCTGAATCAAATAAAATTACTTTGCAGGTTTCGTGTGCACTTATTCTCTTAGCGCAAATATGAGTTAAGCAATAGGTTTCAACTTTAAACTTTTATCTTTCTCAAGTTCTCAGTACGTATTTCGTTTTATATTCATCGTAGTTTTAATAATAAAGTTACCAAACAGTAAGACATCAATTCCACATTCAATATATTGTCTATGGAAACACACATATTTGCACTTGCTCCAGAAGGTGTTGATCCAATATCAGACCATGATATTGGATCAACAAAGAATTATTTTAGATGTTAGGTTTCCAACACATAAGGTTTCCAAAGCATGGTAAGTTTATTCTTTACAGTATATCCTTGCAAACTTTACGTGTATTTTCACCAGTTCCAGAAGGCATGGATGTTTCCAATAACATTCCGTACTAACAAAAGTTCATTTAGTTGTACAGTTTCTGACATCTGGATCTTGTGCCAGTCAATCTCTGTAATATCATACCAAACTTTCCTAACTTTCCACATAAGCCAGGTTATGGTATATTGTTAAAGTACGAAAATTAGAGCTAGAAAATTTCACCAATGTCTATATTTTACATACGTTATTAGACCTTCCGGTTCAAACCTGCCGAAAAGCACAGCAGATATTCTGAAAAAAATATCTAGTTTGTCTCTAATTTGCAAGATAATATTCATTTCAGATATTATCTCAAATTTTTTCTCTCAAATTTCAGAAAGCACCATATTTTCCTTGTAATTATTATAAAAAAATAGACATTCCCTCTGAATCATCAAAACTATCGCCTCCAATTTAACCTGTCTCCCATTATGCGTTTAGATTTGCCTTTTCCTAATAGGTCATCCATTTATGTGTCCCCCACTCAAACCTTTGTGCTATGAAAATTTTTTTTTTTATTTGGGAAGTCTGCAGTTTACATCCTGCTGATATTTCCTACCAATAGATTTTAGCTATTTTTGTATTTTTCCATTGCACACTGTTAATTGAAAGTGATCTCCAATTTTATGAAGAACAATGACCTTCGTATGCAGAATCAACAAATTTAGAGCAAGAAGATTTATTTATTTTACATTTATTTAACCATTATGGCAACATTGTGGACGCATTACAACTAAATCAAAATGCAGATGTGGAGTACACAGACTTTGCAAAGACATTTGATAAATGTGACCAGGAGTGATAGCCTATAAAAATTAAATTCATAGGAATTAAAAGAAAAGTAGGACGATGGATATTCAATTTCCTGTTAAACAGAATGCAACGAGTGACAGTCAATTAAACAAAATCATGCCTTGCAAAGTGAAAAGCTCTGTACCTCAGGGCATAATCCTTGTTCCACTGCTATTTCTTATTCTCATATCAGACAGACAAAAATACAAATCACAGTATTGTGCCATTTTTTGCAGATTACAAAAATCAGCATGCAAATTACTTCTGTAGAAGACATTGAATAAGACATTAATAAAATTTTCGATTGGGTAGCACAAAATATAAAGATGTTTAACATTCCAGGTTCTTAGGTATGTTCTTAACCAAATATGCTTAACCAAGCCAAACTTAACTTAACCATGCTTGATCACATATGGTGTCAACAGGAAAAATGATTGGAGGGACTATGAGAAACTTAGTCCAGGATTACCAACATAATGCTCATATTATTAAAATGCATTATGCTGTCTTGCCATGAGTATTGCACGATACTCATTTATCAATTCAGAGCAGGAGATATTTATGAAATAGAGGATAAATAGAACAAATATATATGGCGCAAATAGACATGATAAAGCACCTCAATTATAGGAACTGTTTTAAAGTGATCAAAATTTACTTTCTGGATAGGACACAAGTGAGGTATCATATGGAAAATACTGAAATCCAAAGTCCCAAATTTACACAATAATAAAGCACCATACTGGAGCAAACGATATTGTAGAAAATCTTGAATACAGCCAATAAACATTATACGTGCCATAAGCACAATCAGTGAACATTGAATTACCATCAAAGGTCCACGACTATTCAGTATCCTACTAGCCTGGTTAGGAAATAATGCTGGAACAAAATTGTACTTCAATAAAAAATAAATAATTTCCTGAAAGAAGTTCTGGACAACTGGCTTGTAGTAGAAATGTGGGTCTACAAGCCACTCCAACCAACAGTCTGTTAGATCAGTGTCTCACCAGTCAAACCTGGCCCCAAGCCGGGCTTCAGGAGTACGAGAACTCACTGAACCCCTTCCAAGTACCTAACTGTCGAAGCCATAAATTTCTGAACAGTGATCCAGTTTAAATAACAAATGGAAATTATCTTCAAGAAGAAAATCAAATTAAAGACGTTATTCATAAATGGTTGGACATTTGTAATAAGGGAAGTTTACAAAAAAAAAATGCAATGTAATAATTACTTGAATCAAAATAACAGCATATTACTTAAACAGTGACATTATCAAAACCAAAAGCTTAATCTGTAATAAGTTATAAAAATCTTTTCAATACTGGCTGTACAAAACAGGTGTATAGCAACGTAAATAAAATTTAAATTTTAGGCATAAAGTTTGAGACATTTAGTTAAGAAAATGAAACCTTTTACTGTCTACCAGCTCCTTATTACATGATAAATCATTCTTTTTGATAAACATGTAACCACAAGTTTAATGTATATATCATGCCTTTTGGGTAACATTTCAAGTAAGTAAGATTTGGTAATATATAAATAAATATTAAATTGGTGATTTTTTCTTCAGAAAAGCGGGAAACCGAAACTCTTCATGCAATTAAGGCAGTAATGGAAACAGGATCAGACCCTCGATGCTCCGTTTTCTGTGTTGCTGATGGTCACCCTGATTCTTCCTTTGTCTTGAGGGTACGCAATAATACTAAGTCATAATCTTCTGTTGTTGTAAAAAAGGTATAAAATTATTATATTTCAATCCTATTGAAACTAATTATTTTTACAGGATTTTATGAAATCCTGGGCTTCCGGTGGTGTGTCCTTGTTCGAGGTGCCAGTGGATGGCTTGGACCCTAACATGACACAGATTCAGTTCTCTCTGGTGGTCTACAAGGCTCGACAGGTGTGTTACTCCCACATTTTTGTTAACATGGATACGTTACTCCTACGTGTCTACTGGTGTATTGCGTATGTGCGTAGATCACTCTCACATTAACTGACGCACGTAGGTCACTCTCACATTAACTGACGCACGTAGGTCACTCTCACATTAACTGACGCACGTAGGTCACTCTCAAATTACCGCTTGTAGTAGTCAGTTAGTCTCACATTACAGCTGATGCAGGGTAGAAACTCTCACTTATATTTGTAGTGTTTCGTGGTGTTGTGGCTGATGGCAGGCGTAAAACCATTATTTGGTTGTCTTTCAATGATACTTGCTCTGGTACATGACTAGTGAACTAAGCATAGTGGGCGTCCTGCTCTTCCTGTTTACATAGTGCATGAAATGCAGTGATGAATTCATTTTGACGTCTTTCTGAACATGACAATACTTTCCTATTCTATGGAAAGAATGAATTCAGGATGACCAGCATGCTTGTTACACAAAACAAGATAAACTGTTGACAAATTGTAAGCAATGACACATAATAATCTACTGGCATATAATAATAATAATAATAATAATAATAATAATAATAATAATAATAATAATAATAATAATAATAATAATAATAATAATAATAATAATAATAATAATAATAATTTATTTAGGAATATTACATACATAGTTGCAGAGTTACAGTACAAACATTCTGTTTGATTTAAAGAAAGAGGTAGTTCATACAATACCTAAAGCCACTAGTACGCATAGCGTTTCGGGCAATGCTGTATATGATGTGTTATTGACATATAGTATACTTTTCGATGTAATTCTTTTCATTCATTAATGACACATTCAATAATAATGTTATATTGTTTATAACACACGAGTAATCAGTAAAGCGCCCCTACGTTTCCAATTACATTTCGGACGCATTTTTAGATATAAAAACATTATTTGATGGATTACAATCTGTATATAGGTCTTGCTGCTGTTGATATAGATTCTGTTACTAGGGAGTAAAACCCCCGTTCACCAGGGGCTATAGTGAACCCGTAATATATATATTATGAAATATTCCCAGATATATATAGATATTTCCCCCGTCCCCGTCTAATCGGTTTCTCCTTGAGAAGTAATATGAATCTTATAATCTTTTATTCTGCTGACTGTTTCCTATTTTTAACATTCATCCCCGTTTTGGTTAGTGCATTATTATCTTGTGTTTCTGTGCACACATGACCACTTAACTCATATGATTGTTCTTGACACTACTGCTATTTGTGTATTACATTTTAAGGGTGTCGTTATAGTTTTTCGGTCCCTGTTATTTTTTACCAGTCTGTACCAAAACACTATTGCCTCCATTCTGAGAATCCTTTCCAATTAAACCATAATTTAACAGTTAAAACAAAGAAAAGACTCCAAAACACCAAGTCAGCTACAGATTCCAACGAAATGGCAAAAGTAGAAACCCTATTCTTATATTGGTTTAGGTAATCCTAAGCATATTCTCATATTCTTTCTGTAGAAGTAAGTAATTATCAAATGAAGGCGCCAAACCGGGAAGGCTATGTAGCATCATCAAATGTGTGGAATAATCAGAGGGTGCTAAATATCACCAAGGATGCCAATATGAGAACAGAAACGCATAAGGCGAACGATATCAAAAGTGTCCAATTCTCCAAGAATTCCATAAAGGGACGGTCGGAAAGCAAGACACACACTCGTCCTGGAAGTCTGGACATTGAACAAGGATAAGCACGACTGTAAGAGGGACATTGCAATTTGGGCCAAAGGTAGTAGGGCGGCGCTCCATTAAGTGACCGTGAGTTAAGCGTGTATGGCCAATATGCAACATCGCCAGAGCCGTTTTCCATCGCCGGCTACGATGGTAGGAGGGCGGCCATGAGGACACACTACTCTTAAGAGTATGCAGTGTGTTACCAGTAACAGAAGACCAACAATCCTGCCAACGGGTAAAGATGGAGGAATAAATAACCAGGAAAAGGTCAGAATAAGAATACCTTTACGTGAGATGGGACAAGAGCGGACAGTTTCCTTACAGGCAGCACCCGCACGCTCATTTAAAGAGACACCAATATGGCTGAGAACCGAACAAAACTCGACCGACTTAACTTACTGGAAATAAGAAACAGCCAATGCTGAATCTCGACAATCAATGGATGGGCCGGAGTAAAGGACCCGAGAGCCATGAGTGCACTACGAGAGTCAACGACAACAACAAAGGAAGATTGACAACGAGAAAGCAGGAGACCTAGCGCATAGCAAATAGCATAAAGTTATGCTGTGAGGATGCTAGTCTCTGAAGGCACTGCTGAGGTTCTATTGGTACCTACAATGCAGCTCTTTTATATATATATATATATATATATATATATATATATATATATATATATATATATATATATATATATATATATATATATATATATATATATATATAAATATATATGCGAACAAGCCTGAATGGTCCCCAGGACAATATGCAACTGAAAACTCACACCCCAGAAGTGACTCGAACCCATACTCCCAGGAGCCACGCAACTGGTATGTACAAGACGCCTTAATCCACTTGACCATCACGACCGGACAAAATGAGGTGATAGCCGAGGCTATTTGAACCACCCCACCGCCGGCACTCGGATAGTAATCTTGGGCATAGCATTTTACCAAATCACCTCATTCTTTGGGGCACACGTGAGGAACACAAATGCGAACAAGCCTGAATGGTCCCCAGGACAATATGCAACTGAAAACTCACACCCCAGAAGTGACTCGAACCCATACTCCCAGGAGCCACGCAACTGGTATGTACAAGACGCCTTAATCCACTTGACCATCACGACCGGACAAAATGAGGTGATAGCCGAGGCTATTTGAACCACCCTACCGCCGGCACTCGGATAGTAATCTTGGGCATAGCATTTTACCAAATCACCTCATTCTTTGGGGCACACGTGAGGAACACAAATGCGAACAAGCCTGAATGGTCCCCAGGACAATATGCAACTGAAAACTCACACCCCAGAAGTGACTCGAACCCATACTCCCAGGAGCCACGCAACTGGTATGTACAAGACGCCTTAATCCACTTGACCATCACGACCGGACAAAATGAGGTGATAGCCGAGGCTATTTGAACCACCCCACCGCCGGCACTCGGATAGTAATCTTGGGCATAGCATTTTACCAAATCACCTCATTCTTTGGGGCACACGTGAGGAACACAAATGCGAACAAGCCTGAATGGTCCCCAGGACAATATGCAACTGAAAGAATGAGGTGATTTGGTAAAATGCTATGCCCAAGATTACTATCCGAGTGCCGGCGGTGGGGTGGTTCAAATAGCATCGGCTATCACCTCATTTTGTCCGGTCGTGATGGTCAAGTGGATTAAGGCGTCTTGTACATACCAGTTGCGTGGCTCCTGGGAGTATGGGTTCGAGTCACTTCTGGGGTGTGAGTTTTCAGTTGCATATTGTCCTGGGGACCATTCAGGCTTGTTCGCATTTGTGTTCCTCACGTGTGCCCCAAAGAATGAGGTGATTTGGTAAAATGCTATGCCCAAGATTACTATCCGAGTGCCGGCGGTGGGGTGGTTCAAATAGCCTCGGCTATCACCTCACTTTGTCCGGTCGTGATGGTCAAGTGGATTAAGGCGTCTTGTACATACCAGTTGCGTGGCTCCTGGGAGTATGGGTTCGAGTCACTTCTGGGGTGTGAGTTTTCAGTTGCATATTGTCCTGGGGACCATTCAGGCTTGTTCGCATTTGTGTTCCTCACGTGTGCCCCAAAGAATGAGGTGATTTGGTAAAATGCTATGCCCAAGATTACTATCCGAGTGCCGGCGGTGGGGTGGTTCAAATAGCCTCGGCTATCACCTCACTTTGTCCGGTCGTGATGGTCAAGTGGATTAAGGCGTCTTGTACATACCAGTTGCGTGGCTCCTGGGAGTATGGGTTCGAGTCACTTCTGGGGTGTGAGTTTTCAGTTGCATATTGTCCTGGGGACCATTCAGGCTTGTTCGCATTTGTGTTCCTCACGTGTGCCCCAAAGAATGAGGTGATTTGGTAAAATGCTATGCCCAAGATTACTATCCGAGTGCCGGCGGTGGGGTGGTTCAAATAGCCTCGGCTATCACCTCACTTTGTCCGGTCGTGATGGTCAAGTGGATTAAGGCGTCTTGTACATACCAGTTGCGTGGCTCCTGGGAGTATGGGTTCGAGTCACTTCTGGGGTGTGAGTTTTCAGTTGCATATTGTCCTGGGGACCATTCAGGCTTGTTCGCATTTGTGTTCCTCACGTGTGCCCCAAAGAATGAGGTGATTTGGTAAAATGCTATGCCCAAGATTACTATCCGAGTGCCGGCGGTGGGGTGGTTCAAATAGCCTCGGCTATCACCTCATTTTGTCCGGTCGTGATGGTCAAGTGGATTAAGGCGTCTTGTACATACCAGTTGCGTGGCTCCTGGGAGTATGGGTTCGAGTCACTTCTGGGGTGTGAGTTTTCAGTTGCATATTGTCCTGGGGACCATTCAGGCTTGTTCGCATATGTGTTCCTCACGTGTGCCCCAAAGAATGAGGTGATTTGGTAAAATGCTATGCCCAAGATTACTATCCGAGTGCCGGCGGTGGGGTGGTTCAAATAGCCTCGGCTATCACCTCATTTTGTCCGGTCGTGATGGTCAAGTGGATTAAGGCATCTTGTACATACCAGTTGCGTGGCTCCTGGGAGTATGGGTTCGAGTCACTTCTGGGGTGTGAGTTTTCAGTTGCATATTGTCCTGGGGACCATTCAGGCTTGTTCGCATTTGTGTTCCTCACGTGTGCCCCAAAGAATGAGGTGATTTGGTAAAATGCTATGCCCAAGATTACTATCCGAGTGCCGGCGGTGGGGTGGTTCAAATAGCCTCGGCTATCACCTCATTTTGTCCGGTCGTGATGGTCAAGTGGATTAAGGCGTCTTGTACATACCAGTTGCGTGGCTCCTGGGAGTATGGGTTCGAGTCACTTCTGGGGTGTGAGTTTTCAGTTGCATATTGTCCTGGGGACCATTCAGGCTTGTTCGCATTTGTGTTCCTCACGTGTGGCCCAAAGAATGAGGTGATTTGGTAAAATGCTATGCCCAAGATTACTATCCGAGTGCCGGCGGTGGGGTGGTTCAAATAGCCTCGGCTATCACCTCATTTTGTCCGGTCGTGATGGTCAAGCGGATTAAGGCGTCTTGTACATACCAGTTGCGTGGCTCCTGGGAGTATGGGTTCGAGTCACTTCTGGGGTGTGAGTTTTCAGTTGCATATTGTCCTGGGGACCATTCAGGCTTGTTCGCATTTGTGTTCCTCACGTGTGCCCCAAAGAATGAGGTGATTTGGTAAAATGCTATGCCCAAGATTACTATCCGAGTGCCGGCGGTGGGGTGGTTCAAATAGCCTCGGCTATCACCTCATTTTGTCCGGTCGTGATGGTCAAGTGGATTAAGGCGTCTTGTACATACCAGTTGCGTGGCTCCTGGGAGTATGGGTTCGAGTCACTTCTGGGGTGTGAGTTTTCAGTTGCATATTGTCCTGGGGACCATTCAGGCTTGTTCGCATTTGTGTTCCTCACGTGTGCCCCAAAGAATGAGGTGATTTGGTAAAATGCTATGCCCAAGATTACTATCCGAGTGCCGGTGGTGGGGTGGTTCAAATAGCCTCGGCTATCACCTCATTTTGTCCGGTCGTGATGGTCAAGTGGATTAAGGCGTCTTGTACATACCAGTTGCGTGGCTCCTGGGAGTATGGGTTCGAGTCACTTCTGGGGTGTGAGTTTTCAGTTGCATATTGTCCTGGGGACCATTCAGGCTTGTTCGCATTTGTGTTCCTCACGTGTGCCCCAAAGAATGAGGTGATTTGGTAAAATGCTATGCCCAAGATTACTATCCGAGTGCCGGCGGTGGGGTGGTTCAAATAGCCTCGGCTATCACCTCACTTTGTCCGGTCGTGATGGTCAAGTGGATTAAGGCGTCTTGTACATACCAGTTGCGTGGCTCCTGGGAGTATGGGTTCGAGTCACTTCTGGGGTGTGAGTTTTCAGTTGCATATTGTCCTGGGGACCATTCAGGCTTGTTCGCATTTGTGTTCCTCACGTGTGCCCCAAAGAATGAGGTGATTTGGTAAAATGCTATGCCCAAGATTACTATCCGAGTGCCGGCGGTGGGGTGGTTCAAATAGCCTCGGCTATCACCTCATTTTGTCCGGTCGTGATGGTCAAGTGGATTAAGGCGTCTTGTACATACCAGTTGCGTGGCTCCTGGGAGTATGGGTTCGAGTCACTTCTGGGGTGTGAGTTTTCAGTTGCATATTGTCCTGGGGACCATTCAGGCTTGTTCGCATTTGTGTTCCTCACGTGTGCCCCAAAGAATGAGGTGATTTGGTAAAATGCTATGCCCAAGATTACTATCCGAGTGCCGGCGGTGGGGTGGTTCAAATAGCCTCGGCTATCACCTCACTTTGTCCGGTCGTGATGGTCAAGTGGATTAAGGCGTCTTGTACATACCAGTTGCGTGGCTCCTGGGAGTATGGGTTCGAGTCACTTCTGGGGTGTGAGTTTTCAGTTGCATATTGTCCTGGGGACCATTCAGGCTTGTTCGCATTTGTGTTCCTCACGTGTGCCCCAAAGAATGAGGTGATTTGGTAAAATGCTATGCCCAAGATTACTATCCGAGTGCCGGCGGTGGGGTGGTTCAAATAGCCTCGGCTATCACCTCACTTTGTCCGGTCGTGATGGTCAAGTGGATTAAGGCGTCTTGTACATACCAGTTGCGTGGCTCCTGGGAGTATGGGTTCGAGTCACTTCTGGGGTGTGAGTTTTCAGTTGCATATTGTCCTGGGGACCATTCAGGCTTGTTCGCATTTGTGTTCCTCACGTGTGCCCCAAAGAATGAGGTGATTTGGTAAAATGCTATGCCCAAGATTACTATCCGAGTGCCGGCGGTGGGGTGGTTCAAATAGCCTCGGCTATCACCTCATTTTGTCCGGTCGTGATGGTCAAGTGGATTAAGGCGTCTTGTACATACCAGTTGCGTGGCTCCTGGGAGTATGGGTTCGAGTCACTTCTGGGGTGTGAGTTTTCAGTTGCATATTGTCCTGGGGACCATTCAGGCTTGTTCGCATTTGTGTTCCTCACGTGTGCCCCAAAGAATGAGGTGATTTGGTAAAATGCTATGCCCAAGATTACTATCCGAGTGCCGGCGGTGGGGTGGTTCAAATAGCCTCGGCTATCACCTCACTTTGTCCGGTCGTGATGGTCAAGTGGATTAAGGCGTCTTGTACATACCAGTTGCGTGGCTCCTGGGAGTATGGGTTCGAGTCACTTCAGGGGTGTGAGTTTTCAGTTGCATATTGTCCTGGGGACCATTCAGGCTTGTTCGCATTTTTGTTCCTCACGTGTGCCCCAAAGAATGAGGTGATTTGGTAAAATGCTATGCCCAAGATTACTATCCGAGTGCCGGCGGTGGGGTGGTTCAAATAGCCTCGGCTATCACCTCATTTTGTCCGGTCGTGATGGTCAAGTGGATTAAGGCGTCTTGTACATACCAGTTGCGTGGCTCCTGGGAGTATGGGTTCGAGTCACTTCTGGGGTGTGAGTTTTCAGTTGCATATTGTCCTGGGGACCATTCAGGCTTGTTCGCATATGTGTTCCTCACGTGTGCCCCAAAGAATGAGGTGATTTGGTAAAATGCTATGCCCAAGATTACTATCCGAGTGCCGGCGGTGGGGTGGTTCAAATAGCCTCGGCTATCACCTCATTTTGTCCGGTCGTGATGGTCAAGTGGATTAAGGCATCTTGTACATACCAGTTGCGTGGCTCCTGGGAGTATGGGTTCGAGTCACTTCTGGGGTGTGAGTTTTCAGTTGCATATTGTCCTGGGGACCATTCAGGCTTGTTCGCATTTGTGTTCCTCACGTGTGCCCCAAAGAATGAGGTGATTTGGTAAAATGCTATGCCCAAGATTACTATCCGAGTGCCGGCGGTGGGGTGGTTCAAATAGCCTCGGCTATCACCTCATTTTGTCCGGTCGTGATGGTCAAGTGGATTAAGGCGTCTTGTACATACCAGTTGCGTGGCTCCTGGGAGTATGGGTTCGAGTCACTTCTGGGGTGTGAGTTTTCAGTTGCATATTGTCCTGGGGACCATTCAGGCTTGTTCGCATTTGTGTTCCTCACGTGTGCCCCAAAGAATGAGGTGATTTGGTAAAATGCTATGCCCAAGATTACTATCCGAGTGCCGGCGGTGGGGTGGTTCAAATAGCCTCGGCTATCACCTCATTTTGTCCGGTCGTGATGGTCAAGTGGATTAAGGCGTCTTGTACATACCAGTTGCGTGGCTCCTGGGAGTATGGGTTCGAGTCACTTCTGGGGTGTGAGTTTTCAGTTGCATATTGTCCTGGGGACCATTCAGGCTTGTACGCATTTGTGTTCCTCACGTGTGCCCCAAAGAATGAGGTGATTTGGTAAAATGCTATGCCCAAGATTACTATCCGAGTGCCGGCGGTGGGGTGGTTCAAATAGCCTCGGCTATCACCTCATTTTGTCTGGTCGTGATGGTCAAGTGGATTAAGGCGTCTTGTACATACCAGTTGCGTGGCTCCTGGGAGTATGGGTTCGAGTCACTTCTGGGGTGTGAGTTTTCAGTTGCATATTGTCCTGGGGACCATTCAGGCTTGTTCGCATTTGTGTTCCTCACGTGTGCCCCAAAGAATGAGGTGATTTGGTAAAATGCTATGCCCAAGATTACTATCCGAGTGCCGGCGGTGGGGTGGTTCAAATAGCCTCGGCTATCACCTCATTTTGTCCGGTCGTGATGGTCAAGTGGATTAAGGCGTCTTGTACATACCAGTTGCGTGGCTCCTGGGAGTATGGGTTCGAGTCACTTCTGGGGTGTGAGTTTTCAGTTGCATATTGTCCTGGGGACCATTCAGGCTTGTTCGCATTTGTGTTCCTCACGTGTGCCCCAAAGAATGAGGTGATTTGGTAAAATGCTATGCCCAAGATTACTATCCGAGTGCCGGCGGTGGGGTGGTTCAAATAGCCTCGGCTATCACCTCACTTTGTCCGGTCGTGATGGTCAAGTGGATTAAGGCGTCTTGTACATACCAGTTGCGTGGCTCCTGGGAGTATGGGTTCGAGTCACTTCTGGGGTGTGAGTTTTCAGTTGCATATTGTCCTGGGGACCATTCAGGCTTGTTCGCATTTGTGTTCCTCACGTGTGCCCCAAAGAATGAGGTGATTTGGTAAAATGCTATGCCCAAGATTACTATCCGAGTGCCGGCGGTGGGGTGGTTCAAATAGCCTCGGCTATCACCTCATTTTGTCCGGTCGTGATGGTCAAGTGGATTAAGGCGTCTTGTACATACCAGTTGCGTGGCTCCTGGGAGTATGGGTTCGAGTCACTTCTGGGGTGTGAGTTTTCAGTTGCATATTGTCCTGGGGACCATTCAGGCTTGTTCGCATTTGTGTTCCTCACGTGTGCCCCAAAGAATGAGGTGATTTGGTAAAATGCTATGCCCAAGATTACTATCCGAGTGCCGGCGGTGGGGTGGTTCAAATAGCCTCGGCTATCACCTCACTTTGTCCGGTCGTGATGGTCAAGTGGATTAAGGCGTCTTGTACATACCAGTTGCGTGGCTCCTGGGAGTATGGGTTCGAGTCACTTCTGGGGTGTGAGTTTTCAGTTGCATATTGTCCTGGGGACCATTCAGGCTTGTTCGCATTTGTGTTCCTCACGTGTGCCCCAAAGAATGAGGTGATTTGGTAAAATGCTATGCCCAAGATTACTATCCGAGTGCCGGCGGTGGGGTGGTTCAAATAGCCTCGGCTATCACCTCATTTTGTCCGGTCGTGATGGTCAAGTGGATTAAGGCGTCTTGTACATACCAGTTGCGTGGCTCCTGGGAGTATGGGTTCGAGTCACTTCTGGGGTGTGAGTTTTCAGTTGCATATTGTCCTGGGGACCATTCAGGCTTGTTCGCATATGTGTTCCTCACGTGTGCCCCAAAGAATGAGGTGATTTGGTAAAATGCTATGCCCAAGATTACTATCCGAGTGCCGGCGGTGGGGTGGTTCAAATAGCCTCGGCTATCACCTCATTTTGTCCGGTCGTGATGGTCAAGTGGATTAAGGCATCTTGTACATACCAGTTGCGTGGCTCCTGGGAGTATGGGTTCGAGTCACTTCTGGGGTGTGAGTTTTCAGTTGCATATTGTCCTGGGGACCATTCAGGCTTGTTCGCATTTGTGTTCCTCACGTGTGCCCCAAAGAATGAGGTGATTTGGTAAAATGCTATGCCCAAGATTAGTATCCGAGTGCCGGCGGTGGGGTGGTTCAAATAGCCTCGGCTATCACCTCATTTTGTCCGGTCGTGATGGTCAAGTGGATTAAGGCGTCTTGTACATACCAGTTGCGTGGCTCCTGGGAGTATGGGTTCGAGTCACTTCTGGGGTGTGAGTTTTCAGTTGCATATTGTCCTGGGGACCATTCAGGCTTGTTCGCATTTGTGTTCCTCACGTGTGCCCCAAAGAATGAGGTGATTTGGTAAAATGCTATGCCCAAGATTACTATCCGAGTGCCGGCGGTGGGGTGGTTCAAATAGCCTCGGCTATCACCTCATTTTGTCCGGTCGTGATGGTCAAGTGGATTAAGGCGTCTTGTACATACCAGTTGCGTGGCTCCTGGGAGTATGGGTTCGAGTCACTTCTGGGGTGTGAGTTTTCAGTTGCATATTGTCCTGGGGACCATTCAGGCTTGTTCGCATTTGTGTTCCTCACGTGTGCCCCAAAGAATGAGGTGATTTGGTAAAATGCTATGCCCAAGATTACTATCCGAGTGCCGGCGGTGGGGTGGTTCAAATAGCCTCGGCTATCACCTCATTTTGTCCGGTCGTGATGGTCAAGTGGATTAAGGCGTCTTGTACATACCAGTTGCGTGGCTCCTGGGAGTATGGGTTCGAGTCACTTCTGGGGTGTGAGTTTTCAGTTGCATATTGTCCTGGGGACCATTCAGGCTTGTTCGCATTTGTGTTCCTCACGTGTGCCCCAAAGAATGAGGTGATTTGGTAAAATGCTATGCCCAAGATTACTATCCGAGTGCCGGCGGTGGGGTGGTTCAAATAGCCTCGGCTATCACCTCATTTTGTCCGGTCGTGATGGTCAAGTGGATTAAGGCGTCTTGTACATACCAGTTGCGTGGCTCCTGGGAGTATGGGTTCGAGTCACTTCTGGGGTGTGAGTTTTCAGTTGCATATTGTCCTGGGGACCATTCAGGCTTGTTCGCATTTGTGTTCCTCACGTGTGCCCCAAAGAATGAGGTGATTTGGTAAAATGCTATGCCCAAGATTACTATCCGAGTGCCGGCGGTGGGGTGGTTCAAATAGCCTCGGCTATCACCTCATTTTGTCCGGTCGTGATGGTCAAGTGGATTAAGGCGTCTTGTACATACCAGTTGCGTGGCTCCTGGGAGTATGGGTTCGAGTCACTTCTGGGGTGTGAGTTTTCAGTTGCATATTGTCCTGGGGACCATTCAGGCTTGTTCGCATTTGTGTTCCTCACGTGTGCCCCAAAGAATGAGGTGATTTGGTAAAATGCTATGCCCAAGATTACTATCCGAGTGCCGGCGGTGGGGTGGTTCAAATAGCCTCGGCTATCACCTCACTTTGTCCGGTCGTGATGGTCAAGTGGATTAAGGCGTCTTGTACATACCAGTTGCGTGGCTCCTGGGAGTATGGGTTCGAGTCACTTCTGGGGTGTGAGTTTTCAGTTGCATATTGTCCTGGGGACCATTCAGGCTTGTTCGCATTTGTGTTCCTCACGTGTGCCCCAAAGAATGAGGTGATTTGGTAAAATGCTATGCCCAAGATTACTATCCGAGTGCCGGCGGTGGGGTGGTTCAAATAGCCTCGGCTATCACCTCATTTTGTCCGGTCGTGATGGTCAAGTGGATTAAGGCGTCTTGTACATACCAGTTGCGTGGCTCCTGGGAGTATGGGTTCGAGTCACTTCTGGGGTGTGAGTTTTCAGTTGCATATTGTCCTGGGGACCATTCAGGCTTGTTCGCATTTGTGTTCCTCACGTGTGCCCCAAAGAATGAGGTGATTTGGTAAAATGCTATGCCCAAGATTACTATCCGAGTGCCGGCGGTGGGGTGGTTCAAATAGCCTCGGCTATCACCTCACTTTGTCCGGTCGTGATGGTCAAGTGGATTAAGGCGTCTTGTACATACCAGTTGCGTGGCTCCTGGGAGTATGGGTTCGAGTCACTTCTGGGGTGTGAGTTTTCAGTTGCATATTGTCCTGGGGACCATTCAGGCTTGTTCGCATTTGTGTTCCTCACGTGTGCCCCAAAGAATGAGGTGATTTGGTAAAATGCTATGCCCAAGATTACTATCCGAGTGCCGGCGGTGGGGTGGTTCAAATAGCTTCGGCTATCACCTCATTTTGTCCGGTCGTGATGGTCAAGTGGATTAAGGCGTCTTGTACATACCAGTTGCGTGGCTCCTGGGAGTATGGGTTCGAGTCACTTCTGGGGTGTGAGTTTTCAGTTGCATATTGTCCTGGGGACCATTCAGGCTTGTTCGCATTTGTGTTCCTCACGTGTGCCCCAAAGAATGAGGTGATTTGGTAAAATGCTATGCCCAAGATTACTATCCGAGTGCCGGCGGTGGGGTGGTTCAAATAGCCTCGGCTATCACCTCATTTTGTCCGGTCGTGATGGTCAAGTGGATTAAGGCGTCTTGTACATACCAGTTGCGTGGCTCCTGGGAGTATGGGTTCGAGTCACTTCTGGGGTGTGAGTTTTCAGTTGCATATTGTCCTGGGGACCATTCAGGCTTGTTCGCATTTGTGTTCCTCACGTGTGCCCCAAAGAATGAGGTGATTTGGTAAAATGCTATGCCCAAGATTACTATCCGAGTGCCGGCGGTGGGGTGGTTCAAATAGCCTCGGCTATCACCTCATTTTGTCCGGTCGTGATGGTCAAGTGGATTAAGGCGTCTTGTACATACCAGTTGCGTGGCTCCTGGGAGTATGGGTTCGAGTCACTTCTGGGGTGTGAGTTTTCAGTTGCATATTGTCCTGGGGACCATTCAGGCTTGTTCGCATTTGTGTTCCTCACGTGTGCCCCAAAGAATGAGGTGATTTGGTAAAATGCTATGCCCAAGATTACTATCCGAGTGCCGGCGGTGGGGTGGTTCAAATAGCCTCGGCTATCACCTCATTTTGTCCGGTCGTGATGGTCAAGTGGATTAAGGCGTCTTGTACATACCAGTTGCGTGGCTCCTGGGAGTATGGGTTCGAGTCACTTCTGGGGTGTGAGTTTTCAGTTGCATATTGTCCTGGGGACCATTCAGGCTTGTTCGCATTTGTGTTCCTCACGTGTGCCCCAAAGAATGAGGTGATTTGGTAAAATGCTATGCCCAAGATTACTATCCGAGTGCCGGCGGTGGGGTGGTTCAAATAGCCTCGGCTATCACCTCACTTTGTCCGGTCGTGATGGTCAAGTGGATTAAGGCGTCTTGTACATACCAGTTGCGTGGCTCCTGGGAGTATGGGTTCGAGTCACTTCTGGGGTGTGAGTTTTCAGTTGCATATTGTCCTGGGGACCATTCAGGCTTGTTCGCATTTGTGTTCCTCACGTGTGCCCCAAAGAATGAGGTGATTTGGTAAAATGCTATGCCCAAGATTACTATCCGAGTGCCGGCGGTGGGGTGGTTCAAATAGCCTCGGCTATCACCTCATTTTGTCCGGTCGTGATGGTCAAGTGGATTAAGGCGTCTTGTACATACCAGTTGCGTGGCTCCTGGGAGTATGGGTTCGAGTCACTTCTGGGGTGTGAGTTTTCAGTTGCATATTGTCCTGGGGACCATTCAGGCTTGTTCGCATTTGTGTTCCTCACGTGTGCCCCAAAGAATGAGGTGATTTGGTAAAATGCTATGCCCAAGATTACTATCCGAGTGCCGGCGGTGGGGTGGTTCAAATAGCCTCGGCTATCACCTCACTTTGTCCGGTCGTGATGGTCAAGTGGATTAAGGCGTCTTGTACATACCAGTTGCGTGGCTCCTGGGAGTATGGGTTCGAGTCACTTCTGGGGTGTGAGTTTTCAGTTGCATATTGTCCTGGGGACCATTCAGGCTTGTTCGCATTTGTGTTCCTCACGTGTGCCCCAAAGAATGAGGTGATTTGGTAAAATGCTATGCCCAAGATTACTATCCGAGTGCCGGCGGTGGGGTGGTTCAAATAGCCTCGGCTATCACCTCATTTTGTCCGGTCGTGATGGTCAAGTGGATTAAGGCGTCTTGTACATACCAGTTGCGTGGCTCCTGGGAGTATGGGTTCGAGTCACTTCTGGGGT